>NC_067398.1:238601029-238964362 GCF_016432865.1 Antechinus flavipes
TCTTTGTCATAGACATCCACTTCGATCAGAATACATCCTCATACAATATCGTTGTCGAAGTGTATAATGATCTCCTGGTTCTGCTCATCTCACTTAGCATCAGTCCATGTAGGTCTCTCCAAGCCTCTCTGTATTCATCCTGCTGGTCACTTCTTACAGAGCAATAATATTCCATAACATTCATATACCACAATTTACCCAGCCATTCTCCAAATGATGGGCATCCATTCATTTTCCAGTTTCTAGCCACTACAAACAGGGCTGCTACAAACATTTTGGCACATACAAGTCCCTTTCCCTTCTTTAGTATCTCTTTGGGGTATAAGCCCAATAGAAACACTGCTGGATCAAAGAGTATGCACAGTTTGATAACTTTTTGGGCATAATTCCAGATTGCTCTCCAGAATGGCTGGATTCATTCACAACTCCACCAACAATGCATCAGTGTCCCCGTTTTCCCGCATCCCCTCCAACATTCATCTTTATTTTTTCCTGTCATCTTAGTCAATCTGACAAGTGTGTAGTGATATCTCAGAGTTGTCTTAATTTGCATTTCTCTGATCAATAGTGATTTGGAACACTCTTTCATGTGAGTGGTAATAGTTTCAATTTCTTCATCTGAAAATTGTCTGTTCATATCCTTTGACCATTTATCAATTGGAGAATGGCTTGATTTTTTATAAATTTGAGTCAGTTCTCTATATATTTTGGAAATGAGGACTTTATCAGAACCTTTAATTGTAAAGATGTTTTCCCAGTTTGTTGCTTCCCTACTAATCTTGTTTGCATTCGTTCTGTTTGTACAAAGGCTTTTTAATTTGATATAATCAAAATTTTCTATTTTGTGATTGGTAATGGTCTCTAGTTCATCTTTGGTCACAAATTTCTTTCTCCTCCACAAGTCTGAGAGATAAACTATCCTATGTTCCTCTAATTTATTTATAATCTCATTCTTTATGCCTAGGTCATGGACCCATTTTGATCTTATCTTGGCATGTGGTGTTAAGTGAGGGTCCTTGCCTAATTTCTGCCATACTAATTTCCAGTTATCCCAGCAGTTTTTATCAAATAATGAAATCTTATCCCAAAATTTAGAATCTTTGTGTTTGTCAAACACTAGATTGCTATAGTTGACTATTCTGTCTTGTGAACCTAACCTTTTCCACTGATCAACTAATCTATTTCTAAGCCAATACCAAATGGTTTTGGTGACTGCTGCTTTATAATATAATTTTAGATCAGGTACAGCTAGACCACCTTCATTTGATTTTTTTTTCATTAATTCCCTTGAGATTCTCGACTTTTTATTGTTCCATATGAATTTTGTTGTTATTTTTTCTAAATCATTAAAATATTTTCTTGGAAGTCTGATTGGTATAGCACTAAATAAATAGATTAGTTTAGGGAGTATTGTCATCTTTATTATATTCGCTCGGCCTATCCAAGAGCACTTAATATTTTTCCAATTATTTAAGTCTGACTTTATTTGTGTGAAAACTTTTTTGTAATTTTGCTCATATAATTCCTGACTTTCCTTTGGTAGGTAGATTCCCAAATATTTTATGCTATCAACAGTTATTTTGAATGGAATTTCTCTTTGTATCTCTTGCTCTTGGATTTTGTTGGTAGTGTATAAGAATGCTGAGGATTTATGGGCATTTATTTTGTATCCTGCTACTTTGCTAAAATTATGAATTATTTCTAATAGCTTTTTAGTAGAATCTCTGGGGTTTTCTAGGTATACCATCATATCATCTGCAAAGAGTGATAGTTTGGTTTCCTCATTGCCTACTCTAATTCCTTTAATCTCTTTCTCGACTCTTATTGCAGAGGCCAGTGTTTCTAATACAATATTGAATAATAATGGTGATAGTGGGCAACCTTGCTTCACTCCAGATCTTACCGGGAAAGGTTCCAGTTTTTCCCCATTGCATATGATGCTTACTGAAGGTTTAAAATATATGCTCCTGACTATTTTAAGGAAAAGTCCATTTATTCCTATGCTCTCAAGTGTTTTTATTAGGAATGGCTGTTGGATTTTATCAAATGCTTTTTCTGCATCTATTGAGATGATCATATGGTTTTTGTTTGGTTGGTTGTTGATATAGTCAATTATGTTAATAGTTTTCCTAATATTGAACCAGCCCTGCATTCCTGGTATAAATCCTACTTGGTCATAGTGTATTATCCTGGGGATGATTTTCTGTAATCTTTTTGCTAATATTTTATTTAAGATTTTAGCATCAATATTCATTAGGGAGATTGGTCTATAATTTTCTTTCTCTGTTTTCAGCCTACCTGGTTTAGGTATCAGTACCATATCTGTGTCATAAAAGGAGTTTGGTAGGACTCCTTCAATCCCTACTTTTTCAAATAGTTTATTTAGCATTGGAGTTAATTGATCTTTAAATGTTTGATAGAATTCAGATGTAAATCCATCTGGTCCTGGGGATTTTTTCTTAGGGAGTTGATTGATAGTTTGTTCTATTTCTTTTTCTGAGATAGGAGTGTTTAGGATATTTACTTCTTCCTCTGTTAGTTTAGGCAAGCTATATTTTTGGAGGTATTCTTCTATTTCATTTAAGTTGTCGAATTTATTGGCGTAAAGTTGGGCAAAATAACTCCTAATTATAGCTCTAATTTCCTCTTCGTTAGTTGTGAGTTCTCCCTTTTCATTTTTAAGACTAACAATTTGATTTTCCTCTTTCCTTTTTTTAATCAGATTTACTAAGGGTTTGTCTATTTTGTTGGTTTTTTCATAGAACCAACTCTTAGTTTTATTAATTAATTCAATAGTTTTTTTACTTTCAATTTTATTGATCTCTCCTTTTATTTTTTGAATTTCAAGTTTAGTGTTTGACTGGGGGTTTTTAATTTGTTCCTTTTCTAGCATTTTTAGTTGCAAGCCCAATTCATTGACCTTCTCTTTCTCTATTTTATACAAATAGGCCTCTAGAGATATGAGATTTCCCCTTATTACTGCTTTGGCTGCATCCCATACATTTTGGTATGATGTCTCATTATTATCATTTTCTTGGATGAAGTTATTAATTATGTCTATAATTTGCTGTTTCACCCATTCTTTAGTATGAGATTATTTAGTTTCCAATTATTTTTTGGTCTACTTTCCTGTGGCTTTTTATTGAATGTAATTTTCAATGCATCATGGTCTAAAAAGGATGCATTCACTATTTCTGCCTTACTGCATTTGAGTTTGAGGTTTTTATGTCCTAATATATGGTCAATTTTTGTATAAGTTCCATGAACTGCTGAAAAGAAGATGTACTCCTTTCTGTCCCCATTACATTTTCTCCAGAGATCTATCATATCTAATTTTCCTAGTATTCTATTTATCTCTTTGACTTCTTTCTTATTTATTTTGTGGTTTGATTTATCTAATTCTGAGAGTGCAAGGTTGAGATGTCCCACTATTATAGTTTTACTGTCTATTTCTTCTTGCAGCTCTCTTAATTTCTCTTTTAAGAATTTAGATGCTACACTACTTGGTGCATATATGTTTAATATAGATACTGCTTCATTATTCATTCTACCCTTTAGCAAGATATAGTGCCCTTCCTTATCTCTTTTGATTAGATCAATTTTTGCTTTAGCTTGATCTGAGATCAGGATGGCTACCCCTGCTTTTTTGACTTCACCTGAAGCATAGTAGATTTTGCTCCAACCTTTTACCTTTAACCTGCATGTATCTCCCCGCTTCAGGTGTGTTTCCTGTAAACAACATATTGTAGGATTCTGGCTTTTAATCCATTCTGCTAACCGCTTCCTCTTTATAGAGGAGTTTACCCTGTTCACATTTATGGTTAAAATGACCAATTCTGTATTACTTGCCATCTTGTTAACCCCGGTTTATGCTTTTCTCCCTTCTTACTCCCTTACCTCCCTTCCCAATATTAAGCTTGTGAGCACCACTTGCTTCTCACAACCCTCCCTTTTTTAGTATCCCTCCCCCCCTTTAGAGTTCCTCCCCCTAACTTACCCCTTTCCCTCCCAGTTACTGTATTCCCTTCCACTTAGCTTATTCCTTCCCTTTTCACTTTTCCCTTCTCACTTTTCAATGAGGTGGGAGAAGTTTCACCATAGATTGAATATGTCTAAAATTTTTCTCTTAATGCTAATTCTGAAAGCAGTAAAATACTCACTATATTCATCCCTCTCCATTCTTTCTCTCAGATATAATAGGTTTTCTTTGCCTCTTCATGAAATGTAGTACCCCCACTTTCCCCTTTTTCTGGTACAATGTCCTTTCCACATCTAGTTTCTAGAACAAGGTATACATGTATTCTTTATACATCTTTATAGCCGAAATATAGTTCCCAAGATTAATCTTTACCTTTTTAGATTTCTCTTGAATTCTGTACTTGTAGATCAAATTTTTTGTTAAGTTCTGGCTTTTTCATCAAAAATAGGTGAAATTCACTTACTTCGTTTAATGTCCATCTTCTTCCCTGGAAAAAGATGCTCAATCTCGCTGGGTAAGTTATTTTTGGTTGCATACCAAGTTCCTTAGCCTTTCGGAATATCATATTCCAGGCCCTTCGATCCTGTAATGTGGATGCTGCCAGATCCTGGGTGATCCTTATTATGGCTCCTTGATACTTGAATTGGGTTTTTCTAGCTGCTTGCAGTATTTTTTCCTTTGCCTGAGGGTTCTGGCATTTGGCCACTATATTCCTTGGTGTTTTGATTTTAGGATCCCTTTCAGTAGGGGATCGATGAATTCTTTCAATGTGTATTTTACCCTCTGTTTCTATGACTTCTGGGCAGTTCTCTTTGATAATTTCCTGGAAAATAGTGTCCAGGCTCTTTTTTTCATCATACTTTTCTGGGAGTCCGATGATTCTCAGGTTGTCTCTCCTGGATCTGTTTTCCAGGTCTGTTGTCTTCTCCAGAAGGTATTTCACATTCTTTTCCATTGTTTGATTTTTTTGGATTTGTTTGACTGATTCTTCTTGTCTCCTCGAGTCATTCAATTCCATTTGTTTGATCCCGATTTTCAGTGAAGTATTTTCTTCACTCACTTTTTAAAGATCTTTTTCTAATTGTCCCATTGAGTTCTTTTGTTCTGTGGAATTTTTTTCCATTTCGCCAATTTTGTTTTTTAGAGAGCTATTTTCTGTTTCCAGTTCACCAATCCTATTTTTCAAGGATTTGATTTCTTTATCCACTCTCTCTTTAACTGATTGGGATGACTTCTCCAGGCTCTTTTGCCAAGCCTCCCTCTCCTTTTGCCAAGTCTCCCTCTCCTTTTGCCAAGGCTCACTCTGCTTTTCCCATTTTTCTTCTAGCTCCATTGTGAGAGCCTTTTTAATTTCCTTCATGAGATTCATCTGTGCTGAGGAACAGATGATCTCCTCCTTTGGGGATTCATCTGAAGACTGTTTGTTTTTAGTCTCCTCAGGATTTGGAGTCTGCTCTTTATCTGTATAGAAGCTGTCAAGGGTTAAAGTCTTTTTCAGTTTCTTGCTCATTCTGTCTAATAATCAAAGACAAACTAGCAAAGAAACAGAAGAAAAAGACCCTTGAATGGTGGCTGCTTTCTTTGGGGGAGGGGCAGGGTAGCCATGAGGGGTCCTACTGTGCAGTGGCGCCTGCGCTCTGAGATCCGAGAGCTTGCTGAGACACTGTGGGGGAGGGGTGGCCAGGTCCCGAGAGACTCCAGCTGTTTGGGGTTGTATTCTTCACCCTCGGTGTTTTTAGCTTCTCTGCTGGGCTGCTGACTTGCTGCCGGAGCAAAGTATCTAATCCTGTAGCAAAGCTCTCCCCTCAGAGACGGCTGTGATCACGCCCCACCCCCTCTCCGTTCTGCTCGGCTCAGAGCCGCTTTCTGAGCTCTCGCTGCCACTGCTGCCCGCAGTCTGCTTCCGATCTAATAACCGTCCCTGCCCTCGCGCAAAAACAGACCTTTCTTGACGAGTCTCAAGGATGGTTTCTCTTGGTAAGTAATTATATGTTTTTTTCAGTCGAGCATTAATTCAGAGGCATGAAATGAAATGGATAGTGAGAGAAAAATGCGGAGGTTACACAGCAGTGTGTTTCCTCTCCGCCATCTTGGCCGGAAGTCCAGTGAAAGGTTCTTAATCACAGCAAATCAGTTGAGATCCTCTGAACTGTCTCAGTAGAAGAGCAGACCAGTAGGGAAGCCTCCAGTCTCAGCTCAGAAGGCAAATTCTGGGAAACCAGGCTGTTTCTTGAAAAGAGCAGGCAAAGCTACCTCCTACAAGTGTTCTTAAAACCAAAGTTCAGAGTTGCACAGGAAGGTTGGAGCAGTCTCTTCCCCTTCCCCCTTTAATCCAGGAGCAGCACTCAACCATAAAAGTAAAAAAAAAGAGGACATCAAAAGCAAAGGAAAGAAAATGAGCAAGAAACAGAAAAGAACCCTGAGTATAGAAAGATATTATGTTGACAAGAAAGACCAAAACATAAATTCAGAGGAGGGCAGAATGTCCTAGAGGAAACCTTAAAGGCTTGAGGCTTCTTGGAAGTGCTCATCAAATACTTTACAAGGAAAATAAGAGAGGTAGAATTAAAAATGAGGACAGGTATACATGAGAGAGTCAACCACTTGGAAAGATAAGAGAAAAACATGACTGAAAGAAAACAACTCCTTAAAAAATACAATGGCCAAATGCAAAAAAAAAAAAAATTCCACTGAAGAAAACACCACCTTCAAAAATAGAATTAATGAAATGGAAAAACAATACAAAAGTTAACTACAGAAAAACACATTAAAAACAAGAATGGGGCAAATGGAAGCTAATGACTAAGAGAGCAAGAATTAGTCAAACAAACCAAGAACAATGAAAAAATGGATGAAACTGTGAAATAGCACTTTGGTAAATCAGCTGAGCTGGAAAATAGATCCAGAAGGTGACAAATAATTGGCCAAAGAAAAACTACATTATGGAAAACAAAATGGATATTTTTTATTATATTAAGTTAAAAATATTGTGCAAACAAAACCAATGCAGGGAAGATTAGAAGGGAAGCAATCAATTGGGGAAAATTTTTACATCTAAAGTTCTGATAAAGGCCTCATTTCTAAAATATATAGAGAATTGGCTCAAATATATAAGAATTCAAGCTATTCTCAAATTGATAAATGGTCAAATGATATGAATAGACAGTTTTCAGATGAAGAAATTGAAACTATTTCTAGTCATATGAAAAAAATGTTTTACATCACTATTGATCAGAGAAATGTAAGTTAAGACAACTCTGAGGTACCACTACCCACTTCTCAGGTTGGCTAAGATGACAGGAAAAGATAATGATGAATGTTGAAGGGGATGTGGGAAAATTGGGACACTAATACATTGATGGTGGAGTGGTTAACTGATCCAACCATTTTGGAGAACAATTTGGAACTATGCCCAAAGAACTATCAAACTGTGCATAGCCTTTTATCCAGCCAATGTCTCTATTGGGCCTGTATCTCAAAGAGATCATAAAAAAGGGAAAAGGACCCACATGTGCAAAAATGTTTGTAGCAGCCCTTTTGGTAGTGGCAAGGAATCAGTTGGAGAATGACTGAATAAGTCATGGTATATGAATGTTATGGAATATATTGTTCTGTAAGAAATGGTTAGCAGGATGATTTCAAAGAGGTTTGGAGAGATTTTTGTGAATTTATGCTAAATGAAGTGAGTAGAACCAGAACATTATACACAGTAACAGCAAGATTATACAATGATCAATTCTGATGCAATGTGACTCTTTTCAACATCAAGGTGACTCAGGCTAGTTCCAATGGTCTTGTGATAAAGAGAGCCATCTGCACCTTTTTATTGTTGTTTGTTTGGATTTTGTTTTCTTTCTCGTTTTTTTATATGATGTTTCTTCTGCAGCATGATAATTGTGGATATATGTATAGAAGAATTGTACATGTTTAACATGTTGGGTTACTTAATATCTAGGTGTGAGGGTGGGGAAAAAGGAGAGGGGAATGGAATACAAGGTTTTGCAAAAGCAAATGTTGAAAATTATCTATGCCTATCTTATGAAAATGAAAAGCTTTAATTTTAAAAAATTAAAAAAAGAAACTGAGTAAAGAAGTATTTATAATGGGTAAACCAGGAGAAAGTAATGTTAAGAGGAAACAATATTCAGAAGTTCTTTTCAGTTAAAAGACCCAAAAATGATTGGGGAAGGTGAGAATTACGAAAATGTTCATTGAATTTGATGTTTGTAAGAGGTGACTACTCATTTTGTTGAGAAGTGTTTAACTACAGTGTTTGGACTGAAAGCCAGATTTCAGGGTTCTAAGAAATATTTCCAAAGTAAAATAATGGAAGTTCAACTATTTCTTTTAGAATTTTAGCATTAAAGGAAAAACACAATAGTTTGAGGGTTATGCAGATTGAAAGGTTTTTGTTTGTTTGTTTGTTTGTTTGTTTGTTTTTTAACTGTATGAGAGGTCACAATTAGTTTGTTGATAAAGGAAGAAAAACTAAGGAAAAAGAAAAAGAAAGAGATTGAGAATGGTGCAGTGCAAAGAGATGAATTTAACAACTATTCAGAGAGTGAAAATTGGAATCAGAGATTATGTTTTCAGAACTAGACCTATTATATTCGACTTGTGTGACTTTGCTCAGGTGTGATTTGCCATTTCTTAGATTCAATTTCCTCATCTGCAAAATGAAAGGGTTTGATGAGATGATTTTCAAAGTTCTTCTCTATTCTAAATTGTGATTCTATAATAGAAGAAATGTTTCTATAAGAAAGAGAAGCAAGTTCCTGGATGGGGTGGTTAAAGAAGACACAAATGCTTTGGTTATCTTTGGAAGTGGAGTTTCACTTTATCTTTTGAGACCACATGAATGGAAAATAATGTAACAATGATGTAAAAAAGGTTTTTAATCTCCTTAGTATGAAGGAAACAAGAGCTCACAACAAAAGACTTCATTCTTTTTGGAAAAGTAGGTAATGTGAAGAATCAGAGAAGAGGAAGATGGTAATAAAGACGAATATAAGAAAACTAGCTCTGATGAGTCAATAATCATCAAGGTAGACACAGATTAGTGGAGAGAATAAGCAATTATTCAGAACCAAAGACAAATAGTAGATGAGAATGTATGGGTAGGAGATTGATTAGAACTAAGAAAATTGGTGCAAAGTGTAAATAATCTTTGGATCTCATTCACCTTTAAACAACAAAGAAAAATAAGAAAACACAATTAACTGAGCAAGTAGAAATAATTTTCTAATATGACTTTTGAAGTTCAAGGAAGATTCTATTTAATCTTCCATTTAAACATTAACTTAAAAAGAATTAGATAATATATCTCCCAGAGCATAGGAACCATTAGTACATTTTGCAACTTATTAGATATAAAGGAGGGAGCGTGAAGAAAGTGGATATAGAGGAAGCTATGTGAAAGACAATTGATATTTCAAGCCTTAATTATTTTATTGGAGATGTTATTTGGATTATAACTCTACACTAAAGCAAACAAAAAGTAATTCTATTCTCAGGAAGAAAGATAACTTTTAACTTGTCTATACTGCTAAAACAGATACTGGGGATGATATGATATAAGGTTCTTTAAGTTCTTTTTCTACAATATTTGAGAAAAAATCTAGTTACTATAGAGTGTAAATAGATATATAGTTTTCTTCCAAGAATATTGTCATATATTTGAGTAGGTTAAAAATAATATAAAATTCCCAAATACAGAATTTTTAGATAGAAATGGGGAATTCTTAATATCTGGTTTTAGATACTCTTCTAGAATCTATTTGTCCTATAATATAGATTTTTACGTACATAAATGCCTGTGTATTCCTATATATAGTACTTTCTACACAATTTAACAACATTAAAATGGCAGCAAATATTTATGTAATCCTTTTACAAAGAGGTTTATGCATATTATTTTTGAGCCTAATATCATCCCTATAAGATAGATGCCATTATTATTCACATTTTAAAATGAACTAAAAACAATTAAATGATGTACTCATGGTCATAAAATTAGCAATTGTCTGAAGCAGAAACTTGTGTTCTTCACTCCAAGCTCAGCATTCTTACTATGCCATCCAACTGTCTTAAAATAATTCATGGTCATTTTGTATCATTTAATGCTATTGTTCTGAAATATTCAATATTTTTAAATAATAGGAAAAACAATCACGTAATCATAACAACTAAGAATTATAAAGGACTGCGCAAGTTGTCCAAGTCAATATACAACAAACTAATAAAACTTTCATATCTTTTCACAGGAAATATTAAATGTCATTCATTTCTGTAAACTGTTCGCATTTTTGTTTTTCTTCCCGAGTTATTTTTACCTTCTGAATCCAATTCTTCCTGTGCAACAAGAGAACTGTTCGGTTCTGCACACATATATTGTATTTAGGATATACTGTGACATATTTAACATGTATAGGACTTCTTGCCATCTGGGCCAAGGGGTGGAGAGAGGGAGGGGAAAAGTCAGAACAGAAGTGAGTGCAAGGGATAATGTAAAAAATTACCTAGGCATGGGTTCTGTCAATAAAAAGTTATAATTAAAAAAAAAGAAAGAAAAGTTTTATGTCATTGCCAAACATAGGGTAGGCATTCAGAGAAGTAGAGGCTTCTATAAAATAAAATTATTACACCATTTAAAAAAATGTCATTCATTCAGACTTAATGAAGCTAATTTTTTGAACCCATGTGTAGGACTTTATATTTATCCTAACTGAAATTCATCCTGTTTAATGTAATTTATTCTTCTAATCTGGTATATTCTTGCTATACTCTTTCTGGATTCTCCTGTTATCCAATAAACCAATAATTCCTCAGTTTCATATTATCTGCAAATTTGGATGGCATACCTTCATTTCATGTTGATAAAAATACTAAATAGCACTAGTCCAAAGATAAAAAATTAATTACTTATTAAAATTGAATTTTAATTTTCATAGTTCTATTTGTGAATGATAATAATTGGATATATTCTGTGTCTTCTAAAGAATTATTCTTTTTGAAGTTATGCTAAATCCTGTGATCTATGAAAAATTAGATATACTTTCCCAGTCTCAAATCAATTATATATTTAATCTTTCCAAACTTATTCTACAAATATTAGAATAAACAAAGAATAAATACTGTTGTTCTTCAGTTGTTTCTATCATATCCTACTATTTTTTGACTTCATTTAGGTTGTCTTGGTAAAGATGCTGAAGTAGTTTGCCATTTCCGTCTCCAGTTATATTTACAGATGAAAAACTAAGGCAAATAGGGTTAAGCAGCTTATCTAGGGTCTTACAAGTAATAAGTGTCTAAGGCCAGATTTGAACTCAAAGAACTGTCTTGATGCAGTTAGAGGTAGTGAAGAGAGTTGTGACAATTGGGGTGGGAATCCACTCTAATCAGTGCACAGGTCCAATGTGAAAGAATTCGTGAATCCAAAATGTCTGAATGGCAAAAGGGATTTTTATTGGCACTGAGAAGCCAGCTTTGCTAGGAAGACAGACTCCTCAGTGGCAAGGTCCTGTCAGAGAAATAACAAAGGTTATCACTGAGAATAGGGTATCTTCACAGCAGGCAAGTGTCCTGGCAGGCAGCTGTTCCAAGAAGAGAGGTTCCTTGGCAAAGCATAATCCTGCTTAGGACTTCTGCAAAGATTTGGGATTCAGAGTTGTCTTTTTATTAGAAGTCTGGGGCTGGGACTTCCATTGAATGAGATTCCTTCAATGTTGTCAATGCCCCCAGACCTAGATTTCCATTTGAAAAGAGAAAACTTATCTTGGAGTTTCAAGCCACTCAATAGGAATATTAAGCCTAGATCTCCAACTGAATAAAATCATTTTGAAGGCTTTTTCCCCAGAGTCTTGGGAATTTTGTGAAGGTCATCCGGGCAACCTCCAAAAGATCAATGGAGGGTGATTTGACCAAGATCTCCAACTAAATGAAGCCACTTAACTTATCTGAGAAGATATGCTTTCCCAAAGGAGGGTCTGAGACTTCGAATCTCTCTCTCTCTCTCTCTCTTTTTTTTACAGATTAAAGGGGACATAGTTTCAGAATTTATCCCCATCACTCTAACTTTAGACCCAATACTTTATCCTTTGCATTCCTTCACTAGCCCCGTGCATATATATATATATTCACATGTATTTACTTATCTATCTATTATATATAATATATATAAAACATATATATTTTTTGAGTCTGGGTCTCTATTCCTTTCAAGCTAGAGGAACAATAGTCCCTAAAGAGTTCGGTTCCATTATTGAATAACTATACAAACTTTGATCTACTTTATTTCTGACTTGGACTAATTTGCCAGCCTGATAAACCCATACCTCAGGTATTGCTGTCAGACAGTGGAAACATCTGATTATCTTTAACACATTTTAGAAATCCCAACTTCAGTGATTTACAATTCTTCAGCATTCCATGTAACAGAGATTATATGCAATATTTCACCAACTTAGCATATACTCACATATAACATTTGTATTTTGCATATATCTGTAAAACATGACTATATTCACACATACAGAAATATATAATATTTGATCATATTGTTTATTGATGGATAGTGATGAGAGGAATGAATTAAAGGAAATAAAGTCCAAGACAAGGAATGATTATATTTTACAGTAGAAATAGAAATGTGACCATGATCCTGATTAGAATTCTGAATTAATAAACTCTGCTCTTTTCATAGTCATTAGCCTAAGTTCTGATTTTATTCAAAAGAATAAGTTCAGTTTTATAAGAAGTTAGCAAGGGTATTACATTCTTAGCCAAATATATATCCGATGTAATAATTTGACTTATTAAAATATTATTTTACCATTGCTCTATCATAGCTTGAAAATAATTAAGTTGATGAAACAACACGATTGGATTACAAGTAATAAGTTGGGAAGATTAGATATATAGTTGGATTGGGGCTAGGGGGCTTTTGCTAATTCTTTGTACATTATCATACCTAGCATATTTTGGTACCAAATGAATATTAATAACAATGATAGTAACAATTTCAATTTAGTTTTCAGTATAGAATACATATGTAGCAAAAATTTCTGCTGAGTTCTTTCTCCTAATGCAAATTATGTGTATTATTTCCAATTTATCCCTTTTATTGACTCATTCTATGTCCATGAACAAGTCATTTAATATCTATGTACCTATGATTCCATCTATAAAATGGGGATAATAATACAGGCCTATTTAATTATTTAGATCTTTAGAATGCTGAGAAGCTTTATTCAAGTTAATTATATGAAAGGTACTTCAAGTTCACTCTATTATTAAAGTTATTTATCTGATTTCTTTACAATATAGCCTAACCAATTATACATGGCTCTGTATTACACATGGATACACATGGATAAAATATAATTAACATGAGAAATCTGATTAATAGATGACCAGTGATAGAAGTGTATCTTGTTTAAAGTAATAAAAGGATTATTCAAAGTGGTTAGATGTGCTCATTTAGATGAAAAAGCAAGAATGCCATAAGCTTCAAGACCTGACTTTAATATGTTTTAAGTGCAATTTTACCCAATATAAATATTCTGGTTTTCTTTGTGATTCTGTTTAAAATTTGAAGTTCCTATATACATGTAAAGCAATGAATGATTTTCAAATAACTTTAGAATGGATATTTGAATCAGTGGCTTTTCCCCCTCGCCTCCATAAAGTATACTTCAGTTAAGAAAACTTCATTTGAAAATAAAACTTCCCCCCTGAGAAGACATTTAAAAGTGAAGTGATATACATGATAAATGTGATTTATTATTTCTTTAGTTAATACCTCAAATATTGTTTGATTGCACAAACATTTGATAACACACAAATACCATATCTCTCTGGCACACACATATCCTATCACACATATTTCTGTCACAAATCTTTCTGCCATTCATTATCTCTCTCACCTCATCCTGCTTCCACATAAAATACTGTCTTTCTTCTACACAATCAGCTACAGCAATATGAATGCAGCCAAATTAGATTGGACAAAAAAAATTGGCCTATCTAATTTTCTATAATATCCACAAATCCATGCCATATGGCAAGGCCTCAGAAGCATCATCTTGCTTCTTGAACACAATTAAAATAACCTGGGGCAAAATCAGATTCAGAAAAAATATAATTTTATATTAACTACTACTTCAGACATAAAATTATCCCAGACTACCCCATAGATAGCATTAATGTCCATTCAATTATCAAATATTTATAATCACCTATTTTTGGAGCATTGATAAATTATCCATATGAGAAGTGAAAACTTCCACCATAGAGATTCTCCAAATGGTTCATCTTTAAAAGTCACAGGACCCTTTTCCTCCCATCATTTTATGTACTACAGCAAACTATGTTCAAGCAAACTATGAAAGATGAAGAATTTATTATGATGTTAGATTTGGAAAACATGATATCATTTTCAACTAGTCAGATTGACTGATAATGGCCAAGTCTTATGTTAGATATGAGCACCAATAAAACCAATTTGGCTTTATCAAAATACTAAATAAACCATGAGACAGGATGAAAAGTAAAAGATAAGCAATGGTGATGTGTTTGGGTAGAGGGAGATGTAATTCTAGGGGAAAATCCTGGGAATTATGGGTCCCAGAATTTTTCCCATTCATTTAGCTATCACAGAGAACTGAGTCAAGTGATAAAGCTTAAGTGGTATTTTCCTATCTTACTTTTATATGAAAAAAGAAGAAATCATAAAGAATAAAAGAGTTACTTTGGTGTAATAGGAAAAAAAATCACACTAGACTTGGAAAGAATAGAAATATGAATCCTGCCTCTCTTGCTTATTAGATCTATGGTAATAAGAAAACATCTGGTTTGTTGTTGTTGGTGTACAGTAATTCAATCATATCCAACTCTTCTTGACCTCATGGACTATGGTATACCAGGCCCCACTATGATCTTCTAAAGTCTGCCCAAGCTCGTGTTTATTGCTTCCATGACACTATCTATTCAACTCAACCTCTGCCAATCTCCTTCTGCTTTTGCTTTCAGTCTTTATCAACCTCAGAGTGTTTTCTCATTAGGTGATGCAACCATTTAAGCATCACCTTCAGTATTTGTCCTTTGAATGAATAGTCTGAATTATTTTCTTTAGTTATTGATTTTCTTGCTTTCTAAGGGAATCTCAAGAGTCTCCTTCAGCATCACAATTCAAAAGCATAGATTCTATGGTGCTCAGCTTTCTATATAGTCCACATCTCAAAGCCAGCCATTACAACTGGAAAAACTATATCTCTATGTGGTCATCAGTTGTCAAGATAATGTCCCTTTTTAAGGTATTCTCTCCAGATTTTTCATAGCTTTCCTTCCAGAGAGCAAGAATCATTTCATTTCAAAACTGAAATTGCTGTCTGTGATCTTTGAGGACAACAACATAAAATATGACATGCTTTCATTTTTTTTTTTGCCTTCTATTTGTCAAGAATGGCGGGATTATAGTTGTCATGATCATAGTTTTTTTTTTTTTTAAACATTTAGCTTCGAGTCAACTTTTACACTTTCCTTTTTCACCATGATCAAGAGACTTCTTAATTCTTTACTTTCTGCCATCAGAATCATATTGTCTACATATCTGAAATTTTTTATATTTCTCCCAGAAATCTTAATTCAGATATTTAATTCATCCTGCCTAGGATTTCACATAATGGTCTCTGCATATAAATTAGATAAATAAGTTGATAGTATAAAACCTTGTCACATTCCTTTCCCAATCTTAAACCAATCAGTTATTAACTATTGCTTCTTCACACAGATACAGGTTTCTCAGGAGTCAAGTAATATGATGATGATACGCTCATCTTTTTGAGGACATGTCAATTATTCTTGTTATTCGCACAAAGGCTTTAATATAATCTATGAAGTAGAAATAGATGTTTTCTGTAACTCCTTTGCTTTCTTCATAATAATCTTGCACTTTTGGTACTTCTAAGTTCATATATTGATGAAACCTAGTTTTCAGAATCTTAAGCATAACTTTGCTAGGGTGTGAAAATAGCAATTGTTTGGTAATGTAACCTTTTTTGACTTTGCCTTTCTTTCGATTGGAATGTAAATCGATCATTTCCAATTCAGTGGTGGCTGTTGAGTTTTCTAAATTTGCTGGAATGTTGAGTGCAGTACATTAATAATATCATCTTTTAGGATTTTAAGTAGCTCAGCTAGAATTCTGTCATCTCAACTAGCCTTCCTGTTAGCAAAGCTTCTCAAGGGCCACTTGACTTCATTCTTCAGGATATCTGCCTCTGGATTAATAACTATGCCACTGCAGATATCAGTGATGTTAAAAACTTTTTGAGCTCATTCTGTATATTCTTGTCACCTCTTCTTAACCTTTTCTTCTGTAAAATCCCTGCCATTTTTGCTTAAAACTCAGATTATTCACCTGTTAAATGGGAATGAAAATATATGTATTATTTAATATGCAGGGATGTTTTGAGGATTGAATGGTATGATTAAAAAACCTTTAAAATAGATAAATGCCAATCAAATCCAAACAAAAATTAAGATCTTTAAAATCAAATTGACAAAAATTTTAAATTAAATTAAAAAATAAGCTATTGGAAAACACACTGACATACACAAATTGCTATCATTGAGGTAATGTCTTAAAAGGTTTGGATAATGTGTGGAAAAAGTTGAAAATAGAAACTGTAGAATGATTTTTAAACTGAAACAGGAGGGAAAAAAACAGAAAAGCAGTCTTTAAAATCCCTGAAGGAAAAAGAAAATTCTTAAAATAGAGGCCTAAAGTTGCCAACTTAAAATATAGAGAAACTCTAAGAAAGAATAGTAGTTTATGATTTTTTGAGTAATTGACAAATTGACAATTCAGTTTGTTTAATTTAAACCTAAATGCTCTTTTTTTCTCATCTGTAGGTTTATCATATCAGTCTTCTGACTTAATTATTTGCTTATGTTATACTTAGGGCACTTTTTACCCTGAGAATATATTCATGACAACAACATAACTATCAAATTATATGTATATGAATAAATAAAATATCACATGCACATACTAAGAAATGAACCAATTGAATGAACAATGAACAAAATTCTGAAAAACTTAAAAACTTTGATCCACAAAATGGCTAATAATATTTCCAGGGGACAGATAATAATGCTCTCCGTCTCCTGACAGAAAAATGAGTGACACAATATGAACAATGAGACATATAATTTTAGATGTGTCCTATGAGTTGATTTTGTATATTTGTAATAAGTTTTTTTTCTTTCTCCCCTTTAGAAGATAAAAGTATAAGGAAGAAAAATTAAATGTTTGTTAAATAAAAAATATAAAAATTTAAAGCAACTCAGAAAAAGGGAAACCTAGGCATAGAAAAGTCACGAGTTGACCAATTAAAAGGAATTAAGAACAGTTTCTTATACCTGTTTTTATGAATTTTTGAAAAGTTTTCAACCTTTTAGGAACCTATAGAACCTCAAAATTTTCTTTTTTATTACCTTGTTTCCATTGAAGTATTACTTGGGAAGACTATCTTATCAATGAATAATCAATCATTCATTAAGTGCCTACTATATGACAAGCATTATACTCTGGGGTCACAAAGTAAAAAATGACTATCTCAAAATCAAACTTACATTTTATCAGGCAAAACAACTTATAGACATATAGATATAAAAATAAATAAAATTAAATATGAAATGATTATCAGAAGTCAGGCCTGGCCTTAATATTTATATAGATCAGTTATAATCTCATTCAGTACGTAAAGCTTGAGCTGAGTTTTAATATAAACTCAGTATTCCAAGGGAACAACTTTTTTGTTTGGTTAACTGATTTTTGACAATTGTTTCATTCCCATGTGTAAAGATGTTATACTCTGTTTATGGTAACACTTAACATGCCACATATAGGAATAGCTATTGTTCCTGATACTGTATATGGGGACAGCTACTATTCTTAAATATTAAATTGAATGTTCTATATGCATCTTCAACTCAACAGATATGAAAAAAAACCTCATTTTCTCTTTCTTCTTCCACTTCTGGCAGTCCTCTAACATCAAAATATTTTTATCACAGTTGAGGGCACCATCTTTGTCCAAAAAGATAGTTATATGATCTAATCATTGTGGAGAACAATATGTAACTATACTCAAGTGAGTATTAAACTGTGCATACCCTTTTGATTCAGCAAGAGCACTGGTAGGTCAGTATTCCAAAGAGATAAAACAAATAAAAGGAAAAGTAAATATTTGCACAAAAATATTTATAGCTATTCTTTTTGTGGTAGCAAAGAATTAAAAAATAAGGAGATGTCTATCAATTAAGGTATGTGGTGTATGATTGTCTTATTCTTTAGTTATTTTCAATTGTATCTGGCTCTTTCTCATCACATTTAGAGCTTTCTTTGCAGAAATGCTGAAATTATTTGTAATTTTCTTCTCTAGCTCATTTTATAGATGAACAAAGTGAAAGCAAAATAGATAAGTGATTTACCCAGTTTCACACATCTGGTACATGTCTAAAGCTGGATTTGAACTCAGATCTTCCTTATTCTAGGCCCAGGCTCAATTCATTGTGCCACCTACCTGCCCTGAGGAAAGTAGGGCTAATATCATTTCTATTTTACATATGAGAAAACTGAGACTCAGAGAGATGAAATAATTGTAGAGTTACACAACAAATTTCTGTCAGAGTCAAAATTCAATCCACAGGTCTAGTCCATCATCATAGTCTTTAAATCAAATTTAGAGCTGAAAGGATCTTCAGTGGCTATCTTCAAACCCCGCACTTTAAAAAAATTATTTAAGTTTTTTATTTACAAAACATATGCATGATAATTTTTCCAACATTGACCCTTGCATAACCTTTTGTTGAAAATTTTCCCCTCCTTCCTCCCTCCTCCTCCTGTAGCTGGCAGGTAGTCCAATACATGTTAAATATGTTGAAATACATGTTAGATTCAATATATGTATATATATTTATATATATCTTATAGCACAAGAAAAATCAGATTAAGAAGAAAAAGAAAAACTGAGAAAGAAAACAAAATGCAAGCAATTAACAACAGAGAGAGAAGAGAGAGAGTGTTCCACACTCTGCTCCCATGATTCTCTCTCTGGGTGTAGATGGTTTTCTTCATCACTGCACAAGTGGAACTGGTTTGAATCTTATCAATATTGAAGAGAGCTATGTCCATCAGAATTGATTGTCATATAGTCTTGTTGCCATGTATAATGATCTCCTGGTTCTGCTCATTTCACTTTGCATCAGTTCATGGAAGTCTCTCCAAGCCTTTTTGAAACCATCCTGCTGTTCGTTTCTTACAGAACAATAGTATTCCATAGGATTCCAATTGATGGACATCCACTCAATTTCCAATTTCTTGCCACTACAAAGAGGGCTGCCACAAACATTTTTGCACACGTGGTCCCTTTCCCTCTTTTAAGATCTCTTTGGGATATAACCCCAGTAGAAACACTGCTGGATCAAAGAATATGCACAGTTTAATAACTTTTTGATCATAGTTCTGAACTGCTCTTCAGAATGGTTGGATCTGTTCACAGGTCCACCAACAATGTATCCGTGTTCCAGTTTCCCACATCTCCTCTAACATTCATTGTTATATTTTCCTGTCATCTTAGCCAGTCTAACAGGTGTGTAGTGGTATCTCAGAGTTGTCTTAATTTGCTTTTCACTGATCAATAGTGATTTGGAGCAGCTCTTTGTGTGGCTACAAACAGTTTCCATTTCTTCATCTGAAAATTATCATGACTTTTGATCATTTATCAATTAGAGAATGACTTGAACTATTATAAATTTGAGTCAATTCTCTATATATTTTAGAAAAGAGGCCTTTGGATATAAAAAATGTTTTCCCAGTTTATTGCTTCCCTTCATATCTGCATTGTTTTGCTTGTACAAAAACTTAATATAATCAAAATTATCTATTTTATGATCAGTAATGATCCCTAGTTCTTCTTTGGTCACAAATTCCTTCCTCCTCCAACAATCTGAGAGGTAAACTATCCTATGTTCTTGTAATTTTTAAAATATTATCATTCTTTATGTCTATATCATGAACCCATTTCAACCTTATCTTGGTGTACAGTGGCAGGTGTGCATCTATGCCTACTTTTTACTATACTACTTTCCAATTTTCTCAGCAGTTTTTGTAAAATAGTGAATTCTAATCCCAGAAGGTGGGGATTTTCGGTTTGTCAAATACTAGATTGTTATAGTCATTGGCTATTTTGTTCAGCAAACCTAACCTATTCCACTGATCAACTTCTCTATTTCTTAGTTGGTACCAAATGGTTTTGATGACCACTGCTTTATAATATAGTTTTAGATCTGTTACAGCTAGGCCACCTTCATTTGCTTTTCTCTTTATTAATTCCTTTGAAATTCTTGATCTTTTGTTCTTCCATATGAATTTTATTATTTTTTCTAGTTCAGTAAAATAGTTTCTTGGGAGTTTGATTGGTATAGCACTAAATAAATAGATTAATTTAGAGAGTATTGTCATCTTTATTATATTTATTCAACCTATCCATGAACACTTGATATTGTTCCAATTGCTTAGATCTGACTTTATTTGTGTGGAAAGTGTTTTGTAATTTTGCTCATATAGTTCCTGACTTTCCCTTGGCAGATAGATTCCCAAATATTTTATACTATCAACAGTTACTTTAAATGGAATTTTTCTTGTATCTCTTGCTGTTGGATTTTGTTAGTGATGATTTATCATTATTTATTTAATCACTATTATTATTTATTATTATTTATTATTATTTATTTAGAATGCTGATGATTTATGTGGATTTATCCTGCAACTTTGCTAAAATTGTGAATTAATTCTAATAGCTTTTTAGTTGATTCTCTTGGGTACTCTATACCATCACATCATCTGCAGAGAGTGGTAATTTGGTTTCCTCATTACCTATTCTAATTCCTTTAATCTCTTTTTCTTCTCTTATTGCCAAGGCTAGCATTTCTAATGCAATATTGAATAGCAATGGTGATAGTGGGCAACCTTGTTTCATCCCTGATCTTATTGGGAATGGCTCTAGTTTATTCCCGTCACATATAATGCTTGCTGATGGTTTTAAATAGATGCTACTGACTATTTTAAGGAAAAGTTAATTTATTCCTATACTCTCAAGTGTTTTTATTAGGAATGGTTGTTGGATTTTATCAAATGCTTTTTCTGCATCTATTGAGATGATGATATGTTTTTTGTTAATTTGGTTATTGATATAATCAATTATGCTAATAGTTTTCCTAATATTGAACCAACCCTGAATTTCTGGTATAAATCTTACTTGTCATAGTGTATTATCCTGGGGATGATTATTTGTAATCTCTTTGCTAATATTTTGTTTAAGATTTTTGGATCAGTGTTCATTAGGGAGAGTGGGCTATAATTTTCTTTCTCTGTTTTTGTCCTACCTGGTTTAGGTATAAGAACCATGTATGTGTCATAAAAGGAATTTGGTAGGACTCCTTCATTCTCTATTTTTTCAAATAATTTACAGAGGATTGGGATTAATTATTCTTTAAATATTTTGTAGAACTCACATGTAAATCCATCTGGTTCTGGATTTTTGCTTAGGGAGTTGATTAATAGATTGTTCTATTTCTTTTTCTAAAATGGGACTATTTAAGTAATTTATTTCCTCTTCTGTTAATTTGGGCACTCTATATTTTTGAAGATATCCCTCTATTTGACTTAGATTGTCAAATTTATTAGCATAAAGTTGGGCAAAGTAACTCCTGATAATTGCTCTAGTTTACTCTTCAGTGGTAAATAGCTCTCCCTTTTCATTTTTGAGACTAAAATTTGATTTTCCTTTTTCTTTTTTCTAATCAAATGAACTAAAGGTTTATCTATTTTGTTTTTTTTTCTTCATAAAACCAACTCTTAATTTTCTTTATTAATTCAAGTCTTTTAGGTTCAATTTTATTGATCTCTCCTTTTAGTTTTAGAATTTCAACTTTGGTATTTGATGGGGGTTTTTAAATTTGTTCTTTTTCTAACTTTTTTAGTTGTAAGCCCAATTTATTGATTTTCTCTTTCCCCATTTTATGCAAGTAAGCATCTAGAGATGCAAATTTTCCCCTTATTACTGCTTTGGCTGCATGCCAAAAGTTTTGGTTTGTTGTCTCATTATTTTCATTCTCTTGGATGAAATTATTGATTGCGTCTATAATTTGCTGTTTCACCCATTCATTCTTATGGATGAGATTATTTAGTTTACAGTTTGTTTTTTTTTTTTTTGGTCTATTTTCCCCTGGCCCTTTATTGAATGTAATTTTTATTGCATTGTGAGCTGAAAAAAAATGCATTTACTATTTCTGCCTTTCTGCATTTGATTTTGAAGTCTTTATGTCCCAATATATGGTTAATTTTTGCATAGGTTCCATGGACTGCTGAGAAGAAAGTGTACTCCTTTCTGTCTCCATTCATTTTTCTCCAAAGATCTATCATATCTAGTTTTCCTAGTATTCTATTTACCCCTTTAAGTTCTTTCTTATTTATTTTGTGGTTTGATTTATGTAGTTCTGAGAGAGCAAGGTTGAGATCTCCCACTGTTAGTTTTGCTCTCTATTTCTTCTTGCAACTCTTTTAACTTCTCCTTTAGGAATTTAGATGCTACATTACTTAGTGCATATATGTTTAATATTGGTATTGCTTCATTATCTATGGTACCCTTTAGCAAGATATAGTTTCCTTCCTTATCTCTTTTAATTTAATCAATTTTTGCTTTTGCTTTATCTGAGATCAGAATGGTTACCCCTGCTTTTTTATTTTTTTAAATTTTTTTTTACTTTACCTGAAGCATAATATATTCTGCTCCAAGCTTTTAACTGTACTCTGTATTTATCACTTTGCTTTAAATGTGTTTCTTGTAAACAACATATTGTAGGATTCTGGCTTTTAATCCAGAAGAGTTCACCCCATTCACATTTACAGTTAAAATACTAATTCTGTATTTCTGGCCATCTTATTAATCCCAAATTATACTTTTCTCTTTCCTTTTCTCCTTTCCCTCCTCCCCAGGAATTTACTTATGAGCATTACTTGCCTCAAGCAGTACTCCCCCTTTAGAGATCCTCCCCCTTTCTTATACCTTTCCCCTACTATTTCTCTTTTCCCTTCTATATTGTCTACCCCTTCCTTTTTCCTGATTTCCCCTCTCACTTTTCTATAACATGAGAGATGTTTCTTGCTGAAACCAAACATATCTAATAGTTTTTCTTTGGGTCAAATCCGATGGGAGTAAGATTCACACAATATTTGTCACCCTCCCTTCTTTTCCTCAATTATAATATGTTTTCTGTGCCTCTTCCTAAGATGTAATTTCCCTCATTTTACCTCCACTTTCCTCTTTTTTTTCTGTTACAATCCCCTTTCCCTCTCTAGTTTCTTTTTTAATATTTTCACAGTAAAATCAGATTATACATGAACTCTCAGTGAATACCCATAACACAAATAAAGTTCTCAAGAATTTTTTTTTCTTTTACCTTTTTATGCTTCTCTTGAGTTCTATATTTGGAGCTCCAATTTTTTATTTAGCTCTGGTCTTTTCATCAAAAATAAATGGAATTCAACAGTTTCATTAAATGTCCATCTTCTTCCCTGAAAGAAAATGCTCAGTTTAGCAGGATAATTTATTATTGGCTGCATTCCAAGTTCCTTTGCCTTTAAGAATATTAGATTCAGGCCCTTTGATACTTTAAAGGAGAAGCTGCTAGGTCTTGAGTATTTTTTATTGTAACTCCTCAGAATTTGAATTGTTTCTTTCTGGTTGCTTGTAATATTTTCCCCTTGGTCCAATAGTTCTCAAATTTAGCCACCATATTAATTGGGGTTTTAATTTTGGGGCTTCTTTCAGGAGGCATTCAGTGAATTCTTTCAATGGTCATTTTTCCTTTTGTTTCTATGATATACAGGCAGTTCTCTTTGATGATTTCCTGAAAGATAATACCTAAGCTCTTTTCTTCATCATGTATTTCAGGGAGTTCAATCATCCTTAAATTGTCTCTACTAGATCTGTTTTCCAGATCCATGTTTTCCCAATTAGGTATTTTTATTTTACATTTTTTCCTATTTTTTCTTTTCTTTTCTTTTCTTTTCTTTTCTTTTCTTTTCTTTTCTTTCTTTTCTTTCTTTTCTTTCTTTTTTTTTTTTTTTTTTTTTTGGTTTTGCTTGACTGATTCTTATCTCATTGAGTCATTCATTTCCATTTTTTCAATTCTGAATTTTAGTGAGTTATTTTCTTCATTTACATTTTTAAAAATTCTTTTTGTATTTGTCCAATTGAATTTTTAAATGAGTTGTTTTGTTCTATGGAATTTTTTTCCCCATTTAACAAATTCTGTTTTATAAGGAGTTATTTTCTTTTTCCATTTCACAAATTATGGGTTTTTTTAAGGAATTATTTTCTTTTTCTATTTCACAAATTCTGTTTTTCTGAGAGTTGCTTTCTTTTTCCATTTTATCAAATTTATCTTTTAATGAGTTATATGCTTTTTCCATTTCACTAAGTCTATTTTGTAGCAAATTTTCTTCAGTTTCTGTGTTCCCTTTTCCAAACCCTCTTGAAAAATTTTCATTTCCTTTCCCTATTTTTTTCCTAGCTCTCTTTCAAGATCATTTTTAATTTCTTCTAGGACAGCCTTGTGTGATGGGGACCAGGTTATGTCACCTTTTGGGGCATCATCTGGAGATCCATCAGATTCTGGCATTTTGAGGTTCACTTTTGTTCTTTTGTGTTTGTGTTGGATGTTTTATAACTTCTCTGATAATCTACTGGCTTGTAACCAGGGCAGAATGGCCAACACTGCTGTAGATTCCTGTAGATACCTCCCCATAGATTCTCTGCCACTCGGAGTCTGCACTGCCCCATGGAGTTGGCAACACCCTGGGACTCTGCACTGTCTGTGTTGGTGTTTGTGGTCAGCTGTTTGTGTTAGGCGGCCTCCCTCTCATTTTAGATTGAAACAGACCTTCTGATCTATTTTCCTCTCATAAACTCTCTGTCATGTGGAGTCTGTACCACCACAGGACTCTGTGCTATCTGCGCTGGCTTTTGTACTCAACTGGTTGCAATGGCTGCCTCTCTCCCATTTCTGACTGAAACAGACCTTTTCTGGTCTGTTTCCTCTCTTAGATTCTCTGCCACACAGAGTCTGGACCAACACACAGAGACTGCAATGCCCTGGGACTCTGTGCTGTCTGCACTGCTCTGGCTGCCTCTTCCCATTTCCAGTTGAACAGATCTTTTCTAGTGATCTTTGAAATTATCTTCTACTGATAATTTGTTGCACTCCCAATATTTGTGGGTTCTGCCAGTCCAGCACTAATTCAGAGACTGGATTTCATAATTATTCTGAGGGTTGTAGAGATGATCAGAGAGAAAGGTGTATTATCTCCGCCATCTTGACTCTGCCCCCCAGAAGTCACCCCTTACTTTTTTACAGATGAAAAAAAACTGAATCCATAAAGGGAAAAGATCAAAAGTGAACCTCAAAATGCCAGAATCTGATGGGAACTGGCCAGGCCCACCCATCTAGGCGGGAATCAGCATTGATCCAACTGAGTGCAGCTGCTTGGAAAACCTCCCCTACCTTAAAGGCAGATCATAACTTTAAAAAAATGAGTAAAAAAATAAAGAGGACTCTAATGATTGACAGTTTTTATGGTGAAAGAGAAGAACAGAAGAATGCGCAGTACATAAGTCACACAAATAGAATTAGAATCCAAGTTTTATTATTGCAAATCCAGTGCTTTTTTTGTCTGCCACATTGTACCAGTGGGCTTTTCATTACAGTATGTGACTGTTTAAATGATATTAAATAAGGTCAAGACAGTCTTCATTGTAGAAAAAATGCTGGAAGAGGAAGAGATTTTTTTGAGACAGTTCTGAAGCAGTGATAGATAACTTAATAGAGGGATATTTCTTTTTTTCTGCAAAATTTTTATTTAAATGTAATTTTTGAGGATGGTAGATTTTAGCGCTCATTGAAGGCAGCAACTTAGTCTTTTTTTTTTTTCAAAAATCCACATGTTTTATTTTCATTATCACCTCAAGCTTGATTTTTTAAAAATTCCCTCTTAGAGGAAGTTTTTTTTTTTTAAATTATAGCTTTTTATTTACAAAACATATACATGGTAATTTTTTAACATTGACTCTTGCAAAACCTTCTGTTCCAAATTTTCCCCTCTTTCTCCCACTCTCTACCCTAAGTGATAGGTAGTCCAATACATGTGAAATATGTTAAAATATATGTTAAATATAATATATATATATATTTATAGTTAAATAGTTATCTTGCTGCACAAGAAAAATCAGATCTAGAAAGAAAGAAAAAAAAACCTGAGAAGGAAAACAAAAATGGAAGCAAACAATAACAGAAAGAGTGAAAATGTTATGTTGTGGTCCACACTCATTTCCCATAGTTCTCTCTCTGGGTGAAGGTGAACACTTGGAACTGGTTTGACTCATCTCATTGGTGAAGAGAGCCATGTCTATCAGAGCTGATCTTTGTATAGTCTTCTTGTGGTAGCATCTTAGTCTTAAAAGGCAGTTTTGTTTGTTCCTCTAGCATTTCTGTCCAACTTTATTATCTTCAACTATACACTGTATCTAAAATATCTTGCTTTTTTGGGTTTTCTTGGTCTCCCCCCTCATCTGAAGTTTCTTGATGGAAGTTTCTTGATTCTGCTGGAACTAGTTTAAAAGAGCCCCTGACCCCTGCCTGAATGCTTCTGACACATTTCTATAGTTTTGCCATATCTGTCTCATCATCCCAAGATTTTATATCCAGTAAAAGGGAAGAATTGGCAACAATTGCAGGGTTTTTTTTTTCCTTTGATTCATTGTTCTTCTCTTACCTTCTTTGTTTATTCACTTTCTTCCTCCTCCTTAGACCTATAGAGATCAATGTCATCATCATCTTTGCTATCTGTAACTCCACCACTTTCTGTACTATCTTCTACATTAGCAGATCCATACTTGCCCAAAGCCTTCTTAATTCTTGGCAAACTTGCCTTTTGCTTCCTGTAGGATTTGATGTAATTGTACTACTTGAAAGCATGATACAATGATGAGTGGTGGGCTTGAGACTGCTTCAAATACTGCATTGTCATTCTGGGACAGCACATACCACTTGATGTAGCTCTTGTCATCCAAGAAGATGTTGAGGTTGCAGGCCTCTGAGTATCTTGAGATTTCCAAAGCCCATGGTGGTGTTGGGAGAGCCTGGGTAGACTGTGGCAATGAAAGAGAAACTGAGTCTGGGGTAGGAAAGAAGCACTGATAACGAACATACTAGTGGTGGCCCTGAACTGAAAAAACAAAACAAAACAAAACAAAACAAAACAAAAGAGGGCTATTACAAGGATTGGGATGGGGCAAGATAATGTGGTTTATGAGAAAAGACATAACCATAGGAAAGCTACAGTTATTTTCTGAACTGCTATACTATAGAATGTTGGATGCAATCAGGGAAAACCAGCATCTCTGGTGTAGTGGTTACCAAATCCTTTTCAGGTCTGCTTCCCCACCTGACCCACTTAACTCTTACCTGGGGCTCCAAGAACATGTAGTATGCACAGCGGTTATACCCTGGCAAACTGTTTCAGCAGACAGGTTAAACCAGTTTGAGGAAAACTGAGAGGTCTCAAACTTGTTGATGTGGTGGGTGGTATCTATCCCAAGCATGTGAAGTCTTCCCTTGGTGAAATGGCATTCAAAAACAATTTATTCCCATGGTCTTAAAAGCAACTGAAACAAGTGCTGTGGAGTACTCAGAGTTTAGTTAGACATCAAAAATGCTAAGATCACACACTGCATTTTGAGCCATCATGAGTAATCTTGAATCTGTCCTGCCACAGGACTGCAATAATTCTGGAAGAGAGAGTGAGGTCAATAATTTATTCAGCTCTGCTTCAGTTAAATATAATTTATGTATAAATCAAGACATCACTCATACCATTTATTTTTTTACCATTTTTACCTGTCTCAAAGTCTTGTGGTGACAGACAAGTGATAAAATAGGTAAGTATGTATATATTGGATACTAGAGTCACAACCTTGCTTAGGCCATAAGATCATCTCACTGGAAGCAGCAGTGAAATTTAGCAGACCCCTGGGTATCTGAGTAGTCTTTTTAAGGATCACATTGCTCACCTCTTGTGAGGAAGAGGCTGGAAATGGTCCCTTAAAATTGTCTGCTTACCCAGTCTTGGCCTGTTTATATCCTACCATCCTCACACTCACTTTGAAGGTTACAGTGTGAAGAGAGGGGCTCATAGAGAAACTTCAACTCTTGACTCTAGGCATTTTCTCTGGCTATCTCCTATGCTGGAATGCCTTTTTTCTTCATTTTTCTTACTGACTTCTTTGGCTTCCTTCAAGTTACACTTAAAATTCCACCTTCTATAGGAAGCCTTTTCTAATCCTTAATTCCAGTATGTTTTTCCTGTGAATCATTTTCTATTTATCCTATTTGAATTTTCTAAGATGTGAATTATGAGAAAAATATAGACACAAATTCATTTCAAAGGTGATGAGCATTATAATCTCTTTACTTGATTCTACTGAATAAATATTCATGATTTATGTACCTATAAAATATATTCTTTAACTGATTTCCTATACTTTTAGAAATCTATTCTTTCATACATATTGAAATGATAATTTTCAAGATTTGTGTTGCTTTCTTCACAACTATGGCATTTGGGTTTTCTTTGAACAATTAAAAAATCTGTCTATATTAGCTTGCTATCTTCCCCATTAGAATATGAGCTTTTTGAGAGCAGCAGCTATCTTTTCCATTATATTTATTATTAATGTTTAGCAAAGTTCTTGGCACATAACAGCAACTTAATAAATGCTTATTGACTTTGTTTATTGACTAACTGAAGTCAGTAACACTGGATTCTAATTCATCCTCTTAGATGTTTATTAAATATTTGTCCCTGGCCACATCACTTTTCTCTGGACCTTACTCTTCTCCTTTGTAAAATTAGGAGATGGGGCTTAGTGAGCTCTTTTTAGGGTCTAAATATGTGACCTATAATAGTAGCTCTTGATATAAACAATACATTATTTTAGCTTTCATGATATCCTTCCTTTTACCTATAGTTGGCTGACAATAGAGGTGGAGAAAATAAGGATGGCATTTACGACAGTTTGCCCTGTAGCAAATTCCTTTGGGAACTGGAAAGAAGAAAGTTCATTATCAAGGTTACAAGTGTAGAGGGAAAATCAATATTAATCTTTTGGAAAAAAATGATATTTCAATTATTTTTAGATAATTAAGACTATGATTCATCATCATCATGCTTGAACTTGGCTTTTTTAATACTCTAACATCACTTCTTTCTATGCTGATAATTGTCCAATCACAAAATGAACACTTACATATTGTATCTTTGAAATTTTTGAGATGTAAATTATGAGAAAAATACAGATACAAGTTCATTGCAAAGGTAACAAGCATTATACCCTTTTACTTGATTCTAGTGAATAAATATTGCTTCTAATCATAATTTTTATACCTATAAAATGCATTGTTTAACTGATTTTCTATATTTTTAGAAATCCATCCTTTCATACATATTGAAATGATTATTTTCAAAATCTGTGCTACTTTCTTCACAACTATGACATTTTGGTTTTCTTTGCACAATTACAAAAAATCTGTTCATTTTCTTTTGGTTCTGAAGTGCAGAAATTTTTTTTAAGGTTCTATATTATATAATTAGCAATATTTAGGGATCATACCAATTCTCTGTCTCATTTATATAATCCAGAATTACGAAAGCCCTAGGTTATTTTTAGAAGGATGGGGGAATAGGGTTTTTTAGTCCATATGATTTTAGCCAGCTCTACCTCAAGAAACAGAAAAATGGCTATGATAGAGCATCTATAATTTCTCCAGCCTTTGTCTAATGTCTATAGGGTTTGTCATTTCAGCTGAGCTCATATCCTAGATTGAACCAGGAAAAAGACTGTCAGACTGTTAAACAGAAAACTTTTGTCTCTGGTTCCCATGATATTAAATTCTTCAATCTTCTCTGTTTATAACAGTAGTAGTCCTACTTTCTTCCCAACCCCAATTTCTGTCACTCATTGCAGTTATCTTTTTCTTGCATTATTAAAATCTGCTCAAAAGTAATTTTCATGACTAAAAGAAAGATAAAGTATTTCTTCCTCCAAAGACATCTTTGCTTGAGTAATGATCAAAGTCTACATTTAAATTAATGAAGATATAGAACAAAAGTTCTTGAATTGTTGTATGAGATCCCATAGGAATTCACATAACAATATGGAGTTGAAAAATTATGATTTATTATCAGTAAATGTTTGATTTGTATATCTATTTTATACACCTATATACCCAGGATCATGTAAAAATTTCTCAGGCATACAGGGTTCATGAAGGTGGTTGAGCCAAGATGGTAGGAGTAAAGGCAGAAACTCACCCAACCTCTCCCCCAAACTACTTAAAATTCTTGTAAATAATGACTAAACACATTTTAGAGAAATAGAACACCCCAAAAGTCAGAGTAGAACATTTTCCAACTTAAGGCAACTTAGAAGTTCAGCAGAAAAGATCTATGAGGTGGGAGTACAGTACACAATCCCAGCACAGGCCAGGCCAATACAGCCCTGGCCCTGGCCCAGGTTCCAGACTTACCCCTGTCCTGACCCCAACATCAGCAAGGCAGGACCTCTGAATCAGCAGTAGTTCTGGGAGATTCTGCACTTGTTGGACGAGGGACACAGGGAGGATTTGGAAGGTCAGTGGAGAGGGTCTATGGGGAGATTCAGGAGAGCAGTCTCAGCAAAGGTTGTGCCAGCATAGCTGCAGCTTCACCTCAACTCCAACCTCAGCCCCAACCCCAGCCCTAGCCCTAGCCTCAGCTCTGATGTTCTGTTGCTTTAGTGCAACAGATCTTACAGCTACAGTGGGGAGAGTTCACTCCCCACTTAAGAGCTCCAGAGCAGAAAAGAGTGCTTGTGGTCATGAGGTCCCTAGAAGGATCTTTGAAAATAGCTGAACAAAACCCCTGGACCTTGAGACAGTGCACCCTCCTCACTGGAAACAGAGCCCTACTTTAACAGGGTTAAAAGCCAGTTAATAGGCTAGGAAAATAGCAGACAATGGAAAAAATTTCTGACTATCATAAGTTATTATGAGACAAGAATGATCAAAACACACACTCAGAAGATGATAGCAAAGTCAAAGGTATTACATCCAAAGACTGCAAGAAAAATAAGAATTTGGCCCAGGCTATGGAAGAGCTCAAAAGGGATTTTGAAAATCAAGTAAGAGAGATAGAGGAAAAAATAGAAAAAGAATTGAGAGAGTCACTTGTAGAAAAAGCTTGGACAATCTCCCTTGCCCTAAAAGCAAATCTCAATTTTTAAAAATTGAGTAAAAAAGCAAAAAAAACTCTGACCATAGATAGTTTTTATGGTGAAAGAGAACAGACTTCAAACTCATTAGAACTTTCTCATTATTCTAGCAATTAGAAGTAGCATATATAGACAGAGGGCAAAGGAGTTAGTTGAATATGAAGTTATAAAAAAAAGCCTTTCTAAAATCAGCTTGTTCATTATTTTTTATAAAACAATAATATCCCATTGTCTTCCTGGACAACTTGTCCAGCCAGTTCATATCCCTTAATATCAATTTATCAATTGGTGATAATATCAATTATCAATGAATATCAATACAAAAACTTGTATTTTTTGTAAGTTAGACACAGTTTTTATGTAATTTAGAAATGGGACCTTTACCAGAAAGAATTTTTTTCCAGCTTTGTACTTTTGAATTTTGGACTATTGATTCAAATTTCCTTAAAGATCTTTTGAAGAAGGATAAGCTGGCTGGTATAGTAGATAGAGCACCAGCCCTGAAGTCAGGAGGACCTGAGTTCAAATCTGGCCTCAGACACTTGTCTGTGTGACTCTGGGCAAGACACTTAACCTGAAATGCCTCACGAAAAAAAAATCTCTTGAAGAATACTATCCAAGCTCTTTTTTGGTCATAGTCTTCAGATAGGCCAATAATTTTTTTTGAAATGTCTATTTCTATATTTTTAAATTTTTTTCCTAGTACATTTATTTTTAATACACATTATTTTATGAATCATGTTGGGAGAGAACAATCATAACAAAAAGAAGAAATCATGGGAGAGATTTACAAAAGAGAAAAAAAAAGAACACATAACATGTGTTGATTTACATTCATTTTCCGTAGTTCTTTTTCTGGATACAGATGTCATTTTCTGTCCAAAGTCTATTGAGATTGTTTTGAATCACTGAACCACTGAGAAGAACCAAGTTTTTCATAGTTGGTCATTGCATATTCTTGCTATTATTATGTACAATGTATTCCTGGTTCTGCTTGTTTCATTCAGCATCAGTTCATGAAAATCTTTCCAGGCCTTACTAAAATCAGCTTGATCATCAATTTTTAATAAACCAATAATATTTCATTATCTTCATATGTCACAACTTGTTCACCCATTCCCCAATTGATGAGCATCTACTTATTTTCCAATTCTTTGCTACTATAAAAAGAGCTGCTACAAATATTTTTGCACATATGGGTCCTTTTCCCTCCTTAAAGATTTCCTTATGGAGCAGCTAGGTAACACAGTAAATAGAGCACCAGCCTTGAAGTAAGGAGGACCTGAGTTCAAATACGGCCTCAGATACCTAACACTTCCTAGCTGTGTGATTCTGGGCAAATCATTTAAACCAAATTGCCTTAGCAAAAAAAAAAAAAAATTCCTAGGAGATACAGACCCAGTGATGATAGTGCTGGGTCAAAGGGTATGTCAGTTTTATAGTTCTTTAGGCATAGTTTCAAATCACTCTCTGAAATGTTTGTATAATTTCACAATTCCACCAACAATACATAAGTGCTGTTTTTCCACATCCCCTCCAACCTTTATCAATATCTTTCCCTCTCATCTTAGCCATTTTGAGAGGTGTGAGGTAGTACCTCAGAATTTTTAATTTTCATTTCTCCTAATCAATAATGATTTAGAGCATATTTTCCATATGTAGCTATAGATGATTTTATTTGTCATTTGAAAATTATCTATTCATATCTTTTGATTATCAATTAGGGAATGATTTGCATATTATAAATCTGACACAGTTCTTCATATATTTTAGAATGACGGAGCCAAGATGGCAGAGAGAATGCAGATTTCTTTCTGACCTCTTCCCATGACCCTCAGACTAACTACTAAATCCAGCCATTGAATTAGTTCTGGAATGGCAGAACCCACAAATATTGGGAATGTAAAAAATTACCAGCAGAAGATAATTTCAATGATCTCCAGAGAAAGTTTGTTTCAACCAGGCACAGAGGAAGGCAGGCCAAGCTCAAACAGCTGAGCACAGATGTCAATGCATTCCACACAGAGTCCCGGGGTGGTGTAGGCCTCACATGACAAATAATCTGTGGGAAGAAATCTACAGCCGTGTTGCCTAATCTGCCCTGGTTGTAAGCTAGTAGATCAGCAGAGAAGTTTTAAAACATCTAATGAACACTGAAATGCCAGAATATCACAGGACCTGGCCATGCCCACAGAACCTGAAATCAGTCAGCACTGACTCAGTACAGCCACTGCCATTTGTAGAAAAAGCTTGGACAATCTCCCTTGCCCTAAAAGCAGATCTCAATTTTTAAAAATTGAGTAAAAAAGCAAAAAGAACTCTGACCATAGATAGTTTTTATGGTGAAAGAGAAGAACAGACTTCAAACCCTGAGGAAGCTAAAAGCAGATCATATCCAAATGAAGCCCCAAAGGGGGATATAAATTGGTCCCCATCACACAAGGCTCTTCTAGGAGAAATTAAAAAGGATCTTAAAAGAGAGCTAGAAGAAAACTTAGGAAAGGCAATGAGAACTTTGCAAGAGGGTTTAGAAAAGGAAACACAGAAATTATCTGAAAAAATTCATTACAAAATAGACTTAGTGAAATGGAAAAAGCACATAACTCCTTAAAAATAGATTTGACAAAATGGAAAAAGAAAAAAAAAACTCCCTAAAAAACAGAATTTGTGAAATGGAAAAAGAAAATAACTCCTTAAAAAAAGAATTTGTGGAATAGAAAAAAATCCATAGAACAAAATGACTCATTCAAAAATTCAATTGGGCAAATACAAAAAGAACTAAAAAAGGTAATGAGAAAATAATTCACTAAAAATCAGAACTGAACAAATGGAAAAGAATGACTCAATGAGACATCAAGAATGAGTCAAACAAAATCAAAAAATGAAAAAATAGAAGAAAATGTAAAATACCTACTTGGAAAAACAACTGACTTGGAAAATAGATCTAGGAGAGATAATCTACGGATTATTGGACTTCCTGAAAACCATGATGAAAAAAGAGTCTAGACACTATTTTTCAGGAAATCATCAAAGAGAACTGCCTGGATGACATATAATCAGAAGGTAAAATTGCCAATGAAAAAATTCATGGAATTCCTCATGAAAGAGAGCCCAAAATTAACAACACCCATTCCTATTAAAAACATTAGAGAGTAAAGGAATAGATGGAGTTTTTCTTAAGATAGTCAGTTGTGTCTATTTAAAACCATCAGCAAGCATCATATGAAATGGGGATAAACTGAAACCATTACCAATAATATCAGGGGGTGACACAAGGTTGTCCACTATCACCATTACTATTCAACATTGTATTAGAGATTCCATTTTTGACAATAAGAGAAGTGATTAAAGGAATTAGAGTAGGTCATGAGGAAAACAAATTATCACTCTCTGCAGATAACGTGATGGTATACTTAGAGATCCCTAGAGAATCAACTAAAAAAATGATTAGAAATAATACACAACTTTAGCAAAGTTGTAGGATACAAAATAAATCCACACAAACTATTAGCATATTTATACATCACTAACAAAAACCAGCAGCAAGAAATACAAAGAGAAATTCCATTTAAAATAACTGTCGATAGTATAAAATATTTGGGAATCTATCTGCCAAAGGAAAGTCAGGAAGTATATGAACAAAACTAAAAGACATTTCCCATACAAATAAAGTCAGATCTAAACAATTGGAAAAATATCAAGTGATCTTGGATAGGTCGAGTGAATATATTAAAGATGACAATGCTAATCTATTTATTTGATGCTATACCAATCAAATTTCCAAAAAACTATTTTACTGACTTAGAAAAAATAACAACAAAATTCATCTGGAAGAACAAAAGGCCAATAATTTCGAGGGAATTAATGAAAAAATCCAAATGAAGGTAACCTAGTTGTACCAGATTTAAAACTATATTATAAGCAATGCTCATCAGAACCATTTGGTACTGGCTAAGAAATAGAGTAATCGATCAGTGGAATAGGTTAGGTTCACAGGACAAAATAGTCAATGACTATAGTAACCTAATGTTTGACAAATTCAAAGACCCCAGCTTTTGGGATAAAATTCATTATTTGATAAAAAACTGCTAGGAAAATTGGAAACTAGTATGGCAGAAACTAGGTACTGACCCACATCTAACACTGCATACCAAGACAAGTTTGAAATGTGTTCATGACTTAGATATAAAGAATGATATTATAAACAAATTAGAAGAACATAAGATAGTTTACCTCTCAGATCTGTGGAGGAGGAAGGAATTTGTGACCAAAAAAGAACTGGAGATCACTATTGATCACAAAATAGATAATTTTGATTATATTAAGTTAAAAATGTTTTGCACAAACAAAACTCATAGGTGCAAAAATGATTGTGGCAGTCCTTTTCATAGTGGCAAGAAATTGTAAACTGAATAGATGCCCATCAATTGGAGAATGGCTAAATAAATTATGGTTTATGATATCATAGAATATTATTGTTCTGTATGAAATGACCAGCAGGATGATTTCAGAGAGAAGGCAACAATAAAACTATACAATGATCAATTCTGATAGACGTGGCTCTCTTCAACAATGAGATGATTCAAACCAATTCCAATTGTCCAGTAATGAAAAGAGCCATCTATACCCAGAGAAAGAGGACTATGGGAACTGACTGGTTTACTACATAGCATTTTCACTCATTTTGTTGTTGCTTGCTTGCACTTTATTTTGCTTCTCTCTCTCTCTCTTTTTTACTGATTTGATTTGATTTTTCTTGTGCGGCACAATAATTGTATAAATATGTATGCATATATTGGATTTAACATATATTTCTACCATGTTTAACATGTATTGAACTACTTTTCATTTAGGAGAGGACATGGGGAAAGGGAGGAAAATTAGAACACAAGATTTTGCAAGGGTTAATATTAAAGAATTGTTCACACATGTGTTTTGAAAAATAAGCTTTAATTAAAAAAAAGAAAAAAAAAGAGACCTTTATCAGAAACTGGTTGTAAAGATTTTCCCCTAGTCTTGTACTTCCCATTTAATCTTGTTGCTGTTGTTTTGGATTATGCAAAACCTTTTTAATTTAATCTAATCAAAATTGTCCATTTTGCCTTTTATAATTTCTCTAGTTCTTTGTCATAAATTTAGGTCACTAATTTTAAAATTGTCTCTTCTGGATCTATTTTCCAGGTTGGCTGTTAAATACCAATGAGGTATTTCTTCCATTTTTTTCATTATTTTTATTTTGTTTGACTGATTCTTGCTATCTCATAGTCATTAACTTCCATTTGTCATGTTCTAGTTTTTAATATGTAATTTACTTCAATTAGCTTTTGTATTTCTTTCCCCATTTGACTAATTCTACTTTTAAAGGAGTTGTTTTCTTCAGTCAGTTTTTTACCTTTCTTGTCCAAACTGCTGACTATTCATGCATATCTCTTGTTTCTTTTCTCATTTTTCTTTTACCTCTTTTATTTGCCTTTTAAAGTCTTTGATGTGAACCTTCTACGGGGAAGCCTCTTTGGGCTTGAGACAAATTCATATCATTCTTTGAGATTTCCTCTGTGGACATTTTGATGTCTTCTGAGTTTGTGTTTTAACCTTCCCTGTCACCATAGTAGCTTTCTATGGTCAATGTTTTTTTCTGTTTCTTGCTTATTTTCTTTCCTTTTCTTTTGGTATTTCCTCTTTTTTTCACTTTTATATTTGAGCTAAGATGCTGAGGTAAAAGGAGGCACTCTTCCAAGCTTCCTATGCAGCTCTAAGCCTTGGCTTTGAGCACAGGGGTTCCTTGTATTAGCTGGGTAGCTTTGCCTGCTGTGTTCAGGAAACAACCTGGTTTTCTCGAGTTTGCCTTCTGAGCTGGGACTAGAAGCTGCCCCTCTGATTTGATTCTCTGCTTAGACAAGACTGAAGATCTTAGTTGCTGATTTGCTGTGATTAAGACTATTTCACCAGCTTTTCCTGAATCTGTCTGAGCTGGGCTGAACATTTTTTTCATCTCAGTGAGAATAACCTTTCTTTAAGTTTTTCCAGTCTATCTTGAGCTGTAGAATGGTTTCATTTTATCAGACTCTGTTTAGAGGTTTGATTTCATATGGTTTTCCAGGGAAACTGGGAGAGCTCAAGCAGCTTCCTGGATTTATTCTGCCATCTTGGGTCTGAAGTCTTAGTAAATGCTTTCTAAATTGAATTGATTTGTGTAAAATAGATTCACTTTTCCAAGATGGACTGTAATTAAAAGCATCAAATTTTTTTAAAGCTTCAATGTGTTTTTTTCCCCTTATAGTTTTTTCCCTCATGTTATTTTGTATATATTGTACTAACCACAATAAATAAACAATTAAAAATAAGCAAAAACAAACAACCCACTCCACCAAAACATAAGATTTGCAGATTTTACCAATATGCTCCCCACCAATATCTTAAAACAATCAGGAAGAATATTAGACAAGTTATTAGAAAAGACTATCAAGATCTTTCAATTATGTAAAGGTCATATTCATTCTTTATGTTTAGGCTTAAGCAATCATACACCCTCACTCTACCAAGTCCCTTTCATTTGTCACCATATCCTTCTTTGGCCAGTTTCCTGAGGTTAGGAATGATTTATTATTATTATTATTATTAATGTTTATAGTGTCTAATATAAAGTTTGTGCTTCATAAGTGATTGTCAATTTGGCCCTACATTCAGAGTTATAATCAATTTTGGCACTTGGGATTTTTTGCTTCACCTTCCCTTTCTCCTCTAAATTTAATCACATTTTGTTGTACCTTATAATTCTTTTTGGAGTTTTGTCAATGGAGAAATATTGTACTGGATAACCCAATAATTTGACTGCATATATAAACTATTCAATTTAATTTTTTGAGGGGAAACCCTGTATGTGGTACACTTTAAATCTCTTATTGTGGACAGAAGATGGGCTCTATTTTAAATATTACTTGTTTACATTTGAAAATATGTGACTAGAAAGCATGAGATGGCTTTGTATAATAATCTCAACCATAAATTCATTAATACATTATACAGATATTTATAAACACACATTTACACAACACACATGATTATATGCACATAAACCCACATAATTGTATGTGTATGTATACAGATGTACATAATATAAGTGTGTATATTCATATAGATATATCTACATCTAGATTTATATATACATATATATATATTTATATGTATGTTCATACACACATATATCCTAGTTTTAAAAACTCTTTGCTACCTATAAAGAAGCTTATTCAGGGATAGCAGAAAATTGGGAGAAAAGATAAAAAGACATTGTGAGAAAGTGGTCATGAAGTATGCTTTCTTTAGATAAAATCAGTGAGCACTATGAATAAAACAATGAGAAAATGAACAAAAAAAACCTCTCTATTGCCTGTCCTTTCTTTTCTTCTTTTGTGCTTTCTCCTTACAAATCTATCTTTGCCTTTTTCTTTTCTGCTCTTGTGATTACAATATTCAAACATTTTGTGGTGGTTTCATTAAGAAAAGAAAACATAATTATAATTGAACACAGAGTAAAAGATCAGTTTCTAAATAGATGAAAAGATGTTATCATCACTAAGACAACTCAAATTATTTTGATAATTTAATCCATTGTTTTGTTATCAACCACAGTCAATCCTGTAACATTTAAAACAAGGTTTGAATCTGCAATGAACAGCCTGATATTTTTATTTTGTTTTTGTTTGTAAGTTCAGCTTTTGAATTGTATTTTTGTCTTAAACATATAGATACCCAGATAGAATTGTTACACAGTAAGTAGATAATTTTTTGCTTAATGTACTCACAGAGGTTATAATTCAAAATATTAACTTTTACAGGGATATTTCACCATTTTACATTTCTGAAAAATAGATTAAAATGAGTAAGGTGTATTATTTTTAAAGTGAAATATTCTGTTTTTATTAACAGGTCAATCAAACGATAATTTATTAATTATTTACTGTGCAAACAGGCCATCTGTAATAGTGAATAGATGACCTTGTAATCAGAAAAGCCAAGATTTCTGATTCTGACACATCGTGGCTATGTGAATTGGACAAGTCACTTACTTTTATGTTCTAAGCCAGTTGTATCAAAGTAACATTTTTACTTCTCTGGCTCCCTCTTTCCCTCCCTGTTAAGGGACAGGTCAATTCTTCAAGATCCACAGCTGTGAATCATAACATTTGAAGGAGTTGCAGGGCAGCCTTTGCTGACACAGGTGTTTTGGACTGGGAATGAAATAAATTGGAGGCAGAGAAAAGAGGAGGGAGGTGAGATAACGGCAAGGGCCTCTTAGTCAGAGAACAGTAACTGCCTCTCAGTCTCCTTGTATCATCCTCTCACACAAGGAGATACTTTCTACAGGTTTGGGTTGAATCTCTAGTAGCTACTGTCAAGTGGTTCCTGGATGCCAACACCTCCCTCCCTCCTTCCTTCATTCTGTTCCTCTCTCCTTCATCTCTCCCTTCCCCCTTCCTTCATCTTTCCCCTCCCCCTTTCCCCTTCCTCCCTCCCCTCCTTGTCTTCTTCCTTCTTATTATTAATTACCATTTTCATCATCTATTAGACTTATCACCAGGACTTGAAGCAGGAGGGTAGACAAAAGTGAGGTTAAGTTGATTTGCAAATAGGCATTGACATAGAAATGTCTAAATATCATCTTGCCTGTTAAAAAAAACCAAAAAAACAAAAACATTTCTTGTTATGTTTTGACAAGTCTACCTGATCAGGTCTAAAATGGCTTTATTGCTGACTGAAACTTCACTTTCCACTTTCATGTTTACTTATTATAAAATTCTCCTAGAAAAACTATGTCCTCCACTGTAATGTTCTTTGTTTTCTGGAGGTCTTGGGAGCAACCTTCGTTTCAGTTCAGTAATTACCACCAGAATAGGCAGGTGTTAAAGTCCAAATCCTTTATTGTCTCCTTCAAAATCTTATCTCCTTGCCTAGGGCCCAGCTAGCTTTCTTGAGATCCTTCAGGAGTCTTGGTTTCAGTGGAGAAGTACAGGAGGCCAGGTCAGCCACCAGGAGCCTGACCAAAGATGGAATTGAATCTCTCTCTCCTTTGCTCCGAGAACTTAAGCTCCTGCCTCCAGTTCTCTTGTCTTCTCTGCCACTGAATGAATCTGGCTGAGACTCCCACCTTATATGCTCTCTTATAATTACATTATCATGGGTGTGAATCTTGTAGAACTATATTAAGTACTAAGTACATGTAATGAACTAGAGAACTATTAAGCACCATGCAAAACTAGGTAACCATTGTCTTTATCAATTCCACTGACTTAATACCTTGTAAGAAACCTTGTTTCAGAGTTCTGGCCCATAAGGCTTCACTTCAACTCTATAAAAGCCTTGTCTGCCTGAATCTTGAACACATTCATAAGTAGGATAGACCAACCCATGTTCAGGGTGAAGAATTGTGTGGAATAAAGAGATAAGATGAAGGACTTACAGGAATATGTGAATTTTTTTCCTGTATTTTATTTTCATTATTTCTATGTTTCCCCTATGACCTGTATAATATATGCAGGCCCATATTTACTTGAGCCTTGGCCAGATATAAACATATTTACTTAACCTGAGCTGATGACATTTATCAATATTTGACATATATCAATATTTAGTCTATTAGCTTGACTACTGTCTATCTAAAGCCAGAAGACCTGATTTTCTCTTTCCTAGAAATCAGAAGCCTTCCATTCCAATCTCTCTGGATAGCAACAACCAATTAGATGCCTCCCCCTCCCCTTCTTAATACTCTCTTACTTGGGATGTAATCTCTTATATAAAAGCTGTGTATCCTTTACTACTTCTTTAGCCCTCCTACCATGAGTTTTCTTTCCCTTATCAAGTGATAGAATGGCTCATCCTCCGGAGATTTTAATAAACAACCTTTCTGCTTTCTACTGAGTGATCTCTGAGTAGTCATTTTGGATAACGGTCTTCTACATCCTTCACAGAATTTAGATGGCACTAAAAGCACTTGCAGTCCTTCAGAACTTATCACTAACAGAGTTTATCATACTTCCTCTGAGTAGACATATCACAGATTAATTCCACCCTGTCCCATTCCGAAGTTCTGCTTTGTTATCCCTCCTCCTGCCTTCCTCACAAAACAAAGAATTGTTCCATGCTTTTTGGAGTGATTATCCACTGCTACAGCTATGGGGCTTTGGGTAGATGTGATATTCTTCACTCCCAACTTTTGTACCCTTCCTTTCTATGACTACAATTCCAATGAATTTTGAAATTTTGGGGACCTGACTTCCCCCTGTTGATATCAAAATGACTTTGGACAAAACTTAACTGGAGGATGGGGCAGGATACAGTTAACAAGAATCCCAGGATGCTTTACTAAAATTGGAAGGATTTGGGGAAAAGTGACTCTAGCAGGATTGCCAACATGTTCGGAGAAATTGCCCTTCTTCTTTGGTACTGATGATCTATCTCTATGTCCTACACATGAGAAAAGAAGGAAATATTTATCTGTAGTGTTTTCTTCTCCTCTTATCTATATGTGGGGAAGAAATGACCAAATCAGAAACTATTCCTCAATATAACCACTCTAGATATTATCCTTTTAGGCCTGTTCCCCAGTCTCTCTTTAAAAATGGATTTGAAGGCAGTGTTGGTTTTACTGCTTCATATAAACACTGCCACTTACTGTTCTTACTTCATCTTCTGCCTATGACTGCTATATAAGGAATTTGTTTAATCTACTGAACTCAGAATACCACAACCTTGTACTTTAATTTAACTAATCAAAAGACTGAATCTTCAGATATGGTTAGCCCCCGTATATCTCTGAGCTGCCACATTCATCAATATCTGACATCAGAGGGCTTGCTTCACTTCACTATAGTGTTCTGACCATAACCATATCTGAAACATAGGATTAGATATTACTCTTTTAAAATAATGTCTTTTAGGGATATGCTTTTACAAGAATTTAGGCACTTATTTCTTAGTCACTCTTAGTTGGTCATCATTAAATTAGCATAATCCCAAGCACAAGTCATTAAAACATCTATCTAAAAATCATCTGGCATAAATTCAAGGCCTAGAGGTGGATAAAGTCTCTGTTCATAGTATGATTCCTCTGCAGTTTTTGGAGTGAGTTGATATGTTTCAGTGACTGCAAACTATTGTGTTCATTTTGGTATATAACTGATGAAGAACGTGATGTCAGAAAGCTGAGAAACATTTGTTCATATGTGAGTATGTGTAGGGAAAGAAAAAAGATATTGAGGGGAGGGTGTTTCAAATCTTGTAGAAAAAAATTATACACACACACACACACATACACACACACAATATCCTGCCAGGAAGCCCAAGTTTTGATCTTAAAAGCATCTACCTAGCACAAAAGCAGGCAAACTCTTGAGTGGTTTGAAGCCCATATATTGTCAGGCTTTCCATCCCATCAATTGTTTGGGGAAGAAAGACTTCTATGGAGTCAGAAAGAATCTCAAAGGCAATGCTGTTGGCTGACAGAACAACACATCTTCCTATGACATCAAAAACAAAGGTAGAATGGAAGGGGTGATGGAAGCGACATTGGGGAGGGGGAATAGGCAGAAGAAAAGGTCAGGGCAAAAATCTCCTCTGGGTTGTTTCTTTATATGTATTAATATGAGTAAATTCACAATGTTTTGATGAGTGTGACTGAAAAAAGATAGTTGTATGCAGGCAAAACCTTAATGTGAGTAAAGTGGCAATGTTTAGATCACTGTATGAAGCTGAATAAAGCGTCATTCAGGGAGAGGAGAAAGGTCTCTCCTCTAATGCATCCAAGAGACCCTAGTTTTATAGCTCCTTCTGTTGAAGTGAAAGCATAAGGGGACTAAAAACCTTCCCTAAATTACTTGCAATTTGACAACATGGAGCTGTTTGTGGACCAGTACTCTGCTGGCTTTTTAGCTTTCACATGTGGTTCATGATTGCTTGTGAAAGAATTGTTTTAGCACTCACTATCCAGTCCAGCTGATATGGTAAAGTATTTCAATCAAGACAAAAAAAAAGAGAAATCCTTTTTCAACACCCTTACCTCCAACCAGCTGTCTGCAAAGTGACCTTCTCAAACAATGAAAATTGCCTCATTTAGTTTTTCCCCTTTCTGTCCTCTTGACACTAATGTCTGATTATCAGATATACATGTGCATTAGGTATACTCACCACTTCTATCATACTTAGGTATTTGTTATCATTTATTTCAATTTTTATTTTAATGTTAGCTTGGAATGACAAATGCAGTTAAATATCTTAAATAAGTTGATGAAAATTTAGAGTCAAGTTCTTTGTTTCTTATATTGCTTAGTGTGCTACAGTTAGGTCAAAAGTGTCTTAATAGATAGAATAGATTCTTTCTACATATATAGGTATATCTAAATAATTCTCCATATTTATCTTTCTATCAATCAATCTCTCATCCATCTATCCATGTCTATGTGTAAACTTCATTTAAGTAATATTGGAATATTGGCCATCATTCTAAATGGAAAGATGCTTATTTGATCCAAAGTTTCAGAATTTTTTTATTTAAAAGGGGAATATTTTCCACGTTAATTACAAAAACTCATTTTAATAGTATTGTTTTTTTACTAATTATGTTAACAAGAGTGAAATTAAATCTGCAAGTGTTTATTTTGTGCTTACTGTGTGCTAAGTCCAGTGCTAAGTACTGAAAACAAAAAGAAATGTCAAAACACTTCTTGACCTCAAGAAGCTCACATACTATTTTTAAAATTTCTTCATTTTAAAAGCTTCTTTATTTTTTTTTAACCATGAAAATGTTAAGGGACAACTAATCTTGCTTCTTGAAATTGGTACTTATCCATTTATTTGGTACACATGAAGAAAATAATAATAGCATATCAGAAGAATAGTGAGAAAATGTAGGCTACAATATATCCAGCTTATTTCTATCTGAAGCCAAAGTAACCAATTATTAAAAAATCAAATCAGTGGGAAAAGAATAGGATGTTTTCTATGGATGAAACTAGTGGATTGTGTTTTTTCATATTTAGTTCATTAACTAGGTATATTAGAAAATCTTAATTTCAAATCCCATCATGGCATGAAGGGGGAAACTTTATAAGACTATAAGACAATGGAATAAGACTTGGCAGGTTCTACTGTGTTGTTCAGGTTTTAAATATAGTTCTGATAACAGATTATGTCTATTTGTACTAAAAAAAACTAATTCATAATAAAGATATATTGATTATAGATTTGAATACTTGATAATGAATTTTCCTCCAAAAAATTCAAAATGAAAAAAGAAAAGCAAAACATATCCTTCCAACTTATGTAACTACCTTCAATTTCTAGTCATTTTTTTTTTACTAGAGGAACAAAAAGAGATCAAAGTGTGCTCTGACTCATACAGTTTTTAGGCAAATAATAAACAGTAACAACTATTATGGTACTAAATGTGAGATTTTATTTCCAGTGACAGAGTATTGACATTTTTCTGAAAAACTAATCAAATTAACCTTGATACTGTTGTTATAAATGAAACTAGAACACAAAGATAGGTGAGTTTAAGATCATTGCTTACAGATTTTCCTTAAAGAAGAATATAAAAAAATTGGATCTGTTTCATATCCCAAGGTAACAAAAATGTATGTACATATATAGATGTGTATATGTCTTTTTTATTTCTAATTTTAATGTTTATTTCTTTATGTTGGAGGGAACTACTTAATGGATGAGATTACAGTTATATCATAGATACATTTGAGTATTTGAATATATCATTATCTTTTATGTATATATCCTCTTCATTTCAAAATATATACATCACTTAATGCCTTAGAGCCATTCTTTATAATATAGAATATAAAAAAGGAAGAAAATATTTTCTCAAAAATGACCACCACATAAATCAAGTGTGGTAGCAAGTAGCATTTTCTGCACTCATGGCTGCTTTATTTTACAAAGAGGAGACAGATTCATTTTATCTTTTCTATTTCAAGACCAACAACCTCACCATCAGCACCACCACTATCACCACCACCACCATCACTACCACCACCATCGTCATCATCATCATCATCATCATCATCACAATGATAAGATTTGATTTTATGGGAAATTGGGTCATGTTTTGCATGCATTTGCTATAGAAATATTATTGTGAAAATAACTATCTCACATACAAAGAGAATGAAAAATTCTACAAAAAACTGAATAAAACAAGTTAAAGACATAAATATGAGAACTTTCCTGGGAAAAAATTTACATCCAGTTTTTCTGATAAAGGTCTTGCTTCTAAAATATATGTTGATTCAAACTTATAAGAATATAAGCCATTTCCCAGTTGATGACTAAATGGCTAAATGATATAAATAAACAAGTTTCAAATAAGAAATTGAAGCCATTTCTAGTCAAATGAAAAAATGCTCTAAATTTTCTTGATTAGAGAAATGAAAATTAAGATAACTCTGAGTTATTTGAGTATAGACTATGATGATAGGAAAAGATAATGATAAATGTTGGGAAGACTGAGACATTAATGCATTATTACTGGAATTGTGAAATGATCTAAGCATTCTGGAGAACAATTTGGAAATATGCCCAAAAGGCTATCAACTGCATACTCTTTGATCCATTGGTGCCCCTACTAGGGTTGTATCTGAAACAGATCATAAAAAAAAAAGGTAAAAGGACTCACACATGCAAAATTGTTTGTAGCAGCCCCTTTTCAATCTAATTAAGCTTGCATATGTTTTCTTTTTTCTTTTTTTAGTTTTTTATTTTATTTCTTTTCTTTTCCCCTTTTTTTATTAAAGTTTTTTTTTTATTTTCAAAACATATATATGAATAATTTTTCAATGCTGACCCCTGGAAAACCTTGTCTTCCAAACCCTGCCCCCACTTCCTCCACCCCTACCCGTAGATGGCAAGCAATCCAATATATATTAAACATCTTAAAAATATATGTTAAATTCAATGTATGCATACATATTTATACAGTATATTGCTGCACAAGAAAAATCAGATCAAAAAGGGAAAAATGAGAAAGAAAACAAAATGCAAGCAAACAACAACAAAAAGCATGAAAATGCTATGTTGTGATCAACACTCAGTTCCAACAGTTCTCTCTCTGAATGTACATGGCTCTCTTCATCACAAGATCATTGTAACTGGCCTGAATTGTTGAAAAGAGTCACATTCATCAGAATTGATCATCATATAACCTTCTTGTTGCTATGTACAATGATCTACTGGTTCTGCTCATTTCACTTTGCATCAGTTCATGTAAGTCTCTCCAGGCTTCTCTGAAACCATCCTGATGATCGCTTTTTATAGAACAACAATATTCCATAACATTCATATACCATAACTTATTCAGCCATTCTCCAATTGATAGGTATCCACTTAGTCTCCAGTTTCTTACCAGTACAAAAAGGGCTGCCACAAACATTTTTGTGCATGTGGGTCCATTTCCTTCCTTTGTGATCTCTTTGGAATATAAACTCAAAAGAAACACTGCTGGATCAAAGGATATACACAGTTTTATAGCACTTTGGACATAGTTCCAAATTGCTCTTCAGAATGGTTGAATCAGTTCACAATTTCACCAACAGTATAGTTAGTAACACTAATTTTTAGCATTCCAGTTTTCCCACATCCCCTCCAACATTTGTCATTATCTTTTTCTGTCATCTTAGCCAATCTGAGAGGTAGGTAATGGTAGCTCAGAGTTGCCCCAATTTGCATTTCTTTGAGACTTTTCATATAACTAGAAATAGTTTCAATTTCTTCATCTGAAAATTATTCATATTCTTTGACCATTTATCAATTGGAGAATGGCTTGAATTCTTATAAATTTGAGTCAATTTTCTATACATTTTTAAAATGAGGTCTTTATTAGAACCTTTGAATGTAAAATGTTTTCTCAGTTTATTGTTTCCCTTCTAATTTTGTCTGCATTTGTTTTGTTTGTATAATTTTTTTAAACTTCATATAATCAAAATTAATTATTTTGCGTTCAATAATGGACTCCAATTTTTCTTTGGCCACAAATTCCTTTCTTCTCCACGGATTAGAGAGGTTAACTATCCTATGATCTTCTAATTTGCTTATAATGTCACTCTTTGTGCCTAAATCATGAACTCATTTTGACTTCACCTTGGTATATGGTATTAGGTGTGGGTCAATGCCTATTTTCTGCCTCACCAGTTTCCAGTTTTCCCAGCAGTTTTGTCAAATAGTGAGTTCTTATCCTAAAACCTGAGTTTTTTGGGTTTGTCAAACACTGTTACTATAGTCATTGACTATTTTATCCGGTGAATCTAACCTATTCCATTGATCAATTACTGTATTTCTTAGCCAGTACCAAATGGTTTTGATAACTGCTGCTTTATAATATAGTTTTAGATTTAGCATAGCTAGGAGGACACCTTCATTTTCATTTTTTTCATTACTTCTCTTGACCTTTTGTTCTTCCAGATGAACTTTGTTATTGTTTTTTTCTAGATCTATAAAATAATTTCTTGCAAACTTGATTGGTATGACATTAAAAATAGATTAATTTAGGTAGTATTATCATTTTATTATATTGACCAAGCCTATCCATGAGCACTTGATATTTTTCCAATTAATTATATCTGAATTTGTGTGGAAAGTTTTTTGTAGTTGTGCACATGTAGTTCCTGACTTTGCATTGTCATATAGACTCCAAAATATTTTGTATTATTGACAGTAATTTTAAATGGAATTTCTCTTTGTATCTCTTGCTGCTGGACTTTGTGGGTAATGTGTAAAAATGGTGGGGATTTATGTGGATTTATTTTGTATTCTGCAACTTTGCTAAAGTTGTGAATTGTTTCTAGTAACTTTTTAGTTGATTCTCTAGGGTTCTCTAAGTATACCATCATATCATCAGCAAAGAGTAAAAATTTGGTTTCCTCATTACCTACTCTAATTCCTTTAATCACTTTTTCTTCTCTTATTGCCAAAGCTAACATTTCTAATACAATATTGAATAGTAATGGTGATAGTGGGCAACCTTGCTTCATCCCTGATCTTATTGGGAATGATTCTAATTTGTCTTCACTACACATGATGTTTGCTGATGGTTTTATATAGATACTCCTGATCATTCCTATACTCTCTAGTGATTTTAATAGGAATAGTTGTTGGATTTTATTACATGCTTTTTCTGCATCTATTAAGATAATCACATGATTTTTGTTAGTTTGCTTATTGATATAGTCAATTATACTAACAATTTTCCTAATATTGAGTCAGCCTTGCATTCCTGGTATAAATCCTACTTGGTCATGGCATATTATCCTGGGGGTGACTTTCTGTAAACTCTTTGTTAATATTTTATTTAAGATTTTAATTTATATTTTCAAAGTACATGCATAGATAGTTTTCAATATTCACCATGCAAAACTTTGTGTTCTGAATTTTTTTCTCCCTTCCTTCCCCCAAACCCTCCTTTAGATAGCAAGTAATCCACTGTATGTTAAGCATGTGCAATTCTTCTATACACATTTCTACAGTTATCATGCTGTATAAGAAAAAAAATCAGATAAAAAAAGGAAATAAATGAAAAATTAAATACAAGCAAGAAAACATCAAAAAAGTTGAAAATACTATATTGTTGTCCAAACTCAGTCCTTACAGTCCTCTCTCTGCATGCAGTGGTTGTTTCTATTACAAGTTCATTGGAATCAATCTGAATCATCTCATTGTTGAAAAGAGCCACGTTCATCAGAACTGATCATTATATAATCTTATTGTTGTTATGTATAATATTCTCTCAGTTCCACTTACTTTACTCAGCATTGATTCATGTAAGTCTCTCCAGACCTTTCTGAAATCGGCCTACTCATCATTTCTTATAGAACAATAATATTCCATTACATTCATATGACATAACTTATTCAGTCATGATGGAAATCCCTTTTTGTAGTGGCAAGGGGCTAGAAACTGAATAAAAGACTTACATGAACTGATGCTTAGTGGAGTGCATAGAACCAAGAAAACATTGTTCACAGAGACAACAAGATTATGCAATGATCAATTCTATTGGATGTGACTCTTTTCAACAGTGAGATGATTCAAGGCAATTTCAATAGACTTGTGTTTTTTTTTTTTTTTTGATCTAATTTTTCTTGTGCAGCATAACAAATATGAAAATATGTTCAGAAGAATTGAACATATTTAACCTATATTGGCTTATTTGCTAGAGAGGAGTATGAGGGGAGAGAGTGAGAAGAATTTGTAACACATGGATGAAATATGAAGATTGTTGAAAATATCTGTAAAAATTCTTATAATTCTTTCATCTATTAATAATAGAAGTTATAATATTTGATTTCTGGCATGACAGATCTTGATGTGTTTCAGGAAAGTAGAAATGAAACTTTAAAAATGCTGGAAAAGAAGTGGTTGGGCTTATTCTTAATATATACAAGAGATCTTCTGGATTATTCAGTTCTAAATTATTATTAAATTACATTTAATAATAATTATTTTTAATATTATATAATTTAATAATAAAATTTTTAATAATTACTCAGTTTCTAAATAGAAAGCCCATAGTTGAAGTTAACATAGTTAGGAAGTGTGATTTGAAATCAAGTCCTCCAGGGCAGGTGCTCTATCCACTGTGTCATCTAGCTTCCCCAAGGCCCATCTTTTTTTTTTTTTTTAAAGCAACAATATTCAGTTCATATCATCAAGTCTACAATAAGCTCTTGCTATGAAACAAGCTATGTGCTAAGATCTCCAAAAAAACAAAGTTTTGTTGGTAGAAGCAACAACAAAACAATAAAACATAGCAAAACATCACATAGATACAATGACAATGGATGCTATGTTCAAAAAGTTAGGGTTACATGTCATCCAATGGCAATAGAGAGACACAGGGTATGCAAGAGGCTTTAATGTAGTAAAAATGACAAATGAACTAGTAGAAGAAATTTAAACTATTTCAGTAGGGACATGTAGATTTGGGAAAGGAGATGTGAAAGTCAAATAGTAAGAGTGAAGATTATTGAACAACTTGTGCTTTATTGATATCCACTAAATGTAAAAATCCCATGGGAAAGTTTCTGGTAGATTAAATATTATGGAAGTACATAGACAAACTTTTCAACCAATAAGCAAAGTAGATGTTGATTTTTTTGTACTTGGGTATTGCAAGTAATAGTAATATTCATAATACATGGAAAAGAGTAGTAATACTCTTTATGCAAAGCACACTGGGAGTACTATATTCAATTCCCTGTACTATATTTTAAGAAACATAATGAAAAATTATAACTATCTCTGGGAGACCAACAGATGAGAGGATTCCAAACCTTGGCATATCCTGATTGGTTGAAATTTAAAAATTTAGTGCCCAGAAGAGAAAAGTAAGCAGATTACGATAGCTGTCTGGTAGTATTTGAAGCATTGTCATGTGTCAAAAGAAGTCAACTTGTTTTAATTTCCAAAGAGGACAAAAATCAGATCAATGAGTAGAAGGTGCAATTTCAGCTTGGTACTAAAAGAAATTTCCTAAAAATAATATTTTTCCTAAATTAGAAATGAACTACTTCAGGAAAAATTGATTTTTACCAAATTCTCCATGGGGAAGCTAAGTGACAACATTGTAGAGAGATATTTTTTAAGATCTTAGTGCTTACATGGTCTCTGAGGTTCTTTCCAAATTAGAACTTTGTATTCAACTTTCTTAATTTATAATCGAAAAGAAATTGCTGGATAAGCATGATGGTATATACCTCTAATCCCATCTATTTGGGAGAGGCTTAAACTAAGGCTGGTGGATCCCTTGAGTTTGAGCAGAAGTCAATAGATTACCTTTGCTAAACCTTGTGCCAATGTGATGTGCCCCCAAGGGAAAGAGGACTATTGAAATACCCACAGAGGAATAAACTAAGCCAAGTTGGAAAAAATAGAGTAAGGTACGATTTTCAAGCTCCTCAATATTGGAATTGACCCTATTAATGGTCACTACATTTCCAGTCTGGGAGATATGGACTGACTCAGTCTGAAACTAAAAAGAAAAAAAAAAGAAACTAGAAAAGAAAAAAAAGAAGGAAAAGAAAAGAAAGAAAAAGGGAAGAGAAAAGGAAAAGAGAGGAGAAGAAAATAGAAGTAGAAGAAAAAACAACATGGATGGGATTGTGATGTGCATTTTTGGAAAGAATACTCATATTGGTAGGGACACAAATTTATCTGAGAAAAATATTAGACTGTGAAATCCTTGAAAATAAGTACTGTATTTTTTTCTCTTTGTATCATTAGCACTAAGCAAAGTGTTTGTCTCATAATAGACACAATATATACTTGATAACTTGACTGCTATACAAAGAAAACCTCAATGCAATGCATAAACTTGAATTTAAACATTCACATTATACAAAATTTATTAAACCACGTGAGAAGGAGATCAAACTAAAGGAACAAACTCTTCCCCATGGCTTTACCTGCTCCATGACTCATCATGTTATGTAAAAAGTTCACAACTGTCTTCTTAAAACATTACTGACTTTCTTCCTTTGGTTTAAACTCTATTGTTGCTACTATTTAGAAAGTCACAGATGAGAATAGGTAATAATTTCCACGTGATAAAGTATTTCACTTTAACTTCTTTCCATCTCAACTCACGGAATATGAACTGGTGAAGAATGAGAAAGAACTTTTTCCTCTTTAGGACATAGTAAGCGCTTCACTTTTATGTGGAAGGTCAGATCTCTGATTTTGGTCTACTGCTTCTGAATAAAATGGCAAGTCTAGCAATATCCAGTCAAAGACTTCTCTTTCCTCCCTTTTCTACTTTGGCTACTCTACTGAAGTAGAGCTTGTCAGCAAGCAGGCTTGTCCTTCCCATTCCAACTTGATGAACAATAATTACCATCCACTAGAGAAAATTCTGGAACTCTTCTCAATATTGACTGTACTCATTAAAACATATTCTTAACTTTGTAAGGTCGCTATTTGTCAGATATATTTCCTTTTTCATATAAATGGTTTTATTCAACATGGTGTTCATCATAAGTTATCATTATTTCATCAAAAAATTTTTGTCAGACCATATATCTTTAACATTCCTTCTATGGACAGCAGTTACACATAGCAGACTAACTAAGTCCATGTTCTAGAGAGAACAAATTAGTACTGATAGATAATAGTAATAATAATAACAACTAACGTTTATAATACTTGCTAAATGCTAAACATTGTACTAAGCATTTTACAATTAGCATTTCATCGGATCCTCACAACAACACTTGTTTTAGGTGCTGATATTATCTTGATTTTTTCAATGGGGGAAGCTGAGGCAAACAGATTAAATAATTTTCCCAAGGTCACACATCTTTTTTCTTTTCAGATCTCCCTAATGACCTTCTCCCACATGCCTTTCAAAAGTGTCTTGCCCCATAGTTTACTGAAAATATAGACACCATTAGATTAAATTCACTTATGTCTTCCACTCTACATCTATATCTCATATATACCTGATATTAATCCAGTACTCTCACTCTTTCCTTTTTTAATCTTCTTTTAATGAATAGGACCATTCTCCTTGATAAGGCTACCGTAGCAAATGTTATCCTACCATTTTTCTCTTAAGTCCATATCATCTAACAAATTGACCCACAAACATTCACCCCCTCCTAGACTTTTCCCATCTATTAACTCGGTCTAGCTGCCAAGAAACATGATTATATCTTTTTAAGCTTGCTCTCTAAAAAAGAAAAAGAAATAATTTTCCCTCAACATCTCAAAATACTATCTTACATATATATTTTCTATTTCAAGGCTAAACTTCAAGAAAAATACATTCAACTAACATACTTTTTGATTGAACTTAGACTCTTCTTGAACATTTCTCTGCTCTTTTCAATATGGTTTCCAATTTCATTAGACTTTTGGATACTTTTTTTTCAAAGTTACCATCAATGTGGCTTCTTTTTAGTCTTTACTCTTTTTGTCTTCTCTACAATTTTTGACAGTTTTGACCTTCCCTTCTTCCTAGATATCTTCTTTACTTTGGGTGAATAATTATATATGTGTTAAAGTAAATACATTCATCAGAACTTAGTACCAAAGAATCAGACATAAAATGGATATTAAAGGATATCTAGTCCACTCCTCATTTTTAGGAAAGTGAGGCCCAGATAGGTTAAATAGTTTAACCAAGATGACATAGATAATGATTGGCAGATTAGGGATAGGCAGATTATAAATTCAGATCTTTTGCTTTAAAAATCAACATTAATGCCATGTATCAACCTTCCTCTCCTTTCTTGAAAGGGAGTATTATATGAGACTATATTGGACTCCTTCATACACCTGAATGATGCAGAGGAATTAAAGAAATAAGAGTTTAAGGGCTATAAAAACATGTTTAATCTATTTCGTAATTTTGTCCACAGCTAGAGCTATATATCTGTCATGAAGAGAATAAAGAAAAGCAGTGCTGTTTGGTAAGGAAAAATATTATTATCATGCACTCTGAACAGATTATATATATATATATATATATTATATATATATATATATATATATATATATATATATAGTATAACCTTTAGTAGAGAATGAGGATAAAGTGAGCAACTACAATGTATGGATTTGAAGTTGTGTTTGATTTTATGAAGTTGGTTGAATGAAAATTATTGTTAAAAAATATGTATTATCTCTTTATTATCAGAGAAAAGATGACATTTTTCTCCTTTCTTAATTGCTGTGGCCTATTCTCAGCATGGAAGAATTATACTTAGCAACCAAAGACTATAGGGTTAGCTTGCTATTTTAAGGGGGTTCATTGCCTAACACATAGTTTCCATTTTACTGAAACTCTTCAATAAAGTGACTAATTTAGACCCATCATAAACCATACACATGTGCATAGGTAGGGATCCATAAGGTTACTGAACTCTCATCAAAGCCATTCAGAGTTTGGAGTGCCATTCAGTTTGAGTATTGGCCCTTACAAAGAATACCAGTGGAGAGTAGCATTCTTGTTAAATTATTTGTATTCTTTACAATAGACACTGTGCTTTGCAAATATAGATTTTACAGATTTTAGTTTTTGATAGTAAATTGTCTGACTCTCTGTATAGCACCCTCTTGTTAGCCACTCTTGGAAGACTACTTCAGTTATATTTTTGCAATTTAGAAACATATAATTTTTATTTGACATTGTTTTGAATGAATACATTAGTATTTAACATCAAACTTCACAGAAATAGACGATGTTTTATCTATCAAACTGATGTAGAGGGACAATTGAGTGTAGTGGATAGAGAGCTAGCTTTGGAATAAGGATCACCTGGATTTGTCTTCCCTTTAGTACATAATATATGTATGAATATATCTCTCTGGGAAAGTTATTTAATCACTGCTGCCTCTAAAAAAACTAAAAGTTGCAGAAAGGGGATTGTTTTGCATTAATGGAAGAACTTTTGACATTAGGAGTTCCTAGCATCTAGAAAATTTCCAGTTTCACAAAACAAAGAAACCAACCCCCAAAATCTGAATGTCAAGTACAATGTTTGAATGTCCAAATTATGTTTGTTTTTAGGAAGAATGAGTTAGACTTGTGAAAAAGGTGAAGTGACCATAATGAAACTAAGTGACCCAAAAAATAGAAGTTCAGTCATATCTATCCATTTTTATCTCCAAGACAAGCCATACAAAACATGTTCAGGAAGTAGAAAGTGTTTTCTTAAATCAACTTCATTTTAAAAAATTAACTAATTAATAAACTTTAATACCTATTGCTTTATGAATCATGTTGGGAAAGAAAAATAAGAACAAAAGAGAAAAACCAAAGTCAACTGGGACTGACTTGGACGCTGAACTGCTGTAAGACCACCAAGCCTTTTATAGTTGGATCATCGCACATTCTTGCTATTATTGTGTACAATGTACTCCTGGTTCTGTTTTTTCACATAGCAAACATTCATGTAAGTCTTTCCAGGCCTTTCTAAAATCAGTTTGTGCATCACTTTTGTAGAACAATAATATTCCGTTACCTTCAAATACCACAAATTATTTAACTTTTCCCCAAGTGATGGGCATCTACTCATTTTCAAATTCTGTGCTACCACAGAAAGAACTTCTACAAACATTTTTGCACATATGGGTCTTTTTCCCTACTTTATGATTTCATTGGGATATAGACCCAGTAGTGGCACTGCTGGGTCAAAGAGTGTGCACAGTTTGATAGTCCTTTAAGCATAGTTCCAAATCGCTCTCCAGAATGGTTTGATCAATTCACAACTCCACCAACAATGTATTAGTACCCCAGTTTTCCCATATCTCCTCCAATAATCATCATTATCTCTTCCTGTCATCTTAACTAATCTGAGAGGTGTGTAATATGAATAGAACCATATAAATAGAAATGTTTTTAGTTTCTTCATCTGAAAATTGCTTATTCATATGCTTTGACCATTTATCAGTTAGAGAATGGCTTGAATTCTCATAAATTTGAGTCAATTCTTTCTATATTTTAGAAATATATATATCTATATGCTATTGATTTATGTGGGGTTATTTTATATCTTGCAACTTTACTAAAGATGTTAATTGTTTCAAGTAGGTTTTTGGATAATTTTCTAAGATTTTCTAAGTATATCACCATATCATCTGCAAAGAGTGATAGTTTTGTTTCCTCATTGTCTATTCTAACTACTTATTTCTTTTGCTTTTTTTTTTTTTTTTTTTTTTTTGCTAAAGCCAAATTTCTAGCACTTTGTTGAATAATAGTGATGATAATGGGCATCCTTTCACCCCTTGCCTTCCTGGGAATACATCCAGGTTCTCTCCATTCTAAATAATGCTTGCTCTTAGTTTTAGATATATACTGCTTATTTTTTCAAGGAAAGCTTCTTTTATCCTTATGCTTTCCAGTATTTTCAATAGGAATAGATGCTTTTTTATCAAATGCTTTTTCTGCATCTATTGAGATTATCATGTGATTTCTATTGGTCTTGTTATTGACATGGTGGATTAATGTAATGAATGTGGTATGATATTGAAATAGCCTTGTGTTCCTGATATAAACACCACTTGGTTATAATGTATTATCCTGCTGATAAGTTGCTATAATCTCTTTGCTAATATTTTATTTCAAATTTTTGCATCTATATTCATTACAAAAATTTGTTTGTAATTTTCTCTGTTTTGGCTCTTCCTGGGTTAGGTATCAGTACTATTTTTGTGTCATAGAATGAATTTGTCATTTTCTGTCCAAAGTCTTAAATGTTTGGTAGAATTCAATTGTAAATTCATCTGGCCCTTCAGATTTTTTCTTAGGGAATTCATTAATGGCTTATTCAATTTCTTTTTCTACAATGGAACTATTTATGTAATTTATTTCCTCCTCTGATAATCTGGGCAATTTATGATTTTGCAAATATTCATCCATTTTCGTTTGATTGTCAGATGTGCTGACACACTCAGATAAAGTAACTCTATTGCTATAATTTCTTTTTCTTTGGTGGTAAATAAAGCCTTTAAATTTTTGATATGGTTTTTGGTTTTATTCTTTATCTAATCAAATTAACAAAGATTAATTTATATTCTTGGTTTTTTGATAAAACTAATATTTAGTTTTATTAATTAGTGCAATAGTTTTCTTAATTTTAATCTTATTAACTTCTCCTTTGAGCCTCAGAATTTCTAATTTGTTATTTAATTGGGGTTTTTAAATTTGTTCTTTTTCAAGCTTTTTTAGTTGCATGCCCAATTTCATTCTCTATTTTATTCATGTTGTTTTAGAGATATAAAATTTCCCCTAGGAACTGCTTTGGCAGCTCCCCGTAGGTTTTGTTATGTTGTGTCATTATTTTCATTCTCTTGGATGAAATTATGGAATATTTTTGTGATTTGTTTTTGTGTTTTGTTTGTTTGTGTTTGTGATTTGTGTTTAACCCACTCATTCTTTAGAATTAGATGATTATATTTGCAATTGATTTTTAATTTATCTTTTTTAGGGCTCTTTATTGAATATAATTTCTATGGTATTGTGGTATGAAAAGGAATCATTTACTATTTCTGTCTTTCTGCATTTGATTGTGAGGTTTTTATGCCCTAATGTTGGTCAAGTTTTGTTTAGGTGCCATGAATTGCTGTGAAAAAAAAACATATTCCTTTCTGTCTCTTTTCAATTTTCTCTGAAGGTCTAACATACCTAAATTTTCTAGGATCCTATTAACCTCCCTAGTTTCTTTTTTGTTTATCTTGTGCTTAGATTTGTCTGATTATGAAAGGGGTAGGTTGAGCTCTCCCACTAATATAGTTTTGCTATTTTTTTCCTGAAAGTCTCTTAATATGTTCTCTAGGTATTTGTATGCTCTTCCACTTGCTACATATACATTTAATATTGTTACTGCATCATTATTTTATAGTACCCTTTTCCAAGATGTACTTTCTTTCCTTATTTATTTTAATTAGATCTATTTTTACTTTTGTTTTATCCAAGATCAGAATTGCTACCCCTGCATTTTTTTTTACTTCAGCTGAAGCATAATAAATTCTGTTCCAGCATTTTACCTTTATTCTATATGTGTCTCTTTGTGTCAAATGTGTTTCTTGTAGACAACATATTGTAGGATTCTGTTTTTTTTAATCCACTCTGCTATTCATTCCCATTATATGGGAGAGTTTATCACATTTATATTTCCAATTATGATTATCAGCAATGTATTTCCCTCCAACTTATTTTCTCCCTGGTATATACTTTTGTCCTCTCTTTCTACCTTATCCTTAATAGTGTTTTATTACCCATCCCACCCACTATCTTATTTTCTATCACCCCATCCCCCTTCTCTTCCATTTTCTCCTTAGTTTTTCTGTCCTCCCTTTTTCACACCCTCCCTTTTCTTTCCAGTCTTTCCTATGTCTTTATAGGATTAGATGCATTTCTATATCCAACTGAATGGTTACATTAATCCCTTTCTGAGCCAAAACTAATGAGATCAGGCTTCAGACAGTGCTTATCCCCCACCCTTCTTTTCCTAGATTGCAATATGTCTTTTGGGCCTCTTCATGTGATCTTATTGGTCCGATTATTCTTCTCCTTTCCCCTTCTTCCAGTACAGTCTTTTTCCCATCCCTTAATGTCTTTTTCTTTGATATCATCACATCAGATTCCATTCACAACCACAACCACCATCCATGTGATGTCCCCCTTTGTTTGTCCCCATACTCAGATATAGTTTTCAAGAGTTAAAGATCATTTTCCCATCTATGTATGTAAACAGTTTAACCTTTATATAACATATATATATATATACATACATATATGTAAATCATTTTCCTCCTGTTTATCCTTCTCTTGAGTCCTGTTTGAAGATTAAATTTTTTGTTTAGTTCTGTTTTTTTTTCAATAGAAATTATTGGAAATGTCTTACTTCATTGAAGATCCACTGCTTTCCCTGAAAGTTGATGCCAAGTCTTTCTGGGTAGTGATTTCTTGGTTATAAACCCAGGACCTTTGCCTTCCCGAATATGATATTCCAGGTCCTCTGATGCTTTTCTATGGAAGCTGGTAGACCCTGGGTAATCCTGATTGTTACTCCCTGTTATTTGAAGTACTTTTTTTCTGGCAGCTTGAAATAAAATTTTCCTTGAGATTGTAGTTCTTGAGTTTCACAATGTTCCTTGGGGTTTTCCTTGTGGCATCTCTTTCTGAAGATAATTGTTGGATGCTTTCAATAAATATTTCCCCTTCTGTTTCTAGAATATTGGGATAGTTTTTCTTGATGCTCTCTTGATGAATGTTATCCAGGTTCTTTTTTAGTCATGGACTTCAAGTAGACCAATAATTTTTAAATTGCTATTCTGACCAAGTTGGCTATTTTCCCAGTGAGATATTTTACTTTCATTTCTTTCATTTTTTTTAATTAGTTCGACTGATTCTTGAAAACTATTAGCGTTAACAGCTTCCATTTGCCCCATTCTTGTTTTTATTTTCTCATTTTCTTCAGTTACCTTTTGTATCTCTCTTTCCATTTTTGAAGGTATTCTTTTCTTCAGTGGATTTTTTTTTTTTTTTTGCATTTGACCAATTTCATTTTTTTAAGGAATTGCCTTCCTTTTCTAAACAGTTGACTCTCCCTTGTATATCTCTCATTTCTTTTCTCATTTTCTCCCTCCATCTCTTATTTGTCTTTTAAAGTCTTTTATGAGCACTTTCAAGAAGGGGCTTGAGACCAATTCATATCACTTTTTGAGATTTCCTCTTTGGACATTTTGTTCTTGTCTGTATTGGAGTTTCCTGTCACCATAGTAGCTTTCTATGCTCAAGGTTCTTTTCTGTTTCTTGCTCATTTTCTTTTTTAATCTTTGGTATTTCCTTTTTTTTTTTTAACTTTTAAGGTTGAACTCTGCACCTGGGGTAAAGGGGGTGGCACTCTCCCAAGCTTCCGTGCATCTTCGATCCTTGGCTTTGAGCACAGGGGGCCCCTGTGTTCGCAGGGAGTAGCTTTTTCTTCTCTTTCCAGGAAACAACTTATTTCCAAGAATTTGCCTTCTGAGCTGGGACTGGGGAGTATCCTACTGGTTTGTTCTGCTCTTGAGCCAGGACCAGAGGTCTTTATTGCTGATTTTCTGGGATTTAGATTCTCTTACTAGCTTTCCCTGAATCTGTCTGAGCTGGACTGACCACCCCTTTCACTCCAGTGATGCTGACCTTTAAAATTTTTTTTACAATCTTTCTTGAATTGGAGAGTGATTTCATCCATCAGATTCTGTTCTGAGTCTTGATTTCATGTGGTTTTTAAGGGAAACTGGGAGAGTTTTAGTAACTTCCTGGCTTCACTCTGCATCTTGGCTTTCTCCTCAAGTCTTTAAATCAAGTTTTAAGCACCCCTAAACTTTATTTTTTTTCTAGAGGTAAAGAAGATTGAGAATTGGTCTGATCTAGGAAAATAACTTACCTGGGGATTGTTATGGGAGTGGAAGATGCTTCAATGTATTTGTTTCCTATGTTTTCCTATTTTTTTGTGACTATCTGGATTTCTAAGAAGTTCAGTAGTTTTTGTATGTCTAACAGTTTTAAATGCTATCAAGGTGTGACTTAAGTTTTGCTCTATTGAACAAAGTTCCTTTTTCTATGCCTTAATTATGATTCTGTACAAACTGTTGGTAGGAACCTGCAATTAAATATTATAAGTTCTAGGAGAAATATTATTTATTGTAAAGTTCCAGAGGTGATAAGTTAATATATGAGAATGTACCTAAGAATTGGTGGTTGGGGGTGATGAAAACTGGTGATTGATATTTAGATATGGGAGTAAGATAAGGTGTTTGGATTAATGGGAATGGGATAAAGACAGAGAGAAAGAAAGGGCTGAGAAGATAAGGGAAGAGTCCATGGTGGGAGTGTGGGGGGGAAGTGAGGAGGTTAGGTAATAGCAAGGCAGGGGTAGAAGTAAAGTAGAAGAGTTGGCAAAGATAGAAAAGTAGATAGATACACAAACATGATGAAATGAAAGTAATCAGAAGTAGAACTAATTAGAAAAAAGTAGGGATAGTAATCACTGACTTCAGATAAATTCACTTTAAAAAGATTCAATCAAGAGACAAATTTACATTATAAGTCCACTATATTGTTTTAGTCACACATATATGTGTGTATGTATATATTATGTATATGTATATGTGTATATGTTTGTAGGTATTTGTATTTATGTATATATGTGTGTGCAGGTAAACATCTCTCTCTCATTACATATACACACATATACATATACATCTTTACATGCATATATAATCTGTGCTTAATTGTAGTTAGATTGGAAGTGGGAAGAGTAAAGGAGAAAAAAAGAATAAAGTAATAAGTGACCACAAGAGAACAAAAGAAAACTTACAAGAAAACAAAGAAAAGATGGACCGCTATGAATCCTATGACTTTATTGTATATAATTTTTTGACATTGAAATTCGTTACATATTTTGAATACTCTCTGATGCTTTACCAGGCACATAAAAATGCTTTCCTTTTCTTTTTCTGACTTGCCATCTTTTTCTACTTTGTTTTTTTCTTATTTAGCATTTAAATTTTAAATAAAATATTATCATTTTTAGCTTTCCTCCCAAAGTGTCTAAAATCTCTTAAAAATATAAAGTAAAATGGGTGGAGTCTCAGACCTGGAGTCAAGAGGATCTGGGTTCAAATGTGACCTCAGATACTTACTAGTTGTGTGAATCACTTCACCTTTGTTTGTCTCAATTCTCTTATTTGAAAATTACAATAGCATCTACCCATTCCAGAGATCCTATGAGAATCAAATGAAATAATAATTATATAGATGTCACGTGAGGTAATATTTTTAAACTGCTTACCAGAGTTTCTGGCAAGTAGTGAGTGTTATATAAGTGTTAATGTTTTATTATTGTTGTATCTAAAACAAAGAGCAAATGCTTAATAGATCATGGATTTTAATGATTCAAATAAAAAAACATTGTTTTTTTTTTCTTCCTTCATTTTTACCTAAGACATAGAAAGAATGCTTAACCAAGTTTTTGGCACAGACTAAACTCAATTGATTGAGATATAATTGAAAAAAAAAAAAGACAAGATGTAGTTATGTTTTGGGCCAAATGTATGGGTAAGACCTTGTAAAAGTCATGAAAACTCTTTGTCTCAGTTGTCCTAGCTATAAAATGAGGAAATTTCACTAGACGATGTGATTCTTGGTACCTCTAATCACAGGATAGTATAAAGAGCTAAAAAATCCTCTTCCCCACTCCCCCCACCAAAATACAACCTTACCATTCAACCTAGAAACCTTATCAAGAATAATGTGTTAGCTTCTAACTCTGATTTACTTTCACTTTAAACTAGAGGCAATTGTAAAATCTTTTATAGTGCCAATTCCTAATCTCTGTCTACACAGTGGGTGCCAGCTGCTCTGGGGGTAGTTTGGGGACAGAGGAACAATAAGGGAGAGTGCAGTGCTCTGTCAAACTTCAAGGCACAGTAGGAAGTGCTGATGTGAGCAGGAGAAATACCACTAGGACTCTGGGAGAGAGGGAAAGCAATAAGGTAATAAGCTACCATGAGTCTACATACAGTTGCAGAGGGACAGTCAATTGAGAGGTGCTAGGGTAAGGATATTACTACAGCCATTTTCTTCCCTCCCTGTTCTGAAATCTTTCCTGCTTGAGTTTTAAGGCTGTATTCAAAAGTGTCTTGTGCCTTGTGTTCAAAAGAAGATTAAGGAATATAGAGGTAGGTAAGACTTAAACACAGATAGGATGGTCTTTTCCATAGTCAGTTAATGGAGAACTATTTGCCTGAACAGAGATAAGCACAAACTAATGGGGACAGGCTGAGAAATAAAGAAAAATTCAAGCAAATGGGGCTTGGTCCCACTTTATTCTGAGACCTGAGGAAAGCCACAGGTAGTAGAATTTGTAGAGGACGGCAACAGGGAACAGCGACAAGGAACAAAATATATTGAAATTTACTAAGAGTGGTAGGAGGCAAGAGCTTTTGAAAATAAGCAATGGTTGTATAGATAGTTTAGAGAACTTAGGTATTTAACCTCCCCAGGCCATTACTATAAGTCACCAAAACGAGATTCATTAGGGGAGGCACTCACTGGGAGGTAAGTACTTTCTATGGTTTATATGAGAAAACTCAATCTATTTTCATTAGTTTGTAAATATTTTTATTTTGCTTGTAAGGAGATTTGGCTATAATACTTCATAAAGGGGCGGGGTAGGAGTCAGAATTTGAACTCAGATAAATGACTAGAGACAACTAGTTAGAGAATTCCTCCACTTTGAAGTTAAATTTGTTGTGAGAATAGGGAACTTCTGACACAAAAGTTAGTTCCAGATTTAGAGCTAGAACATTTTGTACCTTGGGCAAGTGAAAAATAAAGGTTATTCCATTTAAGAAAGACATTAAAATGCTGGGGATATAACATCACCAAGAAAACACTTTGTGTTTCCAAGGATCTTATATTTTAAAAGGGGAGATAACATATAAAAAGAACATACAAGATAAATATAGATTAGATAGAAGCTAATGTTAGAAGGGGATACTGGTAATTATGTGAGAGTGGGAATCTAGAAAAACTTCCTGAGTGAAATAGTTCTTGCCTTGAATCTGAAAAAAAATCAGGTATTTTAAGATTCAAAGGTTGAGAGAGAATCCATTATATAGGCATAGGGAATTGCACTAGAGATGGAAATTGACATGTTCTGTGTAAGGAATAGCATCCAGGAAATTGGACTAGATCACTGTGTTGAGAGGAGTAGAATATAAAAATGTAGAAAATTAGGAAGGGGTCTGGTTGTGACAAGATTTAAGTGACAAATGAGGGACTTTTTGATTCTGATAGTAATAGAGAGCCACAAAGATTTATTGAGTAGAAAGATGTCATAGTAAGATCTGTGCTTTAGGAAGCTCACATTGATAGTTATGTGGAGGATGCATTGAAGTAAGGAGAGACTTCAAAGAATCTTTGTAAGATTAATTTAGAAAAGAGGCAAAAGTGAGGGAAACCTGAACTAAAGTAGTGTGTGTGTGTGTGTGTGTGTGTGTGTGTGTGTGTGTGTGTGTACCAGCATACTTGAGACTTTAGGTCTTCCAAGCTCTAAAAAGATAGATGTTTTATTACAGGCTACACCTTTATCATCTTTGATCGTTTTCTTTTAAATCTCAAAAGATGAACTTAATAGGAAGAGCAGTTTGCATTTAAAGAAAAATATAGATACATGATAGCAGAATATTTATTTAGATATCAGCTGTTATATAGATAGGATGGACAATAAGACACTTTCATCTGGAAATAATAGGATAGGTAGATTCAACTCCAGAAAGGAACTGAGCAATTTCATATGTTGCTTACATGATAGTACCAAATAGTGCCAAAGTGCCAAAATATAAAATGACTATTTTCTTTAATATCAAATAGTAGTTGTAGCAACAGCAGCAGCAGTAGTGAGTTTGTATAAATGAATGAAGCATGAAACCAATAGATATGAATGACATCAACATATATAATATGTATATAGATATATCAACTTATATAGTTTAGATTTCTTTTTCTGTAAAGTTTGCTATTTCTAAAAAAACTAGTGTCTAAGCACTTACCTTTTACACATGTTGTCTTAAAGTGATATATGCATATATGTAATCCAGATGTGATTTCAAGATTTTGGAAAATATATAATTATCCTTGGATCTTTTCCCCTTGACTTCCTGTCTATTCCTCTCTTTCTTTCTCTTTTTAAAATAAATTGAACAAAATGGAAAAATTTGGTTCAATAAAAACATGGCCCATTCATTTTAATTAGCATTGGTGAAGAATCTTCCCCATCATAAGGAAAACTATGAACTTCAAGCTGTAAATTTTAATGTACATTTTTCTTTCCCAATGACATTTGGAATACAAATAGAGAAACAAAAACAACTGCCCTACAGAAAAAAGAACAGCATATATTTCAATGCACCATTCAGCACTGCCTGCATTAGTCAGAGATGCCATGGCAATAACCTGACCTATTGTTAGAAAAATAGCAAGTACATTTTTCATTGTTTCCCCTTGGGAATTTATGCCAACCAATATTGATTCTGAGAGATCAGAACTTCTTTTAGAATGTTCCAATCTTTTAGTTGATAATTATTTCATCCCAACAATGAAATAATTTAGATTTGTGAAGTAAAATTGATGGATTTTTAGCAAGAAGATAAAGAAGCCTGCTTATGACTGAGTTGGTGTTCCTATGGCTTTTTTGTTCTCATTCAATATTGGAGCAGAAAATCACTTGGATATGTTGTTTGTTGTGGGGCTTTTATTTTATTTGCCACTATCTGGTTTGGGAAAGCATTGATTTTGTTATTTTCAGGAGTGTGATATGATGGAGTGTAACCTCAGGACTTGATGTGACACAGTATAATTCAGAGTGATGGGTTGGAACTCATACAGCTATGGCACATGATGAGATGTGAAAGGGTTGCAAAAGACAGAGGGAGGGAGGAGTAAATATTGGCAAAAGACAGCTTGTAGAGAAGCAAAAAGGTACTCCTGAGATCCTTCAGTAGAAAGGCTTTCAGATTTCTTCATGGGATGGAGAATAGTAGCTATTTTTGTCATGTTATTTTCTCCATGACACAATATGTAATAAAAACACAACTCTGCATTGTCCACAATTCCTAGCAATTTTGTTTACAACATTCAAAAACCCACAGATAGGAATGGAAAAAAAATGCAGGCAAGCTGGGGAATAGTGAGATACTCTATTCATCGGGACCGCTACTGTATCAGTCTCAACTAATAGAAGATAAATGATGGCTGGGAGAAAATGTTAGGAAAATAAAAAAGCTGATGAGGCTGTTTCTTCAAAAGAACTGTTCTCTTTCCATCTTTTTAATCTTTTTTTAGTCATCTGTTTCATCTTCCTGTGAGACATCCCAGTGCTCAATTCCCTCCAAGCCTACCCCACGTGCCATGATGCCTATAAGACTAAATCTAAGCTTAGTGCCTGAACTGAAGGAATGTGAGGATGATATCAGTCTTTTTAATTTTCAACGGTCTGGGAAGGTAGTGTTGAAATGTGACTGGCAGGGAAGATGTAAGTCTCACTAGAAAAAAAGTAAAGCTTTTAACTATCTTTTGAACAAAAGGTAGTCTGGGGTGTTTACTTGCTATTTGGAGTATCCAGTGCTTCCCTGATCTCTTATTCCAGTTCTTTTGTTTCCTTGTTTTCCCTTCATGACCCTTTCCTTACCACATACTTACCTTGCTGACTTGATATTCAGAAGTGCTTATTATCTAAACATTATTCATAAAGTTTTAAAGTCTATTTCATGGTATGTTAAATCCTTGAGAAGAAAGCTACTATAGGAAGAAATTATTATGATTACCACTAATAGAGACATTAATAATTGTAATAATAATGACAAAATAATTGTGTTGGAAAACAGTGTCCAAGTCACCAAGAAGTAATTAAACTTGCAAAAAAGTGAGGTTTCTATTTTTAGATTAATTTTTACTTTTTCAGCCAAACTAGTATAGGCAACTCTCAATATAGGGACTTCAAAAGTCCCCCCTAAAGGAGATCAGTAAGTATTCTATAACTAATAAACTTAGATGTTGCCTGGGACACCAAAAGTTAAAGTAGTTTGCTTAGTTATAAAAAGTGTGTCAATATGTGTCAAAGGGAGAAACTGAATCCAGATCCTCCAGGCTCAAAGATTGTCTATTTTATCATATTATATAACAGTGATTCTCTTAGCTTGAATAAAGCTTAGAAAGGTGCCCTAATTTCAATTCAGGCCAAACGAAACTCTATCACTTGATTTATGTTAATTGTAGCTGAAAATCTAATCCCTAATGCCTTGGACTTTGCATCCCTTAATTTGGTATTCATTCTCTCTCACTCTCTGGTAATTACTGCACTATGTCCTGCCCACCCAGCTGTGTTCCAGGATTGCTACCTATCTTCTGCTGAGCTGAGCACTCCTTTCCTATGGCTTAGTGGCCTCTAGGTAAATCCAAAAGGCTATATTGTATTTCCTTAGTGAAGCAAAAATCACAATGATGATTTTTAGTTTTTGCAGTCTGTAAAACATTTGATGTTAAAGGAAGATTGAGGAAAGGATTTCAGACTCATGGCACTTGTACTCTGAATGAAACTTTAGAGATAATACCATCTGACCTTATCATTTTAAAGCTGTAGAAACTGAGGCTTAGCAAAATTAAAATTTGAATTCAACTGTCATTGAATACTTGTCTACAATAAGTGAGTTTCTTTGGATTCAAGAATATCTTCAATTCTTTCTACTACTATGCACAAGACTCATCAATAAGTATTAGTTGGATGAGTAGAATGTTCCTCAAATCTTTATTAGCTTAATAACATTTTTTCCTTAGAGGGGAAAAGTCACCCTCAGTTCATAATACTTTTAGAGCAGTGTGTTGGAAAATTCTGATATTTGAAAATTCCTTTTTTTTTTGTTGAAACTTGCCCTTCATTCCACTCCAAGTTCCAAAAATATGCTTTCTCAGAACAGTCACATAAGAAGAAATTGTATTGTATTCATAAATTAACAATTTATGAACCATTGAGGATTGTTTAATTGCTTCTTGAAAGCCATAGATATTCTGATAATGGTTCATTTCAAATTTAGTATGGTAGACACCTAATTTAAGCACCAAATTTGTTTTCGGTGTTTCAGTTTTGTAGCACCTGCTAGGATTTACTTACTATTGTCAAAGCTTCCAAGAACTGGTAATCACCTCTATACTATGATAAGACATTAAAGTCAGCTTTTAGTGGAAGAAATTAATTCATAGATAGAAAAAAAAGTGTGAATTGGGTTTACATGAAATCAGAATCTTTAAGTTGGAAGGTTCCCCAAAGGGCATCTAATCCAACCCATACTTGAAAAAAAAGTAATACACCATGACCAACAATGACAGTTTTTGCTTAAAGATCTGCAATGAAAGAGTATTCACTGCCTTCTCCAGAGTTAATTGCATTTTTAGATAAGTTTTATTGGTAGAAAATGTTTCCTTACTTCAACTTGAAATTTGCCTTTCTTCCTTCCTTCCTGTCTCCCTTCCTTCCTGCCTTCCTTCTATTCTGCCTTTCTCCCTTTTCTTTCTTTCTCCCTGCCTTCCTGCCTTCTTTCTGCCTTCCTGCCTGCCTTCCTGCCTTCTTTCCTTCCTTCCTTCCATCCCCCACCCTCTCTCTCTCTCTCTCTCTCTTTTCTCTCTCTCTCTCTTTTCTCTCTCTCTCTCTCTTTTCTCTCTCTCTCTCTCTTTCTTTCTTTCTTTCTTTCTTTCTTTCTTTCTTTCTTTCTTTTTTTCTTTCCTTCTTTCCTTAACTTTGCTGAGACTCAGTTTCTATATCTTTAAAATGATAAGGTCAGATGGTATCATCTCTAAATTTTCATTCAGAAGACAAGTGCCAGGAGTCTCTGAAATTTGTTCCCCAATTAACATCAAGTGTTTTATAACCTACAAAAACTAAAAATCATCATTGTGGTTTTTGCTTCACAAGGAAATACAGTATAACCTTTTGGGTTAACTAGAGGCCACTAGAAAGCCCTAGAAAAGGAGTACTCAGCTCAGCAGAGGGTAACAATCCTGAAACATAGCTGGGTGGACAAATGTTCAAATATTTGCTCTCATACCCACTGCTTGTATGATCTCAAGACATATCACTTTATTCCCATGAACTTCAGTTTCTCTATAAAAATATTTTGGACCACATGGACTCTGTGACTCCTTCCAAAATTAACTCTATGATCCTATGATTGAATGCATTCCCTGCAAGACTTCTCCAAATTAAACATCTCCAGTTCTTTCAATAGATCTTCACAAAGCATAAACTTAGGATTCTTCATCATTTTGACTGTTTACACCCATAAACCAATGACATACTATTGTCTTTTGTTTTCATTACCCTGCTGTTCTTTTTTCTGCTCTCAGTGTCCTTTATATCTTTGACTATTCCCCACAATGAAATCTGATCTTAGTTCCTTATAAAGTAAGAGAAAATGTGAGCAACTAACAAATCCCCTCAGTTATAATCTCTTCAAAGAGCAACCATTTTACTGGAATGGGTACTGTTGACAATACTTACCATTCTTATATTGTCTTTGCAATACCAATGTATCACACAGACTGTTCTTCCAATGTCTTTCATTCTCACTGAATGACTGAGTCACATACTTTGGTAATTACATGTCTTGTATCTTGTGGCTTTTTTATAATGAAGATGTCAAGATGAATAAACTATGGTTTCTCTATTAGTATGTTGTTCTTATGTGAGATGCTGCTTCTTCTAACTTACTGCCTTTTCACCAGTTTTCTCCTATTATTGGAATGCTTTCCCTCTTCATCTTTATTTTAGGAATTCCTTAGCTTCCTTTAAGTCCCACCTAAATTTCTATATTCTGCAAGAAGCCCTTCCTGATTCTTGTGATATAAATATCTTCACTCAAAGACTAGTTCTAAATTTGATTATGTCTGGATTATACACATAGTTCTGAGGTATCTAGATATATACTTTCCCCTGAAATATTTGCTTTGTGGAAAATCATACAATGAAAAGCATAGAGCTTATGGGGAAAAGATGATTAGGACACAATATTTAAAACATCTATTAGTGAGGCATTCATTTAACAAGATAGAAACCTAATGAAAATGATAATGCAGTTTTGTACATGTTAAATAGTTAAAACATATTAAACATATTAAAACACTGCAATACATTTTTGCATAATTACCATCTTTGGACCATCTGTAGTTTTTAGCTACTGCACTACATATACTCAATTCTTACAGGCAAGCTAGCAAAGCTACCAAAAGGCTATGGTAGAAAATTTGGAGTGATGGTAGGGATCAGTCTTTCTTTTCCTACATTTTCCACTGCAACAGAAGAATTTTAGGAATGGGTTTTAGAAGGGCTTGTAAGGTATTGGTCAATTTTCTATATCCTTGATACTTCTCATGGGAGGAATCATACATAATCAAATTTTATGCTCAAAACATACTCCAATAGATCAACACAACAAATGTATATTTTCAAAACGAGTAGGTCAATTCAGTCAAAATAATCCTTACAAAAGAATTGACTATAATTGTTTTATATTGTTTTACTCATTAGACTATGACATTCTTGAGGTTAAAGATTATCTCCCCTTTCTTTGTATTCCCTAGTTTTAACACAATATGTGACACACAGTATGTGTTTAATAAATGCCTGCTGACTGATCCAAATTACTCATCATTAGAAGGAAATCACATTAAAATTCTAAAAACACAGAAAAATGTGTGATTCAGCTCATATGATGATGATGATAATAATAATAATAGTATTTATATAATACTTTCTGGCTCCAAAAGAACTTTACACATAGTTTCATTCGAATCAAAACATGTATTAACCATGAACCACTTAGTTCATGAAGAGTTCATTTGAAGTGAACATTTTTATGGTGTATATATCTACACATTGTGATTCCTAGCTTTTTGAATAGAAGTCCTCTTAGTAGATAAGTGCCTACAAAGAAGTAATTGTATAGCTCTTGAAAATGGTCATAAGGTGCTTGACCCTAATATATTAAATGGAGTCAGGAAAGTATATTGAAGCTCTCTTACTATGGCAGTAAAGTGATGGCTTTTTCTTTTACAATTTTCTTCTGCAGTTTGCAGCTATGAAGAACAAGATCATCAGGACAGAGATTTAAGGTTGGAAACTATCTAAGATCTCTTTGGAATATAAACCCAGTAAAAATATTGCTGGGTCAAAGGGTATACACAGTTTGATAATTTTTTGAGCATAGCCAAAGAGATCTTAAAGGAGGGAAAGGGACCCACATGTGCAAAAATGTTTGTGGCAGCCCTTTTTCTAGTGGCAAGAAACTGGAAAATGAATGGATGCCCATCAGTTGGAGAATGGCTGAATAACTTATAGTATATGAATGTTATGGAATATTATTGTTCTGTAAGAAATGACCAGCAGGATTAATACAGAGAGGCCTGGAGAGACTTACATGAACTGATGCTAAGTGAAATGAACAGATAAAGATCAATATAAATGGCAATAACAAGACTATGTGATGATCAATTCTAATAGACATAGATCTCTGCAACAATGAGATGATTCAAACCAGTTCCAATTGTTCAGTGATGAAGGGAGTCATATACTTGCAGAGAGAGGACTGTGGGAACTGAGTGTGGACCACAATATAGCATTTTCACTTTTTTATTAATGTTTGCTTGCATTTTTTTTCCTTTTCCAGGTTTTTTTTCCATCTTGATCTCATCTTTGTGTGTGTGTGTGTGTGTGTGTGTGTGTATGTGTGTGTGTGTGTGTAGCAAGATAACTGTATAAATATATATGCATATATTGGATTTAACATATATTTTAACATATTTAATATGTATTGGATTACCTGCCATCTAGGGGTGAAGGTGGGGGGAAAGAGGGAAAAATTGGGAACATTATGTTTTGCAAGGATCAGTGTTGAAAATTTACCCATGCATTTTTTTTGTAAATAAAAAGCTTTAATAAGAAAAAAAGAAAGGTCTCTTTGGGATATAAGCCCAGTAGAAATACTGCTGGATCAAAGGATATGCAGAGTTTGATAACTTTTTGAGCATAGTTTCAAATTACTCTCCAGAATGGTTGGATCTGTTCACAATTCCACCAACAATGTATTAGTGTCCCAGTTTTCTCACACCCCTTCCAACATTCATCATTATCTTTTCCTGTCATTTTAGCCAATCTGAGAGGTATATAGTGATATCTCAGAGTTGTCTTAATTTGAATTTCTCTTATTAATAGTGATTTAGAGCACCTTTTCATATGACTAGAAATGATTTTAATTTCTTCATCTGAAAATTGTTCACACCCTTTCACCATTTATCGATTGGAGAATGGCTTGAATTCTTATAAATTTGAGCGAATTCTTTATATATTTTAGAAATGAAGCCTTTATCAGAACCCTTAAATGCAAAAATGTTTTCCCAATTAATTGCTTCCCTTCTAGTCTTGTCTGCATTAGTTTTGTTTGTACAAAAATTTAACTTAATATTTTCAAAATTATTTATTTAGTGTTCAATTATCAGTAATAGTTCTTCTTTGGTCACACATTTCTTCCTTTTCCACAAATCTGAGAGATAAACTATTCTATATTCTAATTTGCTTATATTATCACTCTTTATGTCTAAATCATAAACCCATTTTGACCTTATCCTGATATATGGTATAAGGTTTGGGTCAGTGTCTAGTTTCTGCCATACTAGTTTCCAATTTTCCCAGCAATTTTTGTCAAATAGTGAGTTCTTATCCCCAAACCTGGGGTTTTGGGGTTTGTCAAACCCTAGATTGCTAGAGTTATTGACCATTTTGTTCTGTGAACCTAACCTATTCCACTGATCAACTTCTCTATTTCTTATCTAATACCAAATGGTTTTGATGATTGCTGCTTTATAATATAGTTTTAGATCTGGAATGGCTGGACCACCTTTATTGGCATTTTTCTTATTAATTCCCTTGAAATTCTTGACCTTTTGTACTTCCAGATGAACTTCATTATTTTTTTCTAAATTTGTAAAATAACTTCTTAGGCGTTTAATTGGTATGATATTGAATAAGTAGATTAATTTAGGCAGTATTGTTATTTTTATTATATTGACTCAGTCTACCTATGAGCACTAGATATTTTTCCATTTGATTATATCTGACTTTATTTCTGTGGAAAGTGTTTTGTAATTGTGTTCATATAATTCTTGACTTTGCCTTGGCAGATATACTCCCAAATATTTTATATTATGGACAGTTATTTTAAATGTAATTTCGCTTTTTATCTTTTGCTGCTGGATTTTTGTTGGCAATATATAAAATGGTGATGATTTATGTGAATTTATTTTGTATTCTACAACTTTGCTAAAGTTGTGAATTGTTTCTAGTAATTTTTCTTTGATTCTCTAGGATTCTCTAAGTATACTATCACATCATCTTCAAAGAGTGATAATTTGGTTTCCTCATTACCTATTCTAATTCCTTTAATCTCTTTATCTTCTCTTATTGCCAAAGCTAACATTTCTAATAAAATATTGAATAGAAATGGTTATAGTGGGCAACCTTGCTTCACCCCTAATCTTATAATGAATTAACTTCTGTTAGTTTCCTAATATGTAAAATTCAGATGGTAATAACAGTACCTACCTTATATGATTATTGAGAGAATCAAATAAGATAACATATATAAAGTACCTTTCAAACTTCAAAGTATATTATCTAGCTGTTATTGCTATTCAATTTTATATATGGTTTTAGTTTGTCTCCATTACACATGATGCTTGCTAATGGTTTTAGATAAATGATACTAATTATTTTAAGGAGCACTCCATTTATTCCTATACTCTCTCGTGTTTTTAATGGAAATGGGTGTTGGATTTTATCAAATGCTTTTTCTGCATCTATTGAGATAATCATATGATTTTTGTTAATTTGGTTATTGATATAATCAATTATGCTATCTGCTTTTGTTTTATGCAAGAGTTCATTACATTCACAGTTAAATAACTAATTCTGTATTTCATGCCATCTAATTTACTCCATTATGTTTTTCTCTTCTTTTCCCCTCTTTTCCTCTTCCCCAGTATTTTGCTTCTGACCAACAGCTCCTCAAATAGCCCTCCCCTTTATAGTCTCTCCCCATTACTTATATCTTTCCCCTACTACTTCTGTTTTCCCTTCTATTAGCCTTCCCTTTTCCTTTCTCCTTTCCTCTGTCACTTCCCTATAAGGTGAGACAAGTTTCTCTGTGAAACCAAATATGTCTAATATTCTCTCTTTGAGCCAAATATGATGAGAGTATTATTCACACAATATTCATCCCCCTCTCTTCTTTCTCTCAATTTTAACAGATCTTCTTTGCCTCTTCATGAAATGTCATTTCCCTCATTTTATCCCCCTTTCCCAATACAATTCCCTTTTCACATCTACTTTCTTTTTTACCTTATCATAGTAAAATCAAAGGCTATTCACACTTTCTAAGTATAACCATAACAGACAAATATTTCTCAAGAGTTCTTTCCTTTTTACCTTTTTATATAGCTCTTGAATTCTTTATTTGGAAATCAAATTTTTTTTTGTCCAGCTGTGACTTTTCATCAGAAATAAGTGAAATTCACCTGTATCATTGAATATCCATCTTCTTCCCTGAAAGATAATGCTCAATTTAGCTGGGTAGTTGATTTTTGACTGCACTCCAAGTTCCTTTGCCTTTCAGAATGTCAGATTCCAGCCCCTAGATCCTTTAAGGGAGAAGCTGCTAAGTCTTGAGTAAGTCTGATTGTGGCTCCTCAATATTTACATTGTTTCTTTCTGACTGCTTGCAATATTTTTTTTTGATCTGATATTTCTGAAATTTAACTATGATATTCCTTGGAATTTTCATTTTGGGGTCTCTTTAAGGAGGTGATCACTGAATTCTTTCAATGGTTATTTTACCTTTCGATTTTAGGATATCAAGGCAGTTTTCCTTGATGATTTCCTGAAAGATAATATCTAAGCTCTTTTTTATCATGGTTTTCAGGAAGTCCAACAATCCTTAGATTGTTTCTCCTAGATCTATTTTCCAGGTTTTTCCAGTGAGATATTTTACATTTTCTTCTATTTTTTCATTTTTTTTTATTTTGTTTTACTAATTCTTGATGTCTCATTGAATCATTCATTACCATTTGTTTGGTTCTAATTTTCAGTGAACTATTTTCTTGTTACCTTTTTTTTTTTTTAGCTCCTTTTGTATTTGGCCAAATTAATATTTTTTCTTCAGACAATTTCTGTATTTCCTTTTCCAAACCCTCTTGAAAATTCTCATTTCCTTCCCCCATTTTTCTTCTAACTCTCTTTTAACATCCTTTTTGAAATCTTCCAAGAGAGCCTTGTGAGATGGGGACCATTTAATATCACCCTTTGGGAATTCATCTGTAGATGATTTGCTTTTAGGATCCTCAAGGTTTGAAATCTGTTCTTTTCTTTCTCCATAAAAACTATCTATTGGTATGGCACTGAATAAGTAGATTAATTTGGAGTTCTTTTTGTTTTTTGCTTATTTTTTCAAAAGGTTGAGGTCTGCTTTTAGGGCATCTCTACAGGCCACAGTGGCTGCACTGGGTCAGTGCTGACTAACTTCTGGTGCTGATTGGACATGGCCAGGTCTCAATATTCTGGATTTAGGAGCTCACTATTTGCCTTTTGTATTTGTGTTGGATGTCTTACAAACTAATCTGTTGATCTATTGGTTTGCAGCAAGAACAGAGTAGCCCACTGCTATAGATATCTCCCAGTAGATTCTCTGGCACTCTGTCTGGAGTCCACCTCCTTTGGTGTCCAATTGAAATAGACACATTCTGAAGTTCTTCCAAATTATCTTCTGCTGGATATTTGTGAGTCCTGTCACTTCAAAACCAGTCTCAAGGCTTAATTTGCTGTTAATTTGAGGGATATGGGTAGAACTCGGAGGACGTGTCTCTCCTCTCTTATCTTGACTCCACCACTCTCCTAAAAATTGTGCTAACAAAGACTAGATGATCAATTTGCTACACATTTTAAAGAGTGTAATTTTATTTAGGTACAAATTGAATTAGTGAACCTCTTAAACATTGGAGTCCCTTACATTGTAGATATTCTGTGAATGTCTGAGCAACTAGAACCCTCCATCAACTGGTATTCTACTAGGCATTAAAATCCATACATTTCTCAGATACCTAGGTGTGTAGTGGGTAGAATGTTGGACCTGTATTCAGAAAGATCTAAATTCAAATTCTACCTCAGATGCCTTTTAGCTAGCTGTATGAGTTTGGAAAAGTTATTTAAACTCTGTTAATTCAGTTTTCTCATTTGTAAAACATTGATAATAATAGCCCCTGCTTTTCACATTTTTTTATGTGGATAAAATGAGATTTTTGAAAAGGACTTTGCAAACATAAAGTTCTTTATTGAGGTTAACTTTTATTAGTTGTTAAGGGTAAGTGTAATAGAAATCATATTATGATAAGGCATTCATATTCATAAGTTGAATTGAGTTGATATTCAAGAAAAAACACAGTATTTTTCATTAAAGATAGTGAGTTATGGATGCTTCTCCTCTGAGGAGGAATCTTGTTGGACCTTGACAGAGGGAAAGGTTTCAATTGGTGAAAATATTAGAAGTGACCATTTCAAATGTAAGAGAAGGATTTTGGTGGAAAATGAATATATGTCCCATGAAGTTCTGGATTCCAAATATGAGTTTTATTGGAGATAGTTGAGATAGTATTTCCTGTTGTGCTATATCACCAAAGTATGAACCAATTAATGGATGGATGACATATTCATTCCTGGGCTTCTGGGAATTAAGAGCAATTTCTTTAGTTATATTTGATAGGAAGCCAAGAAGTGAGACATTCTGGCTATTGAAAATTTGGGCAACTAACACATTAATTAGGAATGAAAGCCAGATTATGAAAATTATAGTACATCAGGCTTAAGGAATGTGTATTATTCAGTAATCATTGACACTGTATTTATATATTGCTTTATATATATATTACCTCATTGGAGCTCTACAACTATCATGCAAAGTAGATACTTCAGTTAATATGAATGTTGCACCTGTATTGTATTAGACTCTGGAAATGGTTATGGTGTTCTATGCCAGTTCTTAAAAAAATCACCTATCTTGGCAATGAGAATCTTATTGTGGGGTAAAGAAGAAAAATAATCTGTGAGGAGGAAGAAGTGTTTTGGGGCTATGTGAGCAGAAGAAATATGAATGATATTAAGGGCGTGTCTCATACCAAGAAGCTTACTTTGTAGCTCCTACTTCTTCTTAAACATTGACTTGGACAAGGAAAGACGTTTTCTTGTTTTCTTTCTCATGCAGTAAAGCAGTCCAGGTTATGAAAATTCATGAATTCTGGGAAAGAATCAGATCAACTTACTCTAGTAATTTTTATAGTCTTACATCTCTGTGCTCATACTAACAATTCAAATGCTATACTAGCTTCCTTTTGGAGATAAGATAATAATGTGCAGAAAAGTTTGATAATGGACTTAGTTACACTGAATATGCATTATCTATACCAATAAAATTGTAGGTCCAATAAGAAAAAAAAGATATGGGTTAGGAAGTAGAATAAAATGGTGTCTAGTTTGAAGGGATATATAAAATAGGGGAGGTTTGGTCACAAATTAAAGATTACCTTAAATAACTTATTTTCTGCAATTTGCCAAAAATTTCTAAAACTTTCTGTTACACTTTTGGTTCTATTTAGTTTCTAACATGAAGAAATTTCAATATTTTTAAAATTGGAAATAAAATCAAAATAATTTTCATTATGTTTAGTGAGTCAGTTTGAAGGAGAAATAAAATTATATATATCTATATATATCTATATATATGTGGGTGTTTAGAAAATATTTTCTAAAATTTCAAATCTATTCTCCCCTGATGTCAATTATTCCATCTCCCTATCAGTGTCTCATTATGAAATAAAGATAACATTCAGAGAGCAAAGGAGATTGTCTGTGGAACCTAAATGCTGGCTGTTTTTACAAAATGGGAAAGGCATGAGTTATATCCCTGGTAACTGATTATTTCCCTTGATCTTAGGATAAACAATGCTATATTCAGATAGCCTTACCACTAGAAGATTAGCTGTACGGTGATGAATTTGTAAGGTCATGAAAACACATGAAGACTATCAGCTAAGGTAAGGAGAGATTATGATCTGCTAAGTGTTTACACTGAAGAAATCATGGACCCCTTGAAATGTTAAAGTTAATAACATGCCAAGAAAAAAATCATTTTCCTCATCTGTAAAGTGAACTAGAGAAAGAAATATCAAATTACTCAAATATCTTTGTCAGGAAAAACTTAAATAGGTTACAAAGAGTCACACACGACTGAAACAACACTTGTTTTAGTTGCAGCCAGTAACCAGTACCTGTTTGGCCAGTATCTCATTCAGTATGTTTCTTATAGTATCTCATAATAAGGTAACTTTAATAAATCTTAATTTTCTGTGTACTTAAATCTGGATGAAATAAAGAATCTAGGAGGCAATCAGAAAGACATCTTCCTTAAACATACAAAAAAGAATTGAATGAATTGAGTATACAAATTGAAAAATATATTTGTCTACAATATTCCTTACTTTCTCCAAATTATTTATGTAATCATATATATTTGAAAATTGATTTAAATATAACAATCAGATGTATGAAGTTAATTGCTTAAATGACAGGAATGATTAATTACTCCAATGAAATTATGGATTTTCATTGTTACCAGACTACTCATATGGTATTTTATGTATTAACTCTTAGAAGCATACTACATTTTCTTAAACACTTCTGTCAAAGCAATATGCTTGCCCCTCTTTGAATCAACCAATGTTACTATTACTTCCATTAGCAACAGTGGAGGGGAAAGAGACCTTTGATTTCACTGTTTTGGGAAGTTCTTTGGCTGGGAAACTTATTCTGCCTATACAAATTGGTGCTTTTCACCACAATTCACAATCTTAGAGAGCTGCCTAGATTACTGAAAGTTTAAATGACTTTCCAAGGATCTTAAATGACTTGCCGAGTTGGATATAGTATTTTCTGAACCAAGTCATTATGGGTTGTTGACTTATCTACCCACTATCTTATAATGTTGCTAAGAATGCCATGTACTTACTTATTTACCACTAAAACTTTTGGAACTGTTATTATCTTCCATTTACATGAAAAAAAAAAAACTTAAAACTCATTCATTTTAAATAAACTAAAACAAATAATAGGAAAAATACGTTTAATCTTATTAAATTTAATCTTTATCTATAAAAGTAAAAAGAGTTTTAAATTGGACCTCTTAGAAGTCCAATAAAATTTATTTAATTTGAATGAAGCAGGTCAGTCTGGCTCAAGGTAAAGTGCTCTATGTGCTCTGGGCCCTGGACTCTGGTTTTTTTTTTGTTTTTGTTTTTGTTTTTAATTGGTGAAATCTAATATCAATGCCAGCTTCAATGTTGAAATAATGTCAATAAGAAAAGAATGAAGGTTGTTGTGATATACTTGAATAGAAGGAAAAAGGGAAGAAGAAATCTGGTTTGTCTGATTCCCTGTTTTGTTACAGTGATGCTGCTGGCAATATTAAAGTCTCATTGTATGTATTTATATGGTAATTTTTAATATGATCTTCATAAACCACCTGTTCTATAACAGTTCTAGAACTGTCCTTCAAGACAGTAAGTGAAATTGTTTTGGATTATACAGAAACATAGACTTTTACAATTAGAAGAAATTTTTGTCCAGCTTCCATTGGAAAAGTGATTTACTGATCAATGTGAGGTTATAAAGATAATAAGTGACAAGAGTCATGATTTAAACCAAGTTTTTCTGTCTCTAAATCAAATGCTCCTCTCCCCTATAGTTATTAGGATTCTTACAAGGTACTAAGTAAGTGGAATTGAGGAGACAGTGATTAAATCTAGTTTAGCATTGATTTAATCCTACAACAAATAATGGTTTCCTAATGATATAATGATTGGTGTGTACTCAGTGTATAGTATATAAGCAAGAAACTTTCAGAGCCCACTAGAGGACAAGCTCACTAGAGGACAAGTCCACTAGAAATTCTGGGAGATTCAGAAGCCAGGATTCAGTTGCGTAGATTCATAAGCCAGAGAAAGCAGACCTCTCAGAACCAAGGAGAGAGATAGGCCTCCAGAAAGCTAACCCGGTTGCAGGAAAGGAGACAAAACTTGGAAAGAGACAATAAAGGATTTGGACTTTAACTCCTGGCTGCATTCGGGGCGATTACACTGAACTGAAACTAAGGCTGCCTTCAGAAGCCCCCCAGAAACCTGCTCCCAGAGAGCATTATATTTTAGAGAAGAATATTACATTTTGGCACCTGAACGTAGGACCAATAACCTTCATCTGTGATCCAAAATTAGGATGAGTATAACAAGGAAACTTTGTTAAAGGGCTAATGTAGAACTTCAGCTAAAATGGAACAGATATTTAGAGAACAGTCTTCTTTTCCTCTTCAAGGAAAATGTGTAAAGAGCATTGTCAGGCTTATGAAAGGCCAAGGTTTGATTATAATTTGGAAGCAGACCACTGAACTTTTAGAAACTGTACAGTACACATCAACTTGGTTCTCTAAGGAAAAAGAATTGAATCTAGAGGAGTGGAAATTAGTAGGAGAGCAACTATGTCAATTCTAAAATGAAAATGTACCTGACTCAATTTCCAAAGACACATTTAATACATATAATTTAATACAACTGGCTTTAGGAAATTATATAAGTTATAGAATAAGGAAAAAGAAGAAAGAGCAGGATGGGGAGGAGCCAAGTAAACTAGGTGAAAAGGATGAAGAATCAGATAAGAATGGAGTTAAGTATAATTCTGAGTATGGCACTTCACAGCAGGAGCATTTCCCATTCCCTGACCTACTTCCCTCAATTAACCCTTCATGGGTAGAGGGAGAAGGAGGAGGGGGAAAGGCAGTGACACAATCAACAGCACCTATGAAGCAGCCATTGGCAAGATTACAAAAGGCATTGGTTAAGGCTAAGAGAGAAGGACAGGCTATATCTGATTTAAAAATAAATGCATACTCTGTCATTGAAGAGCTTGACTCTTCAGGCCAAAAAAGGAGAAGATACACTCCTTTTGAGCTGGAAAAAAATCAAGGATTTGAAAAAAGGTTGCACTCTTTATGGGGTTACATCATCTTATGTTAAGATGTTACTAGATAATTTGGCTTATGAAATCTTAACCCCCAGTGATTGGAAATCCATAGCAAGGGCGTGTTTAGAAGCTGGACAAAACTAGTGACTTTCTGAATATAGTGAATTATGCAGGATACAAGCCCAACAAAACAGGCAAACAGAAGTTAATATATAAATCACTTTTGACCAAGTAGCAGATGAAGGTCAGTATACAGAGAATTCAGCACAGACTAATTATCCCATAACAATGTATGAGCAAATTGCTACTGCTGCTATAAAAGCTTGGAATTTCTTCCCAGAGAAAGATGGAGGTAAAGCCTTCACAAAAATAGAGCAAGGTTCCAATGAACCCTTTGTGGATTTTGTGGGACGTTTGCAAACAGCTGTCACAAGAACCATTGGAGAAGCTACAGAAATAATGATAAGACAACTGGCTAAGGAAAATGCCAATGAGGTTTGTAGAAGAGTTATATGGGGACTACACAAAGATGCTCCTTTAGAGGAGATCATAAGATGCTGTTCCACAGTGGGCACAAATGCTTATTATACCCAGACTATGATGAACATGGGAAAACAGGGTCTCTCTTGGTAAGGGACTTCTAGAGAAAATCATCAGTGTTTTTAGTGTGGAAAAATAGAACATCTGAGAGCTCAGTGTAGATATAGAGATAGAGTGAGAGGACAGATGGAAAGAATAAAACCCAGAACCCCATGTCCAAAATGTAACCGAGGCTTCCACTGGGCCTCAGAATATAGATTGTCCCAGGGAAATGAGAAGCGGGTCCCAACTTCAGGGCCCCAGGTAGGGCATGATGGCAGCCAAGGTTACATCCAGAGAGTCTTTAGAATTTTAATTATTCAATATTAAGAAATGATCAATCAGCAGAAAAGCAGATAGCAGAAAGGGATTACAATTGGGGAGAATACAGGCTTTTTTAACCCAACAGAAGGGCAGTATCCAGTGCAAGCAGCTCCAATGTAATTGCCAGGTGATGAAGAGAGATTTAGAAAGTGGTAAAATAGAAGGGACTAGATAGGTTAAGTGCTTGGGAGAAAGAGTTTGTTTTTATCTCTACAGATGGAGAAGGAAACAGATAGGTAGCAACGAGCATCTGGAAAGAGACAGAAAAAGAGAAAAACCTCAAAACAAAGGAAAAGACCTAAGTACAAAATCTGCAGGAATCATTGGATTCTCTAACACAAGATGAAACTGTTGCAGGACTTGAAAACCAGCAGGAATCATTGGATTCCTGGCACATGAAGTAATGAACAATAGATTTCTTTTGGACTGTTTCTAGGACTTATGGACATGTATAAATTCTCATGTTTATTCATGTTATTTGTTACATCACTACTAGGCTGTGTCACTATGTAATTTATGTGATTATGTGTAATACCTCCCATATTGATAGATTTATACATACCTGTTTCAAGTGAGCCCCTTCAGAAACCCACTAATCTGATTTGACTTTTCATTTCCTCTGGTTTTTTCATCTCCCTTCCTGAGACACCAGGGAAGGCGTGATCACCTTCTTTTTTGGGTTCTCACCAACTTGAGAAGTCAGGGAGGTGATGACCACCTATGTTCTAAATCAAAAGAAAGCGGGAGATGTTAGGATTCTTACAAGGTGCTAAGTAAGTAGAATTAAGGGGACAGTGGTTAAATCTAGGTTAGCACTGATTTAATCCTACAACAAATAATGGTTTCTTAGTGATATAATGATTGGTGTGTACTCTGTACAGCATATAAGCAAGACGCTTTCAGGGCCAGGAGGACAAGCCCAGTAGAGGACAAGTCTACTAGAAACTCTGGGAGATTCAAAAGCCAGGATTCAGTTGAGGAGAATAATAAGCCAGAGAAGGCAGGCCTCTCAGAACCAAGGAGACAGATAGGCCTCCAGAAAGCTGGAAAGGAGACAAGACTTGGAAAGATAATAAAGGATTTGGATTTTAACTCCTGCCTGCATTTGGGATGATTATACTGAACTGAAAGGAAGGCTGCCTCCAGAAGCCCCCCAAGAAACCTTTTCCAGAAAAGGGGAAAATATTACATATACTTTGCTACTACCTTGCAGGATGTGAGTGGTAATTTTAGCTAAAGTCAAATATTATCCTGGTGAACCATTGACATATGATCAAGATACATCAACCAAAATCAGTAAAACTACCTCAGAATAATGTCTTTGGGTGGTAAGGTAGAAAATCCACTAGTTTTGAAGTCAGGGGTCCCAAGTTCAAGTCACAATTTTGACACTATCCAGATATATAAAACCACTTAACTATTTAGAATCTCTACTTCATCATCTCTCATATGGGAATGCTAATACATGACCATTGGTGTCATCACTGATTGATGATGGTCCATTGAGAATACTGTGGATGTACTCAATCCATCTTTCAAGTATCATATCCTTTCATGTGGCAAAGCATCTGATGTGTATTCTATTCCAGCTCAGATTTACAAGGCAGGGGATCTATTCTCATTCAAAAGGTGACTGAAATTTTTCAAGGTTTATGGCCAGAGGAGATTATCCTCCAGGATTTCAAGGATTTCCACTGTCCTTTTCTATAAATAAAAAAGAAATAGGTCATCTTGTGACAATCACAGAGGGATCTTTCTCTTAGTCACTGTAGTAAAATTCTTGACAGTTTTCCTTTATATATACATTACCTACTTCATATGGTTAATGTGAAGAAAGACCCTAGTAAATGTTATAGCATTGCAGATATGTTTGGACAAAGTCCTTTTTGATTCCCCAACTGCTAGTGCCTTTCCTATCAAATTGCTTTGTATATAGCTGTATTTATTAACTTCTTATATATGGAATAGCATTTTATATGTACTTATTATTTTGCCCACTAGAATAAAAGTTGGAATGAATATTTTATTTTTTGTACTTGTATCTCCAGAACCTAAAACAGGTCAGGCACATAATGGACAATTAATAAATTCTTGTCAATTGGTTAATGGTTATTTAATGAGTGTCCTTGAATAGATTCCAAAATTGTTATCCCTTATATTAAATTCTATTCCAGAATTGTGAAGAGTGATATGATAATAGGTTTAAAGCTGGAAAGGGCCTTGTCATCTAGTCTAACCCCACATTTTATAAATTATCAATTTCAAGCCCAGAATGTATATGTGGTTTGCCATTATCACATACTCCTTCAGTAGCATTATGGCATATGAACCAACTGAAATAAGAAACTAATTCATCTATGCCATTCATATAAACATCCATTTGTATCCCACTGGAAAGATGGTACAGATCAATTTTCTATGTAACCATAAAATTTGTAGCCCAAGTACCCATGCTAGTTCAAGAGAGAATTTTCCAAAAGAAAAAAAAATAAAGAGAGATAATTCATAGAATTAACTTGAAGGTACACATTATGATCCCTTGATAGCATAACACAAGTCCACTGGCAATTACAAATATTGTCACCAGTATGTTGACCCATAGGAGTTTATTGATATGAAATTCTCATATTTGAGTAGGATCAATACTATCTAGTACACCATGGTGCACTATCCAGTTGACTGAAATTGCTACATGCTCCTTTGGGCTGTTAAGTGCACATTTCTACCGTCATCGATCCCCATTCAACAGTTATTAAATGCTTGCTATGTGTCAGGCACTGTACCAAGAACTGATAATGCAACAAGAGGCAAAAACATTTTTTCTCTTATCCAGTTTACAACAAAGTGGAGGAAAAAACCTGCAAACAAACATATATAAAGGCAAGCTATATGCAGGATAAAGGTTTTTGTTTCCGTCATATCTGACACTATGATCTCATTTGGGGTTTTCTTGGCAAAGATACTGAAATGTCTTACTTTTTCTTTTTCCAGCTCATTATATAGATAAGAAAACTGAAGGAAACAAGATTGCAACTTTTCCAGGTTCAAGTAAATGTCTAAGACTAGAATGGAATTCAGGAAGATGAGTGTTCCTGATTCTAGGCCCAGCATTTGATCCATTGTGCCATCTAGTTGCCCAAAGTTAAATAGAAAATAATTAAGAAGAGGAAGCTATATTAACAAACACATGAAGACTTAGGGATATCTTTGATATGTCAATTATCCTGTGTGTTATATCTCATATAATAAGCATTCTTCGTTTATTTGTTCCCCCCACCATCACCATGGATAGTCAAGTCAAATTCTTTTGAGAGATTAAGAATCTCATTAGCCATGTTCTGGGGCTTGGACCAATAAGGAAAATATCACCCACAATCAAGAGTTCTTAGAAAATATCATTATCTATAGGGAATCTCACTTTAAATTAGGCACAATGGTTGATTTCTTTCATGACAATGGAAAATATATCTGATTAGTTTAAATCTTCCTGTTTACTATTCCTTGATAGTAATATTCAGAGTGATATAAAATAAGTATTTTACCATTCATTTGGTATGTATGTATATATGTATATATATACGGTATATATATGGTATGTATGTAAGGAATAGATTTTTAATCTGGATTTCTAGAAATTCTAAGGGGTCTGTGTATAGATTTAACTGGGTTAATGAATTTGGATGGGAAAAAAAACATATATCTTTATTTCAACATAATTTATTTTCTTTGTAATGCTATAGATTTTATTGTAAGTACTTAAAAGCATTATTTCATTATTTTGAGAGGGGCCTTATTGGAAATCTAAAAAGAACATGTTACATGAAGTTTCTTTTTCTCCTTTTTTTTTTTATCAATTGGGAGGAATATAGAAGGGAAAGAAAGCAGATTTGTTAATTGAAAAAACCTTTTAATTAAAAAATAGTATTAGAGGGATACATGACGTATAAAAATAGATACCCCAATTTAAAAGTGTTTTGACCTTTAAAATATAATACTATTAAAATAGCCAAAAATTTATAAATACAGTGATTTAATGATCTTTTAGTCAAATGTGGATAGTAAAGATATGTTCTACTGTGGAATATTGCTTGTGAAAGTCTGTTCTCTTTTAATAATCCTATCAAGGATGACCTCAATGTGTGTGCATATAACATAATATCCAAAATCAACTTGCTAAATCTTCCTCCTGGGAACTATGTTGCTTAAAAGTTTATGTCGTGTAGCTCTACCAGCAAAGAAAAGAGCTCCATAGTTTGAGCCAGATTTCTATCACTTTTATCTTGTGAAAGGAATAAAGAAGATTCTTTCTCTTATGCATCAGATAGATTCTTGAAAAAGCTTCCTATTATGTCTGCCTGCCTCCCTCAAGTTTCTCCTCACTTTAATCTATCCTCCATTCATCAACTAAAGTGATTTTCATAAAATGCAAGTCCATTCATATCACTCCTCTACTCAATAAACTGTAATGGCTCCCTATTGCCTTTGGGGTCAAACACAAAATGTTCTGTTTGTCATTCAAAGCCTTTCATAACTTAACTCCCTTCTATGTTTCTAGTCTTCTCCCACCTTATGCCCTGAAATTTACTCTTCAGTCCAATGACACTGGCCTCTTGGCCACTCCATAAACAAAACATTTCACTCTTGGCTGTGGATATTTTTCTTTGGCTGGCCACCATATCTGAAATTCTCTCCCTCCTTTGCTTGAACAACTGAAATCCCTGGTTTCCTTTAAATTATAAATAAAATCCCATCTTCTATCTAATTTTAAACATACATGAAATAATTTATCAGAATAGTTCAACAGAAGAATGTAACATACTTCATTTCCTTTTCCAAATTAAATATTTCTTTAAATGATTCTAAATGACTCTTTAATACTGAGATTAGTTAAAAAAAATAAAAACAGTATTCTGCCGGTGTGTAGCTACAAATCAGAGAATACTGTAGACTCCCAAAGAATTGAAGTTCACAGAATACACAACAGAGAGACATATGATAATTGTCTACAATACACTGCAAGCAAGGTCAAAAGAAAAGTGGCAGAAAGGATCTCATCAGAGCCATGTTAACCAAAAAAGATTAATGGGTGGTTAGGTTGAATCAAGTATTAAATTATGGAGTTCTACTGGCATCATTGTGATGTCAAAAGAACTTGAGAAAGACTTATGGCAAATTGAATTATTCTCTGTCATGAATTTATGAAAAGACATGAAAAAGAGTCAAATAGGATAAGCAGATATATACAGGTTGGCATCAGTACTACTGTGTGAATGTCAATGTTCATAAGACCATGGACATACAAGAATATTGAATTATTGTAGCAATATAATTCTGTCTTTTTGACCCTTCTGTATTCCAAGATTTTATATATATATATGTATATATATATATATATAATGAGAGGGAGAGAGATTCTATAATTTATTTTTAAACTCCTTGATGACCAGTAAAGGGATATTAATTATCTCTCATAGTGGTTTATATAGAACTTCACAGATTATGTCCTAGTTATATATTTATTTCATGTTTATTATTCAAGTTTGATTATATTCTCTATATGTCATCATTCATCAATGTTCTCCTTGTCAGATTGTGAAAGTACTTAGCTTTGATTCTTAAGCAGTGATTCTTAGTTTTTGATTTGTATCAGTTTACTATTTGACTCTGTGACATATATCACTCCCTTACCAAAGATAGTATAATGATTTTTTTTGTTTTTAAAATTATATTAAGATTTACCTTTTCTTGAGTACTATCTGAATATATACAGTTTTAGTCATAGTATAACCTAAATATTACATAATAAACAAAATTCTCAGTAAAGTCATAGTATATTGAAATAACTTTGTGGTACAAAGTCATACTTTTGGCTTAAAATATTTCATACAGCTTCCCAACCAATTAACTATTTAGGAAACTTACAAACTTAGCCAGTTTAATGGGAAACTAGTATGACTTTGTATCAGAGGACTGGAAGTTGAATGGATCATTCAGGACCTCTGATGCTATATCTTGATGAATTCGGGCCTCTAGAGAAAGCCAGTACCCATGCACTCCTTTCACAGGACACTAGGATCGAGACAACACAAGTGTCTTGCTCTTTGTCCCTTTACCTTTTAAATCCCTTGTCTTATTTTTTTTTTTTTTACCTTTTTTCCGAAAGCAAAAATAAATCAATATTGTCATGGCTACCAGAAGGGAATGACAATTTATGTCCCTGTGCATTTATTCATAGTAGAGATGACTATCAAGAACAAACTTGCCCACCAAATCTGATTGCTTCAAAACAAGGTAAGAATCTTGGAGGTAAGGACTTTCGGTTCTTCTCTTTTTGTTTTTTGCACCAATATCTCTAACACCTACTACAGTGCCTGGCAGCTAATATATGATTAAGAAATACTTGTTGATTGTAGTTAACAAGAATTTTACTAAAACAAAATAAGAGAAAATATTACAGAGGGCATTTTAAAATTCAGTTTGAAGGATGAAGCCCTAAGGAAGAGAATACCTTCTTTTACTTCTTTGCTTTCACAAAGGAAATAAAGAGCAACCTACAGACTCTTATATTAATGCCTGATTCTATTAGGGTGATGCACATCTTGCAATTCTTAATTAATATGTGGCAACCACATCCCAATCTCCACAGTCATGTTCATCTGCATATAGTAGTATCATCTTTTTTTTTCCCTTATAATAAAAAAAATTATGAGTCATAAGTCTTTTCAAGGGGGTGTGGTTATCATCAGATAATCACACCCTTGGGGGTTAAAAACACTTATCTCTGGTTCATGACTCGGAATGCCCCAGGGGTGTGATTATCTCAGGAAACTCACACTCTCTGTCATGCCTAATTGCTTAATTATTATAGCACTGAGTTCACACCACTATACAGGAGCTACAGTTGTGTCAGCATTTCCATTATAAATCCTTATTTCTAAGAGTTTAAAAAGTAGCCATGAAATCTGCATTGGGCTGGGAGTTAGCACAAAAGTTCTAGTTTCAGAAGCTCATTTCTTCCATGGAGATACACCCACACTCACATACACACACGCATAGACATGCATACACACACAGATAACATTAGAGACATAAACTATATTTACATGAACATACATATATACATTCTGGCCCATTACATATACATACATGTACACCTTAAAATTATATGTATATAAAAAAATCATAATATGTGTGTGGTTTTTCTTCAAATAGAATGAGTATGCAAAAAGAGCTACTAATTAATTGTCTGTAAGTTATGTTGCCTCTTTATATTTTTGGGAAAATAATAATAATATCTGTATATACATATAGATATAGATAAATTTCCAAAGCATATATTAGACAATTTCCTTTATGATATTTTATAATTTATACTTTATATGGGAATGGGGGTAATATGCCTTTCAACTGGGAAATGATTGAACAAATTATTAATGGAATAGAATACTATAATCCTCATATCAGTATAAGGTTGAAATAGGTTCATGACTTAGACATAAAGAGTGATATTATAAGCAAATTCGAATAACAAAGGAGAGTTTATCTTTCAGATCTGTGGGGAATTTGTGGCCAAAGAAGAACTGGAGTACATTACAATACAATAAAAAATAGATAATTTTGATTATGTTAAATTGAAAAGGTTTGGTACAAATAAAACCAATGCAGACAAGATTAGAAGGGAAGCAATAATCTGGGAAAAAATTTTACATTCAAGAGTTCTGATATAGGCTTCATTTCTAAAATATATGGAGAACTGACTCAAATTTATAGGAATTCAAGCCATTCTCCAATTGGTAAATAGTCAAAGGATATGAAAAGAAAATTTTCAAATGAAATTAAAACCAACTATAGTCATAGGAAAAGGCTCTCTAAATCACTATTAATTAGAAAAATGCAAATTAAGACAACTCTGAGGTACTACTACACACCCCTTAGATTGGCTAAGATGACAGGAAAAAGTAATGATGAATGTTGGAGAGGATGTGGGAAAACTGGGACAATAAGACATTATTGGTGGAGTCGTGAAATGACCCAACCATTCAGGACAGCAATCTGGAACCATGTCCAAAGGGCAAAGAGTACATACCCTTTTATCCAACCAGTGTCTCTACTGGGCCTATGTCCCAAAAAGATCATAAAAAAGGGGAAAAGACCTATGTGTGCAAAAATGTTTATAGGAACCTTTTTGTAGTTTGAAGAAACTGGAAACTGACTGGATGTCCATCAGTTGAAGAATGACTGAATAAGTTATAATATATGAATGTTATGGAATATTATTGTTCTATAAAAAAACATGCTTCACATTAAGCATGTGAAATTCTTCTATACATATTTACACAATTATCATGCTGCACAAAAAAAGTCAGATCAAAAAGGAAAAAAATGAAAAAGAAAACAAAATTCAAGCAAACAGCAACAAAAAGAATGAAAATATTATGTTGTGATCCACACTCGGTTCTCACAGTCCTCTCTCTGAGTGCTCTGTTCATCACAAGACCATTGGAACTGGGCTGAATCATCTCATTGTTGATTTCAGAGATGATTTCAGAGAGGCCTGCTCATGAACTGATCCTAAATGAAATGAGTAGAACCAGGAAAACATCGCACATAGCAACAACAACATTATACAATAATCAGTTCTGTTGGATATGGCTCTTTTTTTCCCCCCTGAGACAATTGGGGCTAAGTGACTTGGCCAGAGTCACATAGCTAGAAAGTGTCTGAGAATAGATTTGAACTCAGGTGCTCCTAATTTCAGGGTTTGGTGCTCTATCCACTGCTCCACCTAGCTGCCCTGGATATGGCTCTTTTTAACAATTTTCAAATTTGCAAATTTCAATGCAGATTTCCCAGGTTTTAAGGCTAATGCTAAATCCATTACACTATAATGTATTTTAGATAGGTCAGGGATAATAAATAACAAGCATCTTTACTTAAGCTTAGTTAGTTCTTATCCCTGACCTGTGGGTAAGTTAGTTCTTAGAAATAACATATCCTAGAAACCTGAAATTAATCATCAAAAAAAAATTGAATAATTGTCAAGAGGGAAGAATTTCATTCAAAAGAACATAAAGGTTAGTGGGTTATTCAACATGAAACTGAAGAATTTGCAAATAGAAAATTGAACATTAAATATTAAACATGCAAATAGGATTAAAAGAAGCTTACATACAAAAATGAAAGACTAAGCAATGTAGTTTTCTTGTGACTATGGCTAGATAATACTATGTTGTGTTGGATGGAGGAGTCTTTAAAAAATCTTTAGAAAAACACATTAGCTGAGATTTCAAAAATGTAGATCTTAATTTATTGAAAAAAATTAATCTTTCTGACATGAGATGATTTCTGAATAAGAATATTAGAAAATATACAATTTCTAAGAGAATACCTTATTTCTAATAGTATAATTATACACATTATATGCTGAGTCATAAAGTGACCCTAAGAAATATGAAAAGGGAAATAATAAACATAACTAATATAATTAATATATAAACTTGCAATTAATAAAGGAAATAGGAAAAGACAGAACCAAATGAGACACAGTAACACTGTTTGGAAATGAGTGGGTAAAAGAGCAAATCATATAAATAAACTATTTTTAAATGAACAGAAATGATAAGACAATTAAAAACAACATATAATAAAACTGAACAAGCCTCAAATGTTGTCTTCCTGCATACTCTCAATTCTGGGTTTTCTGGACTCTATTATTTTTTGTCCTCATTCCACCACTCTAATTACTCTTGTAAATCTCTTTTGTCAGATTATCATTCCTGTACCTATTACAATGTGTGCGTGTGTTTATGTATGTCTGTGAGCACACATGCCCAAATGTTTACATTCCCTGGCACCTCTTCTGTTATGTCTCTATATTCTCTGTTTTAGATACTGTATATTCAGCAATGAACTCAAAGACCTATGTGTTCAATTTTAGTCTAACTCTGGAGCCAATTTCCAATACTAAGCACATTCTCAGTTTATTAAGAACAGCATCAAAAACTTTTTGTTTTTTTTTTAATGTTGTTTTAAATTTAGACTTTTTAGATTTTTTCCACAAAAGTGCATAGATGATAACTGCATAATTTCTGAGATGGTTTGCCATTACTGTGACTTTTTACTTGCTTCAGGTTGTTTGCTAACTTCCCTATTTTTCAGTTTGATAAGTTATATTGAGATCAGGAACCAGTGTTCTTTAAAAAAAAAATGCAGTTATCCCAATGATCAATATATACCTCCATTCCTAGATACAAATGTAGATTCTTTATGTTATACTTATCTTACATTGCTAGATAAAAGAACAATAAATGCAAGTGGGATTCTTGATTGTCTTAAGATTCTGATATGGCTTAACTATGTTTTAATTTTGTTGCAACATAAACATGTGCTTCACAGTGTTTTAGCTTTGATAGTCCATACTTAGAGCAATAAGCAATCCATCTGGCTGTACAGTAGGTATGATTCAAGCAAACTACAAACTAAGTACTTTGGATGCTTTGTTCCCTTGTTTTTTGTTTTTTTTTTTTTTTACATGTAATACTTTGAATTTTAGAGTGACTTCCACCTGTGTGGTTTATAGTGATTACACACATGTGTTGATAGGAAAGGCTACATGGTTACCAGAAATGGGTGAACAGTGGGTGAAAACATCTGGTGTTTTGAGAATGTTGAAATCAAGATGGTTCATTAAAAAAAAGGAATGTGACAAGTAGCAGTTGTTAAATGGAATGACAGAGAGTACATGAGCCAGTTTGCAGTTTCAGTTTTGTTAATGTTTTGGTTTGGGAGAAGTTATTAAAAATGGAGAAAGGAAGGATTGTATGACATGGAAAGGTATCAATTAGTGATTTTTTGATTAAGAAATGTCAGCAAAGGACTCAAAAGCATAAGAATCCTAACTCTAGACTCTAAGTAGATTAGATTTGGATATGTTTGTAATAGTTATTGATAGCTATGCAAGGGAAATTTTAGTATAATTAATACTTCTCTCAAAAGTAAGATGTTCTCAGTCTTCCTAAACATAAACTTTATCTTATTAACCCCTTGCTTAAGAACATCTAACAGTTCTTTATTGCCTCTAGAATAAAATACAAACTTCTCAGTTTGGCATTTAAATATCATTATAATCCTCTCTTCTTTTAAAAGCTTATTGCATATTTTATCCTTTCAAACACTACATTATAGCCAAAGTGAATTAGATGGTCTTAACTTTTCATTTGATCTCCTGCCTGCATTCTTTGATATGGATAGAGTGTGCACCTTAATCATTTATGTCCAGTTTCATTCAAGGTTTAATTTGTGTGCCACCTCTTAAAAGACAGGTAGGTGACCCAGTGGATACTGCGCTTGGAACCAGGCTGTTCCTTTGTTCACATCTTCCTGTGTTCACATCTAGCTTGAGACACTTATTTGCTGTGTGACTAAGGGAAAATAACTTGTTTGCCTCAGTTTCTTCATCTGTTGAAGGAACAAACAACTCCAGTATCTTTGCCAAGAAAACCCTAAATGGGGTCATGAAGAATAGGATGCAATTGACCAACAGCAATTCCAGTAAACTCCTTGAAAGTAAAGATTATGTTTATTTTTCCTTTGCATTTTGCAGCACATTGCCTTTTTAAATAATATGTACTTAATGCTTTTTGGATTGGATTATTCCCAGAGGAAAAAAATATAACCTGAGGATTTGGCCATATAGAGTTTTATTCAATAAATCATTCTCAATAGTTATTACTGTTATCAAAGGTGCAAAGGAAAGATTAAAGACTGTTTTGCATTATAGCTGAATTACATATATATATATGTATATATAACATAACATAAAATATAACTTTTACTTAATATATATACACGTGTATTTGTCTATTAAATACAAGTTATGCTTTAACTTTGCATTCATTTCTAATCCAAATATCTTCAATGAAATCTAAGTTACTCAAACAGCTACAGAACAATTTACAAAGAAATTTAGAACCAGGAGGCAGAAAAGGACTATAAACATGAATATCTCCTTCTCTTCTTTGAAATTCCTAAGAAGTATTCTCTCTACCATGTAAATCACAAAGCAATTTTTTTTAAACACATGGGGGAAGGATTCTGGGAAAAAGGAGTAGGTTAATAAATTTCAAGCTCTCCCAATTTCCCCTACAAATAGAACAAATTTGCATCTCAGGACATAGAAAAATCAAGGAGACTTAGGTCAGAATGGGGATATCCCAGATATAACCCAAAAAGATCTGAAGAAAGACCTGAGGCTGGGGATTGATCTATCTGATTAGCAACCTTTGCAGTAATATCAAATAAGGATCCGTTGGGCTAGTTAAGTGTGGTTGGAGCCTCAGTAGTGAGTGTAAGGGTAAACTGAGGACTTTGCAGGGTAGTCACTTGATAATTCTAGACCCAATTTCAAAGGTCTGTTAATCATTAAGGCTCAGGGAAGGAGAACAAAAGGCTTGCTCTTCTAATAGAAATATCTGAAATGATCTCCTGGACCTTTACTTAACTGCTTAGAGAAGACTCTAACTATTTAATGGCCCAGAGATATTCTAAGAGGTCTATAAACAGGCTAATCTCTATTTGTTGATTGAGGAAGCCTGAGGTAAACTTAATCTCCTTGGTTATTCTAGTTTAATGGACTACTTATCTCTAAACAAATCTCTTCTTTGTGGGGGATTATATGGTTTCTTATAAAATCCTTAACTAAAATAGATTAAATTTATAACAGATTTAGTTTATCTGGGGAATTTGGGAAAATGAAATACGGTGCTCATACTGGCTAAAGTAAACAGTTGTAAACAATTGCAAAACTGACCACCATAAAATATACCTGCAAACAGTTGTGAACCTTGTGAAACTGACCATCATAAAATTCAGGTCAAAATTTAACAAGTTCGTGTTACTTCCAAGCATTAAGGGAGATAGTGAGAATCAACAGGATAAGAAGGAGGAGGGGTGTCATGGATTCTTGTGGTCATGACACAAGTATCACACAGTAGGACTCATAGAGACTTTCATGCACCCTCTCTCTACCCCCACATATCTCTCATTTGTTGAGCTGGGGTGTGAGTACAGGAGGACTGAATGAACCTCCACTGATTGTGGTGTGCTGCTGAGACCTAGCCCTGGGCAAGAAGGAACCAGCCCTTGGTGAGTGCAAGGACAATAGGGCAGGAATGCTGCTGGCTGCAGGCACTTGAAAAAGAATAGAATCCTAGATTTAGAGTTTCTTGTCAGAGTGGAGAGCTGAAGGGAAGCTTGAGGAACCATCCTCCCACCCCATGATTAGAGGTGCTTACATTCATACCTCTTATTTAAAAAAAATGAATCGGCAAAGAAGAAAAAACCCAGCATTGAAACATATTATGGGAATAGAGAAGACCAGAGTTCACCTTCGGGGAAGGACACTTTACTAAGAAAAGCTTCTACTCCAAAGATTAACATCAACTAGCTCCCTGTCCATAGAGAATTTATAGAAGAGCTAAAAAAAAAAAAGAATTTAAAAATGCTATGAGAGATATTCAGGGAAAACTAAAAAGAAAAATAAAAATCATCCAAGGAAAACAAGATTATGAAACCAAAGTTAAACAGAGGTACAGAGTCTCAAAGATGAAAATAATTCTTTGAAATTAGAATTGGCCAAGGGGAAGCCAGTGAAGCTATGAGAAACTAAGAAATAATAAAATAGATTATAAAGAATGAGAAAATAGAATAGAATGTGAAACATTTTACAAGAAAAATGAAAAATCTGGAGAACAGATCAAGAAGAGAAAATATAAGAATAATTGGACTTCCAGAAAGTTCTGACCAAAATGAGAACCTTGAGACAATAATGCAGGAAATAATCCAAGAAAATTGTCCTTGAGTGATAAAATATAAGGGAAAGTTGAAATAGAAAAAAGCCAGTGATCACTACCTCAAAGAGATTTTTTTATGGAAAATTACACAGGAATATTATTGCCAATTTTTTGAGACCCCCAGATCAAAGAGAAAATTTCCCTAGAAACAAGAAAAAATTTGAATTTGCTGGAACTACAATTAGAATTGTATAAGACTTATCAATAGCTACAATAAAAGATAGCAGGTCTTGAAATTATATCTGTTGACAATCTAAAGAGGTAGGTCTGTGACCAAATATATCATATCCAGCAAAATTATCAGTAATTTTGAATGAGAAAAAAATGGACATTCAATGAACTTGCAGATTTTTAGGACTTTCTATCAACCAAATCCAAATATAACAGAAAATTTGACATATAAGAATGAATATGAAAGAAAATATATTAAGGAATTTAACATGGACAAACTATTTAAACAGGGACAAATCATTTGTTTTTTATATATGTATATTATATGTTTGATTCATATTAACAATTGGATAACTCAAAAGGAAGATTGGCAGAGCTAAGGTAAAAATGGTAATAATGTTATAAAATGAGGTGCAGAGGAAAAAAGACATAGAGGGATTAGAAGGGGTAGGAGGGCTCTTTGTTCTGAAAATGTACTTACATCAGGAATGGGCTCAATAGGCAACACTACATATATACCATGAAAGGTATAGCACTCTCCAAAATGTATAAAGAAATAAACATGAATGGGGAAGCAAAGGGTGAGGGAAGATGAAAAAAGAAGACTCTTTGGGTGGGAGGTGATTAGGTAATAGTAAGACAAGTTAGGGAGCAGAATTTAATTAGAGTCCACAGGGATAGGAAACACATGTATATATGTGGGATGTGTATTTATTTGTATATGTATATATTTACATATGTATACATAAATATATTTTTTCTTAACTATACCTTGCTGGTGGAGGGGATGAAGGAAGAAGGAATATAGTAAACAGAATGTGTGGCAGAGAACCATAGAACAATTTACAAGGAAGTGAAGACAAAGTGGATTTTCATGAATATAATTTATTCTGCTAATATACATACTTTCTTGATTTGGCAATTTATTGTAATATATCTTGAATCCTCCCTGAAGTTCTTCAGGGCAAATAACAATGTTTTCTTGTTTTGCTTTATTTTGTTTTGTATTTATTTTCTGTTTTTCTTTTTCTTCTTACTCTATTTTTAAAATAAAAATTAATTTGATAAATAAAAAGGAAAAATAAAATTAACACATCTAAAATTTTATATTTAATATTCTAAAGTTGCAATTAAATATTTCCTAAAGACCTTCTTTGTACATTTAATGAAATTTTGTTGTTCCATAACAATACAGTTTGAGAAAAGCTGAATCTAAGTTTTCTTTTCTCTTCTAGACTAGAACTTCATCTCTTGAGTTAGTCTAGAGTCTAGAGACTGGCAAAACTAAAACCAGAGTAGTGAAAATATTTATCCAATGTCAAATAGCTCATTTTTAGAAGCTCTCATACCAATCTTGTCTTCTCTTGAACAATAGTCAAGTGTTCTTTGCACAATATCATATATCCATACACATACATCTATATAGAAATGTAGGCATATATAAATATCCACATGTATTTGAAATATGCATATACAGTAATATATGCATGTATAGATGATGCTATGCAAAGTATATTTAAATTTTTTTTATAAACATATAAAAGTACATAGTAGTCAAAGACTGGTTGGTCATAAGGTCTGGGTTTGTCCTAGCTTTGATCATAATTCCCCAGTTTTTGTGTTTTTGTTTTTAAAGCATGGTCTCCATTTTCCCTCAGTAGATTTGCTTGGTTTGGTTTTCACAGAACACTATATCTTCCTGTGCCAGATATTCCATGGTGAATTCCTGTTTTCCATATTCCTTTTGTATGTTGTCTTCCTATATTAGATTATAATCTCTTTGAGGGCATGGAAAGTCTTTCTTTTTCTTCTTTGTGTCCTCAACGCATAGCACAGTTCCTGGTACATAGTAGATACTTCATAAATATTTATTGAACATATTATTGAATGTAACATTGGCTTATATTAGTTGTTATATACATATATATCCATATTTTCATATATATTTTCCTTAGGAAAACTTGAACAAATAATAAATATAATATACAAGAATAAGATTTTTCTAAGCCTAGGTAAATCATCTGTATCTTTTCTTTTCATTCCTGTCTTCTTGCTTAAGGAAAACCAGGAAGTATCCTGGTAATGATAGGGGTATAATCAACGAAGAAGATTAAAAAAAACAAATGAACAAATGACTATGCCTATGTTCTGACAATCATTCAGTAATTACCAATCACCCAGAATTCTATAATCTTTTCCAAAGTAGACTTTCAATATAAATTGATTTCAGGTTATGACCATTGAAAAATCAATTTATCAACATCATCTGTTGAAGTAGAACCCTCTGGTTCTGCCCACAGGAACCTTACATTCTATTGAGAAAGATGACAGACATATACAAAATAAATATAAGCAGGAGAAGAAGTAATTAGAGATTTTAGAAAATATGTCACTTTAGTTGAACTTTGAAGATAGCTAGAGATTTTAAGAGGTAGATATGGGGAGAAATCACATTACAGACATTTAAAATGGAATATTAGCTTTAAGGTAGATGGAAAAACCCAGAAGTCTTAAGGGTTCAACAGCAGAGCAAATACAAGATTCAGGATCCCTTAAATTATATTAATAGGGAATTTGTAGGAGGTAAACTGTACATGTTATTTGTTACATTCCTAGTAGCCTGTGTTATATTGCTATGTGCTATTGTAAATTATGTATAATGCCTCCCATATTGATGGATTTACGTATACCATGTATATGTGTTTCAAAGTTCTGGCCCATATTGATGGATTTATGTGTACCCCTTCAGAAACCCACTAATCTGATTTGATTTCCTATTTCCTTTGGTGTTTTCATCTCCCTTCCTGAGATGTCAGGGAAGGCGTGATCACCTCTTTTGGAGGGTTCTCACCTCCTTGAGAAGTCAGGGAGATCATGACCACCCGATGTTCTAAAACAAAAAAAAGGGGAGATGTTGGAATCTTTACAAACTGCTAACTAATTAGAGTTGATCTATGTAAACTGATTCAAAGTGAAGTGTAAAGAACCAGGACATCATTGTAAGCTATCATAGCAATATTAAAATGATGATCAAATGTGAAAAATTTGGCTACTTTGATCAATGTAATTATCCAAGACAATTCCAAAGAACCCATGATGAAAGAATGCTGTCCACCTCCAGAGAGAGAATTATAATGACTCACTTCACTAGTGTCTGCTACCAAGTAAGCTGAGTACTCAGGAGTTCTGAAAGAAAGAAGACAAAGCAAATCTAGATTCTCCATTCTGTTCAACATTAATGTAATTTTCTGTGATGAAGAAACAGCCCAGGTCAGAAATGGAGTAGATCAATGTTTCACTTTATATCAGTAGTCAGATTGGGCTGTTGAAAGGTTGCTACTCTTTCAGCCTGGTAAGGGTGTGGTATCAGAAACTGATGACTCACTCCACTGCTTAGCTAAGATTGCTGCTTACATTTTGCAAAATGTTTTAGTTAATTGACTAAACTACCATGCCATTGCTAGGTTAGGATCAAGCAGCTAACTCCCCTGCTTATATTCATTACTTATAGTTATTATTAGAATAGTCCAGGAAGACTATTCTGCCATTTGGCATCTACTGCCAAGTTGAACTGGGCAGGTGGATAGATCTCTGAATTCTAATGCCAATTCATAGCATCTCTATTGGATGGGTTTTTCCACTGGATTTCAGCCACTGGCTTACTGGTATAGTACGATTCTCTATTTAGCTGAAGTGGTTTGGTGATCTTTTTAGCTAGAGTACTATGATACTCTTCAAACTAGTAAAATGACTATTAATTTAGGGTTGGCATAAACTTCTTCCCTTCAACTTTTTTAGAACCTCAGTTGTGAGGCTATTTGTCACTGGTAGGCAAGAAATTAGAGAGATATTACCCTTTTTACTCAAAAAGCCTTTTTTGGTTCAAAATTCGCTTCCTTTAATAAGTTAATCTATCTTGCCTTATGTTGAATTTTTTTTTAATTTTTTAGTCAGTTCTACCTCCCATTGTCCTATGAGAAACTTTTGTAAATAACTGGCTAGGGATAAATGTTCAATTGTAAACTGTACCCTTAAGGGTAGGACCATATGTCTTACCAGTTTCTTCATTTATAATTGAGCTTTTAAATCCTCGGACTTTTGCTGAGGTGGGGAATATCTATTTGCTACCTAATTTTTTTTCTTTTTCCATTTCAATGTCTTTCTTTTAGCTCTCCCAAATTTTAAATTTTGTTTAAGTCCCATTGAGATGCTACCTCTTAAATTGATATTTTATTTTTTTCTAGTGAATTTATTTATTTTAATACACATTGCTTTATGAATCATAATGGGAGAGAAAAATCAGAGCAAAAGGAAAAAAACATGGGAGAAATTAAAAATCACAAAAAAGTGAAAATAGCAGGTGTGGATTTACATTCAGTCTCTTTAGTTCTTTTTCTGGATGCAGATGGAATTTTCTGTCCAAAGTCTATTGGCATTGCTTTGGGTCACTGAGCCACTGAGAAGAATCAAGTCTTGATCATTGCACATTTTTGCTGTTATTGTGTGGAATTTATTCCTGATTCTGCTTGTTTCACTCAGCATCAGTTCATGTAAATCTTTCCAAGCCTTTCTGAAATCAGATTGTTCATCATTTTTATAGAATAATAATATTCCATTACCTTCATGTACCATGACTTGTCCAGCCATTTCCCCATCTGGGGGCTTGCATTCCTTTTCCAATAATTTGCTGCCACAAAAAGAGATGCTATAAAATTTTTTTGTGCATATGGGTCCTTTTCTCTCCTTTATGATTTTCTTGAGATAAAAACCCAATAATGGCACTGCTGGGTTAAAGGGTATGCACAGTTTTGTAGTTCTTTGGGCATAGTTCCAAATTGTTTTGCAGTATAGTTGTAATATTTCACAACTACACCAACAATACATCCCAATTTTACCACAATCCCTCCAATATTTATCATTATCTTTTCCTGTCATTTTAGCCAATCTGAGAGATATGAGATGGTTCCTTAGAGTTGTTTTAATTTGTATTTTTCTAAAAAATAGAGATTGAGAGCACTTTTTTCATATAATCAAGATGGCTTTAATTTCATCATCTGAAAATTATTCAAATCCTTTGACCATTTATCAATTAGGGAATGACTTGCATTCTTATATATTTGACACAGCTCTTTAAAAATTTTAGAAATCTAGAGCTTTATCAGAAATACTGGTTGTAAAGATTTTTCCCTTTTAATCTTGTTTTTGTTGGTTTTGTTTGTGCAGAAATTTAATGTAAAATTTGATGTTTTAAATTTAATGTAATCAAAGTTGTATATTTGGCCTTTCATAATGTTCTCTAGTTCTTTGATCATAAATTCCTCCCTTCTCCAAAGATCTGATAGGTTAATTATCCTTTGTTCTTCTAAATTATTTATATCATTATTCATGCCCAAACCATGTACTTATTTTGACTTTATTTTGCTATAGAGTGGGAGATGCAGGTCTATGCTGAGTTTCTGACGTATTATTTTCCAATTTTCCCAGCAATTTTTGTCAAATAGTGAGTTATTTTTCCAGAAGGTGAAGTTTGGGAGTTTACTATAGGTCTTGATTATTGTGTTGTATGTATTTAATCAACCCCACTGAACTACCACCTATTTCTTAGTCAGCCATGACTGTTGTTTTAGAATATAATTTTAAGTTCCATCCTATCAAGCTATCATCCTTTTAATTTTTTCATTAATTCCCTTGATTTTTTTTTGATCTTTTGTTCTTCCAGATGAATTTTGTTATTATTTTTCTAATTCTATAAAATAATTTTTGGTAGTTTGATTGGTATAGCTTTGAACCAGTAGACTGATTTAGGCAGAATTGCCATTTTTTATTATATTAGCTCAGCCTACCCAGGAGCATTGATATTTTTCCAATTGTTTAGATCTGACTTTTTCAGTGTGAGAAGTATTTTGTAATTGTGTACATATAGTTCTTGGGTTTCTCTCGACAGGTAAACCCCCATGTATTTTATTTTGTCTACAGTAATTTTAAATGGCATTTCTCCTTCTATCTCTTGCCGATGGGTTTTGTTGAAAATATATAGAAGTTTTGATAATTTGTGTGGTTTTATTTAAATCCTGCAACTTTGCTAAAGTTGTAAATTGTTTCCAGTAGGTTTTTGGATGATTTTCTAGGATTCTCTAATTATATCTCCTATCATCTGCAAAGAGTGATAGTTTTATTTTCTCATTGACTAATTCTAATTCCTTTAATTTCTTTTAATTTCTTTTTTCTTTTCTTATTGCTAAAGCCAAAATTTCTAGTACAATGTTTCACCTCTTGTTTTACTGGGAATGCATCCAAGTTCTCTCCATTACAAATAATGCTTGCTCTTGGTTTTTGATAGATACTGCTTATTATTTAAAGGAGAGGTCTGTTTATCTGTATGCTCTCTTAAACTTGATATTTTAAAGTTGAGTTTAATAATCTAAAATCTGTCAGGATTGTTTAGGGAAAATGGCCTGGATTAATGGGAAACAGAAAATTAGATAAATGATCGGAAAATGTGGATACATATTCCAGTTCTGCTATTTTGACTTATGTGATCTTAATCAAGTTTCTCTCATTAAGTGTCTCATTTTCCTCTAATAGAAAATCATGAACTTGAATGTAGTACTTTCAAAAGCCATTTCTAGTTTCAAATCCAGGATTCTAAATTCTGTTTTTATGTCAATTTTGCTACAGAACATTATTCTGCTACAGAATAGAACAGAAGGGACTGCACTGTGAATTAAAATACCTAGTTCAAATCATGTTTTGCCCACTATATGCTATGTGACCTCAGGAAAGCAACAACTTTTCATAGTCTCATTTTCCTTATTGTGAAATTATTCTATTTATTTAATATTGGATTGTTAAAAATTCAATGAGCATATTTACCATTTAGGTTATTCATAATGTTATAGCTTTCCTTACATGGTGTTGAATCATTGATCACATTAGTTTATTTTAATTTAGATTAAAAACTCACATATAAAGCTAAAGCAGGAGAATAGCTTTGTTATTTCTATTATGTGACTTTGTCCATTTAAAATGGGACTAGAAACACAAATTTCAGATTCTTGTTTAGGAGTTTCAACCCCTTGACCACATATGCCTTTTTTTCCAATTTTGGAAGCTTGGCCAATTCAAATGAAAATGTCCCAGTTCACTAATTACCCTCCAGAAAGAACTGCCCAAAAAATGAGAGAACATATGTTGGTAACTGATGGTTTCTTATCTTGCTTCAACGGCATATTAAAAAAAATAATTTATGGGTGGCAATTACAATGATTCCACCCATTATTTCCAGAACAGCTTCCTATCACTAAGTATGAGAAACTTAATTGCTTACTTTATCAAAATTACGTGTCACCAGTACTGAGCTAATCTCTCTTTGTATACCCACTTGTCAGACAGTTTGCAGGTTTGATGTGTTCTGAGTGTAGATTGTGCAATCAAATAAAACTAATTTACATTTTAAATGCACTTCTTGCTTATTATAATTTCCTCCATGTTAGTAGTACCGTATTTACTAATGGCTTCTGTACCACATGCAGTACAGAAATTACTGATGGTTATGAATATTTAACACATGGATAACTTCCTCAGAAGATGAAGAATAATTTCTTTTGTTTAACATATCATATATAAGGCCATGTATCTGTATAAATATGCTCCTTAGAAATTTAAAATATTGATGATTTTCTTGAGTAATGATTTTCATATTCATATTTAAATCTGACTAAGACACTTATTTGCTATGGGACCCTGAGCAAATCATTTAATCCCTTTTGCCTCAGTTTTCTCATCTGTAAAATGAGCTAGAGAAGAAATGATAAACCACTGTAGTATCTTTGCCAAATGAGAGCATAAAGAGTTGGTTACAGCTGAAATACCATACCAAATCAGGCCTCCCCTTTGTGAAGATGGTCAGGCTTGTGAGTTCAGTTTTATTTTTCCTCCATTCCTGAGTAGTGGGGATGATTTACACAAGTCTTTTTTTTTGATGTATCATTTGAAATTTTAAGGAACTTTCTGCATTTTTGGTCTTTTCTTGCCTTAATAAATTGACTTGTATCTTTATGTGACCACATTGTCATCAACATCAATAATTTATGCTAAATTTGAAAAAGCATTTCTTCAATCCTAAACTTCCTCTTATATATTTCTGGTGTTTAGAATAAGCAGAGTATACATGACAAAATATGAGAATTAAAAACTTGTACCCCTTGATTAGGAAACACAATATACTATATAACCACAGAAGACCTGAGTTATAGGCCCTGTTCTCACAATGACTAGTTATGTAGAGTCAAACAAATAGTATAGTTTTTCATCAGTTTCCATATCTGAAACATAAGAAAAGCATTAAGTACATTAATTACTTTAAATTCTTGTGAGAAGAATGCACTTGTAAACCCTAAAGCTCTGTAGAAGTATCAAATACAAAAGTGTGAAAATTCTGAAAATATATATCAATAATCTATCTTGATCATAAGACAGCAAAATTTAGGATATTTATAAACATTTTGGTTTTAAAAGAAATTATTAATTTCCAAAGGAATTATTAATAATGCTGTGGTAAAATGAGCAGGGCCAGGAGATCATTATATACTTCAACAACAATACTATATAATGACCAATTCTGATGGACCTGGCCATCTTCAGCTTCAGCGATGAGATGAACCAAATCAGTTCCAATGGAGCAGTAATGAACTGAACCAGCTATGCCCAGCGAAAGAACTCTGGGAGATGACTAAGAACCATTACATTGAATTCCCGATCCCTATATTTTTGCCTGCCTACATTTTGGATTTCCTCCACAGGCTAATTGTACAATATTTCAGAGTCCGATTCTTTTTGTACAGCAAAATAACGGTTTGGTCATGTATACTTATTGAGTATCTAATTTATACTTTAATATATTTAACATCTACTGGTCATCCTGCCATCTAGGGAAGGGGGTGGGGGGAAGAAGGGGAAAAATTGGAACAAAAGGATTGGTAATTGTCAATGCTGTAAAATTACCCATATGTATAACTTGTAAATAAAAAGCTATGAAAAAAAATGCTGTAGTAGTAGTATGATTAGGCATGTGTTTTACAAAAACAGTTTGATACCTGAGAGAAGGATAGATTGAAATGAGAAGATCCTTAAGGCTAGCTAACCAGACACAAGAGGCTATTAAAATAGTCTGGACCTGAAGTGATAAAGGGCTTTATAGGGTGGAGGCAATGTCACAGGAAGGAGTCATTTATGAGTGTAAATAAAAAGAATTTACCAGTGCAGGAGAAAATGACTATCTGGAGACTAAGAGGATGCAGAAACTTTCACAGTAGTAAGGAAATTATAAAGAAGGGAAGATTTTTGGGGAAAGGTAATAAATTCATTTCTGGACATTCTGAGTTTAAGTTACATGAAACCATATTCAGTTTGAGATGTCTAAAAAGCAGTTTGATATGGAAAACTAGAGGTCAGGAAATGTTAGTGCTGAACAAATAGATCTGAGAATCAATTGCATAGATATGTCAGTTGAAAAAATGAAACCTGATGAAATCACTAAACAAAACAGTAGAAACCCAAAAGGTCCCCCAGATACACTGCCTTCTTGAACTCCCTCAGTTAGTGGGTTTAATATGGATAAAGATCCACCATCTGAAGGAGCAAATGGGTAGGAAAATTCAGAGAAAGAAGAGTTACAGAAATAAAGAGAAGATACTATCAAGATGGAGATAATGTCAAAGGCTAGGAAAACAGAAAAGGTGAATTGAATTTTCTTTTTCTTTTTGTTTATTTATTTTAATATGTATTACTTTATGAATAATATTGGGAAAGAAAATGAGAAGAAAAGAGGGAGAGAAAAAACAGAAAAAGAAGTCAACATAGCATATGTTGATTTACATTCAATCTCCACAGTTCTTTTTCTGGATGCAGATGGCATTTTCTATCCATTGGGGTTACCTGGATCACTGAATCACTGTGAAGAACCATATCTTTTATTGTTGATCATCACATATTCTTGCTGTTTCTGTGTATAAGTTCCTGGTTCTGCTTGTTTTGCCCAGCATCAGTTTAGGTAAACCTTTCTATGCCTTTCTAAAATCAGCTTGTTCATCATTTTTTAATAGAACAATAATATTTTATTATGCTCATGTACCACATTTTGTTCAGTCTTTCCCCAATAGATGGGCATCTATTCATTTTCCAATTCTTTGCTACAACAAAAAGAGGAGCTACAAACATTTTTGCACACGTAGTTCCTTTTCCCTCTTTATGATTTCCTTGGGATACAGACACAGTAGTGGCATTGCTAGATCAAAGGGTATAAACAGTTTGATAGCAACTTTGGATTATTCCTCTCTAGAATGCTTGGATTACTTCACAACTCCACCAACAATGCCTCAGTGTCTCAGTTTTCTCACATTCTCTCCAACATTTTTCATTTTTATTTTTTAATTTTTAAAATTTTTGTAATATTTTAATTTACTTGTTTATTGAAGTTTTTATTTTCAAAACATAAGCAAGGATAATTTTTCAACATTGTCTCTTGAAAAACTTTGTGTTTCAATCCCTCCCTTCTTCCCACCGCCTCTCCTAGATGGCATGTAATCCAGTATAAGCTAAACATGGTAAAATATATGTTAATGCAAAATAGCTATACATATTTATACAATTATATTGGGGCACAAGAAAAATCAGGACAAAAAATAAAAAAAAATGAGAGAGAAAATAAAATTCAAACAAACTACAACAAAGAGTTAAAAATCTATGTTGTGATCCACAATCAATTCCTACAGTCTTCTCTCTGGGTATAAATGGCTTTCATCATCAAAAAATCATTGGAACTATCTTGAATCATCTTTTTGTTGGAAAGAGCCAGTCATCAGTATTGATCATCATATAATGTTGTTATTGCTAAGTACAATGCTCTCCTAATTTTGCTCATTTAACTTAGGATAAGTTCATGTAAGTCTCTCCAGGTCTCTCTGAAATCAACCTGCTGATCATTTCTCATAGAACAATATTATTGCACAACATTCATATGGAATAACTTATTCAGCCATTCTCCAAATAATGGGCATATGTTCAATTTCCAGTTTCTTTCCACTACCAAAAGGGCTGCCACCAACATTTTTGCATATGTGGGACCCTTCCCTCCTTTAAAATCTATTTGGGATATAAGCCCAGTAGGAACACTACTGGATCAAAATGTGTGCACACTTTGATGAGCCTTTGGTCATAGTTCCAAATTGCTCTCCAGAAGTGTTGAATTGTTCACAATTTCACCAGGAAACATGAATTTGTTCCACCTTTCCTGCATCCTCTCCAAAGTTGATCACAATCTTTTCCTGTTGTCTAAAGCCAATTTGACAGCTGGATAGTGGTATCTCAGAGTTGTCTTAATTTGCATTTCTTTAATCAATAGTGATTTAGAGCACCTTTTTATGACTACAAATATCTGTTCATATCCTTTGACCATTCGTCAATTGGAGAATGGCTTGAATTCTTATAAATTTGAGTCAATTTTTTATATATTTTAGAAATGAGACTTTTGTCAGAACCTTTGAAAGTAAAATATTTTTCTACTTTATTACTTCCTTTCTAATCTTGCCTGCATTGGTTTTGTTTGTACAAAAACTTTTTAACTTAATAAAATCAAAATTATTTATTTTATGTTCAATAATAATTTCCAGTTCATCTTTGGTCATAAATTTCTTCCTTTTCCATAGATCTGAGAAGTAAACTATCCTATATTCTTCTAATTTGTTGATAATATCATTCTTTATGTCTAGATCATGAACCTATTTCGACCTTATCTTGATATACCGTATTAGGTGTGGGTCAATGCCTAGTTTCTGCCATACTAGTTTCCAATTTTCTCAGCAGCTTTTGTCAAATAGTGAATTCTTATCTCAAAACCTGGGGTCTTTGGATTTATCAAACACTAAATTAGTATAGTCATTGACTATTTTTTTTCTGTGAAGCTAACCTGTTCCACTGATCCACTACTCTATGTCTTAGCAGTACCAAATGGTTTTGTTGCCTGCTGCTTTATAATATAGTTTTAGGTCTGGATTTCTTTCATTTGCGTTTTTCATTAATTCCCTTGAAATTCTTAACCTTTTGTTCTTCCAGATGAACTTTGTCATTATTTTTTCTCGATTTGAAAAATAATTTCTTGGGAGTGTGATTGATATGGCACTGAAAAAGTAGATTAATTTAAGTAGTATTGTCATTTTTTTATATTGCCTTAGCCTACCCATGTGCACTTGATACATTTCCAATTAATTATATTTGATTTTATTCATGTAAAAAGTATTTTGCAGTTGTGTAAATATAGTTCCTGACTTCATCTTGGCAGATAGACTTCCAAATATTTTATATTATTCACAATTATTTTAAATGGAATTTCTCTTTGTGTCTCTTGTTGCTGAACTTTGTTGGAAATATATAAAAATGCTGATGATTTACATGTATTTATTTTGTATCCTGAAATTTTCCTAAAGTTATGAATTGTTTCTAGTAGTTTTTTAGTTGATTCTCTATCATCATATTTGCAAAGAGTGATAATTTTGGTTTCCTCATTACTTATTCTAATTCCTTTAATCTTTTTTTCTTCTCTTATTGCTAAAGCTGATATTTCTAATTCAATATTGAATAGTAATGGTGATAGAGGGTAACTTTGTTTCACCCCTGATCTTATTGGGAATGTTTCTCGTTTGTCTCCATTGCATATGATCCTTGCTGATGGTTTTAAATAGGTGTTACTGATTATTTTAAAGAAAAGTCCATTTATTTCTACTCTCTAGTGTTTTAAATAGGAATGGGTGTTGGATTTTATCAAATGCTTTTTCTGCATCTATTGAGATTATCCTATGATTTTTGTTAATTTGGTCTCTGATATAAACAATTATGCTAATAATTTTCCTAATATTGAACCAGCCCTGCCTTCCTGGTATAAATCCTACTTGATCATGGTGCATTATCCTGGGGATGCCTTTCTGTAATATTTTTGCTAATATTTTATTTAAGATTTTTGCAACAATATTCATTAGGGAAATTGGTTTATAATTTTCTTTCTCTGTTTTCATTTTATCTGGTTTAGATGTCAGCACCATGTCTGTGCCATAAAAGGAATTTGGCAGGACTCCTTCTATCTCTGTTTTTTCAAATAGTTTGTAGAGTATTGGGATTAATTGTTCTTTAAATATTTGGTAGAATTCACATGTAAATCTATCTGACCCTGAAGATTTTTTGGGGGAATTGATTAAAACAATAAAAGCTTGCTTTATTTCTTTTTCTAAAATGGGGCTATTTCAGTAATTTATTTCCTCTTCAATTAGACTGAGCAATCTATTTTTGGTATTCCTCCATTTCACTTAAAATAGCAAGTTTATTGACATATAGTTGAGCAGAATAACTTCTAATTATTGCTCTAATTTCCTCTTCATTAGTGGAAAGTTTTCTTTTTTCAGTTTTTTGATACTAACAATTTGATTTCCTTTTTTTCTAATCAAATGAACTAAAGCTTTATTTATTTTATTGTTTTTTTTTCATAATAATTTTTCATAATAATTTCATGAAATTATTGATTGTATTTGTGGATTTGTTGTTTCACCCATTCATTAGGCTTAGATTATTTAGTTTCCAATTAATTTTGGTCTATTTTCCTCTGGCCTTTTATTGCATGTAATTTTTATTGTATCATGATCTGAAAAAATATATCTATTATCTCTGTTTTTCTGCAATTGATTTTGAGATTTTTATATCCTAATATATGGTCAATTTTTATATAGATTCCATGAACTGCCAAAAAAGTATATTCCTTTCTATCTCCATTCTATTTTCTCCAAAAATCTATCATACCTAACTTTTCGAAAATTATATTTATCTCCTTAACTTCTTTCTTATTTATTTTGTGAGTCAATTTATCTAGTTCTGAGAGAGCAAGGTTGAGATTTCCCTTAGTATAAACACAACTGAATGATTGTTAGTCTCTCTTCAAGCCAAAAATGATGAAAACAAACTGCAAACACTGCTCATACTCTCTCCCTCTTTCCCTGTATTGTAATAGATCATCTGTGTCTCTTCAGGTGACCTAATTTGTCCCATTATAACTCCCCTTTCCTCTTCTCCCTGTACAGTTCTTTTCCCATCCCTTACTGTCTTTTTCTTTATAGTCATCACATCAGAGTTCATTCACAATCACACCTTCCATCCAGGTGATACCCAGTCTATCTGCCCCAGTAACAGATAGATAAGTTATAGATATGTTTCTCATCTATGAATATAAACAGTTTAACATTTGTAAAATAAATAAAATTTGTAAAATAAATATATTTATATTTTTATATTTGTTATATATGTAATATTAAATATATAATAAATATATTTATTTATTGCCCCTTTCATCTTTCTATGCTTATGGAATTTGGTATTCTTCTTTTCCTTTATTTAGAAGCTGCCAGATCCTTTGTAATCCTGATTGTTTCTCCTAAATATTTGAATTGGTTTAGTGTGGCAGCTTAGTATTTTTCCCTTGAGTTTGTAATGCTGGAATTTGGCAACAATATTCTTAAGTGTTTTCCTTGTGGGATCTCTTTCTAAAGATGATTGATGGATTTTTTCAATGACTATTTCCTTCTCTGTTTCTATCATGTTGGGATAGTTTTCCTTGTTGATCTCTTGAGAAATGAAATCCAGGTTCTTGTTTTTTGATCATGATCTTCAGGTAGACCAATAAATTTTCAATTTTCTCTTATGGATCTATTTTTCAGATTGGTTGTTTTTCCAGAAAAAGGTATTTTACTTTTTCTTCCTTTCTTTTCATTCTTTTTAGTTTGATTGATTCTTCATGTCTCTTAGAGTCATTAGCTTACATTTGTCCATTTTAAGGTGCAATTTTCTTCATTTAGCTTTTGTATCTCCTTTTCTATGTATTAATCCTTACTTTTGAAAATGTTATTTTCTTCAGTGGATTTTTTTTTTTTTTGTATTTGGGCAATTGTATTTTAAAAGAATTACCTTCCTTTTTCTAAGCTTTTGACTCTCTCTTGCATATCTCTCATTTCTTTTCTCATTTTTTCTTTTACTTCTCTTATTTGCCTTTTTCAGTCTCTTATGAAAACTTCCAAGAAGCCTCTTTGGGCTTGAAGTCAATTCATATCACTCTTTTAGATTTCCTCTGTGAACATTTTATCCTCATTTGAGTTGGTGTTTTGGTCTCTCCTGTCACCACAATAGTTTTTATGATTAAGGTGTTCTTTTCTGTTTCTTTCTTATTTTCTTTCTTTTTCTTTTGTTATTTGCTTTTTAAAAATTTACTTTTATGGTCAAGCTCTGCTTCTGGGGGAAAAGGGGTTGCTTTTTCAAGCTTTTTATGCAGTTGTGAGCCTTGGCTTTGAGTTCAGTAGTTACTTGTTTTTGCAGGAAACAGCCTGGTTTCTCAGAATTTGCCTTCTGAACTGGGATTGGTGCCTGGTCTACTGGTCTGCTCCTCTACTGAGCCAGGACCCAGGATCTTAGTTGCTGATCTGCTGTGATTAAGACCCTCGCACTGTTTTCTCAGACTCTGTCTGAGGTGGACTGAATAACCTTTCTCCCCAAGATGAGACTGACTATTTTGGAAGGTTTTTCAATCAATCATGAGGTAAAGAATGGTTTTATTCCATCAGACTCTGTTCAGAAACTTGGCTTCATGTGATTTTCAAGGGAAACTGAGAAAGCTCAAGCAGCTTCCTAGCTTCATTGTGCCATCTTGGCTCCACCCCTGAAGTCCTTGAGTTGATTTTTCAATTAAGAGATCATTAGCAACTTTGGAGACAGTGATTTTAGTTGAATGGTGAGAATAGAATCCAGGAGTTAAAAGCAGGAAAGAGAAAGAATAGCTAGATTTTACTAAGTATCCAATAGGTGCCAGACATTATGCTAAGTGCTTTGCAAATATTTATCTCATTTGATCCTCACAACAGCCATTGAAGGCAAATGCTATTATTATTCTCATTTAACAGTTTAGGAAACTGAAGCAAACAGAAATTAAGTAACTTGCTCACATAGCAATTAAATTTCTGAGGCTGAATTTGAATTAAGTTTTCCTGACTCCAGGCCCAGTTATCCACTGTGCCACCTAACTGGGCATGAGAATAAAAAATGTAGAGGCATCTTGGAAAAGAAATTTAGCCCCCCAAAGAGAGGAGAAATGTAGAATAGTGAACATGGATAGTTGGATTTTGAGGATTTTGAGAATGAAGGAGATGAGGACATAGACATGGATATAATTGTCAATAATAGGAAAGCAACCTGAATATAGAGAACAATTAACAATCAGAGAGCAGAATAAGAGAGGAGACATGTTAGTAGTAAAAACAACAACAACAACAACAACAACAACAACAACAACAAAACCATACACACACAACTGGAAGGGAGGTAATAACAATATCTTGGTATTTAAAAAAACTATGTCTAAAGGGCATGGCTAAAAGTAATGTATAGATGTTATAGAGAGAAAGATTTAGTGTTAATTTAAAGAAGTGAATTGGGACAGGATAATGAGAGCCATTTAAAAGTAAATTTGCTAGTATGAAGATTATTTCTCACTGCAGATATACATGTAGAGGCTAGAAGCTTCCTTACCAAGGGTCCCATAGAAGAATTTTGCATATAAATTTAGAATGAACTACATGATATCTCAAAACCCTTATCTACTCTGAGAATTTGGAAGTCAATGGATCAGAAATAAAATCAACCCAGAAACCTAACTTCAAAATGTAAGAAAGGAAGAAAAAAATTTTTTTCTGCTCCTTTTCCTCTTTCTCCTTCTCCTCGTCCTCCTTCTTCTTGCTTTCCTTCTTTTTCTTCTTCTTCTAGATAATCTCATTTGCTATCCTTTTTATTAGCGGAAAAAGCTGAGACCCACAGATGTGACATCTAGAATCATTAGACTCTAATTTGACTACAAATTAGAGGCAGTGACATGACTGTAGTCCAATCTCTTCATTCCTAGGCTAATATTGTTGCTCCTGTGCTGTCTCCTGGTACATTTCTTTGTGAAGTCCTTCTGATGAAATGGTAGTTGAGCAACATTGAGTTGAAATGATGGTCACAGTTCTACTTCATTCTTGGTTGTAACTGTGGGTTGTTTGTTTTTGTTGTTGTTCCCAGGCTTCTTAGTCTTTTTTGTAAACAAAAACCTATAAAATATAGATAAGAAACTAGTTCCCAGTCACAAAAAATACTCCAAATATCAGCATCAAAGTAAGGAAAAGGCCAACTTGTAAACATATATAGAAAATATAGTAACAAGTTATTAAATACTTATAAATGAAGATTATTTCATGGCTGGCAGATACTATTTTAATATGGTGCTACAAACTAGATAAGAAATGACAGCAGGAAGTCTTTTTACAAAGGCTTATGTTGTGGTTTTGATCCTTAAAATTCCATCAGAATGATGACAAGAATTTTAGCATCTTCATGAAAAAGGCCATCTATTTTTAGATCATTGATCGATATTCTCATCTTTAAAATGTGAAGGCTGGGCTATATGATGTTTAATGTTCCTTCCAATTCTATGGACCTATGATTCTATGAACCTTTTGTTAAGATTCTAATCCTTCCTCTGACATTTAATTAACATGATCTTGTGATTTTTAAGCAGTTATGCACACAGGGAAGTATAAATAAAATAATCTTATTTGTGTGGATAAAAATGTATTCCTTTTCCCACTTTGGAAAATGGTCTTTTTCTTTATGGCCTGCACTCATGTTCAATAATGTAAGAAAAATTATTGCTCATATTCTGGTGTTTATTATCTCAAAACAGTTTGAAAATTGGTTGCAATGTGGAGGATGTTTTTATTATTGTCAGGTGCTTTTTGTGTCTGTGTATGTGTATGATAACAGATAAGCTTTTGGCATTTTAGAAATATGATACTATTTGAAGTTGTACTATTTAACTTCCTTTATACTTTATCTGACTTTACACTTATCTGACTTCCTTTATACTTTAAAATTCATGATTTCTCATTGATCATATAACGAAAGAAAAGTCTCAGCAAAAGCTGAAGTACTGTTTTCCATAAGGAATAGAGTCATTGAGTTCGGGGGGGGGGGGGGAGGGAGACAAGATAGCAGAGTAACGTTAAGAAGCTGCTTACCTCTCCCAAGTTTCCCTTGCAAATGACATGAAATCAAGCTTCTGAACAGAGTCTGATGGAATGAATTCACTCTCCAGCTCAAGATAAACTGAAAAAAAAAAACTGTGAAAGGGAAGTTCAGCCCTAGTGAAATAGAATCTGGAAAAGCTGGTGAGGGTTTTAATCACAGCAAATCAGCAACTAAGATGTTCAGTCCTGGCTCACTAGAGGAGCAAATCGTGGGATAGCCTCCAGTCTCATTTCAAAAGGCAAATGCTTGGAAACCAGTATGGTTCCTGAGTAGAGGAGCAAAGCTATCCCCTAAAAACACAAGGGGCCCTTGTGCTCAAAACTAAGGCATAGAGCTGCACAGGAAGTTTGGAATAGCACCTCCTTTACCACAGGAGCCTATCTCCATCTTAAAAGTAAAAGAAGAGGAAATACCAAAAGAAAAAGAAAGAAAATGACCAAAAAACAGAAAAGCACCTTGACCATAGAAAGCTACTCTGGTGACAGGGCAGACCAAAACACAAACTCAGACAAAGAAAAAAATATCCACAGAAGAAATCTCAAAGAATGATATAAATTGATCTTAAGCCCAAAGAGGCTTGTTGGAAATGCTCATAAAAGACTTCAAAAGGCAAATAAGAGAGGTAGGAAAAATGAGAAAACAAATGAGAGGTATGCATGAGAGTCAGCAGTTTGGAAAAGTAGGGAAAAATTGTCAGAAGGAAAAAGCACCTTAAATGGTAGGATAAACCAAATGTAAAAAGTTATACAAAAGCTAACTGAAGAAAATCGCACATTAAAACTGGAACATGTCAAATGGAAGGTAATGACCTTGTGCGACAGCAATAATCATTCAAACAAATTAAAAAGAATAAAAAAATGTAAGAAAATATGAAATACCTCATTGGCAAAACAGCCTGACCAGAAAATAGATCCAGAAAAGACAATTTAAAAATTATTGGCCTGTATTTAGAGAAGGCTTTGGGGCAAAGGAGGGAAAAAAATTACAACACAAGATTTTGTAAAAGTGAATGATGAAAATTATCCATGAATATATTTTGAAAATTAAAAAATAAACTTTAATTAAAAAATTGGCTTAACCAAAAAAGAGCCTCGATAGCATTCTACAAGAGGTCATTAAAGAAAATTGTCCCAATATTCTTGAAACAGAAGGACAAATACTCATTGAAAGAATCCAGCAATCATCTCTTGAAAGACATCCCATAAGGAAAACCTCAAGGAACATTGTTCTGAAACTTCAAAACTATAATCTCAAGGGGAAAATTACTACAAGCTGCCGGACAAAAACAATTCAAATTTTAAGGAGCAACAGTCAGGATGACTCAGGATATGGCAGCTTCTACAATAAAGGATCAAAAGGCTTCAAATACCATATTCCAGAAGGTAAAGGATATGGGTTTAAAACCAAAAATTAAATATTCAGGGAGAGTCAGCATCATCTTTCAGGAGAGGAGATGGAACTTCCATGAAGTAAGAGACTTTCAATCATTTCTATTGAAAAAACAGAACTAAACAGAAAATTTAATCTACAAACACAGAATTCAAAAGAAACTTAAAAAATATAAACATGGGAAAATATATATTTAAAGGTTAAACTGTTTACATTACTAGATGGGAAAACAATATCTGTAACTCTTGAGAACTGTATCTGTCATTGGAGCAGACAGAAGCGGGTATCACATGGACTGAGAGTGTGGTTATGAATGATCCTTGATATGATGACATCAAAGAAAAAGACTTTAAGGGGTGGGAAAAGGTCTGTACTGGAAAAAGAGGAAAGGAGAAGTATAATAGGACATAGTTCACAGAGTTCATACCAAAAAGTTCAAAAGACCTGTTACAATTGAGGGGAAAAAAGGGAGGTGGATGAATATAATCTGAAGCTTGATCTCATCAATTTTGGCTCTAAGAGGGAATAATTTAATTATTCAGTTGGATAAAGAAATTTATCTGAACCAAAAAAGAAGTAGGAGCAGAAAGAAGAAAAGAGAAGGGAGGGAAGAAACAATAAGGAAAAAGGTAAGAGAAGAGGGAAGGGTTAATAAAATATAAGATAGTGATTGAAGTGGGTTAAAAATCACTAGGTGGCGCAGTAGATAGAATATCAGCCTTGAAGTCAGGAGGACCTGAGTTCAAATTTGCCTTCAGACACTTAATACTTTCTAGCTGTGTGACCCTGGGCAAGTTATTTAACCCCAGTTACCTCAGTAAAAAACAAAACAAAACAAAGCAAAAAAAAAAAAAAACACTACTAAGAGAAGGGAAAGGGGTGATAGGAGATAAGGTAGTGGATGGAGTGGGTAAAAAAAATAACACAACTAAGGACTGGATGGAAAGAGAAAACAAAAGTATATCTAGAGAAGAAAATAGGATGGAGAGAAATATAGACCTGGCCATCACATTTGTTAAGGGGAATGAGATGAACTCTTCCATAAAACAGAAGCAAATTGCAGAGTGGATTAAAAAATAACATCCTACAATATGCTATTTACAAGAAACACATTTGGCATAGAGATATATACAGAGTAAAGGTAAAAAGTTGGAACATAATTTATTATGCCTCAGCTAAAGTAAAAAAAAAAAAAACCCAAAAAACAGGGGTAGCAATTCTGATCTCAGATAAAGCAAAAGTAAAAATAGATCTAATTAAAAGAGATAAGGAAGGAAAGTATATCTTGTTAAAGGGTACCATAAACAATAAAGTAGAAATTATACTAAATGTATATGCACAAAATGGTACAGTATACAAAATTCTAGAGAAGATATTGAGCCAATTACAGGAAAAAATAGACAGTAAAACTCTATTAGTGGGGTTCTCAAGCTTCCCTCTCAAAATCAGACAAATATAACTACAAAATAAATAAGACTGATTGTAAGGAAATCAAGAGAATCTTAGAAAGCCTGGAAATAATAGACCTTTGGGAAAAATCGAAAAGGGACACAAAGAAATAAAACTTTTTCTCAGCAGTACATGGCACACACACAAAAACTGACCATGGAATAGTGCATAAAACCTCACAATCAAATATAAAAAGGCAGAAATAATAAATGTTTTATTTTCAGACCACAATGTATAATATATTCAATAAAGGGCCAGGAAAGGATAAACTAAAAACCAATTGGAAATTAAATAATCTAATATGAAAGAATGAGTAGGTCAAGCAACAAATCACAGAAACAATACATAATTTCATCCAAGAAAATGACAATTATGAGACAACATACCAAATGCACAGTTTGATAACTTTTTGATCATAGTTCCAAATCACTCTCCAGAATGGTTGAATCTGTTCACAGTTCCACCAACAATGTATCAGGGTCCCAGTTTTCTTTCACTCCTTCCAACATTTGTCATTATCTTTTCCTGTTATCTTAGCCAATCTGAGAGATGTGTAGTGTTATCTCAGAGTTGCCTTAATTTGCATTTTTCTGATCAATAGTGATTTGGAGAATCTTTTCCTATGACTACAAATAGTTTCAATTTCTTCATCTGAAAATTGTTCATATCCTTTGACTATTTATCAATTGGAGAATGGCTTGAACTATTATAAATGAGCCAATTCTCTATATATTTTAGAAATCAGGCCTTTATCAGAACCTTTGAGTGTAAAAATGTTTTTCCAGTTTATTGCTTCCCTTCTAATCGTGTTTGCATTAATTTTGTTTGTACAAATTTTTTTTAACTTAATATAATCAAAATTATCTATTTTGTGATCAATGATGATCTCTAGTTCTTCTTTGGTCACCAAATTCCTTCCTCCTCCACAGGTCTGAGATCACTATACCATTTCCAAGGTCATTTCCAAATCATGAAATTATTCTTATGACATTTGTTGCTTTTGTTTTCTCTTTCTAATTCTAATCTTTCTATGAGTCCAATTCTATGAGACCAAAAAGCTCCCTAAAAGCAGAGACTGTCTTGCTTTTGCATTTGTATTCCCAGTATGAATCATCATATTTAATTCATAGGAAGCATTTAATAAATGCTTTTTTACTAATGAATTTAAGAAATAATGCCAAACTATTAATAATCATATGAAACAATACTCCTTACCATTAATATGGAAAATGCAAGTTAAAACAATTTTAAGATTTCAGTTCACACACAGGAAATTTGTAAGATTAATAAAAGTTGAAGACAGTCAATATTAGAGAGGTTGTAGTGAATTAATCCAATAGTTCTGGATAATAAATTGAAATTATGTGATGAAAATAACTAGGATTAATGCACCCATTGAGGCAAAAATTTCATTTCAAGGAATCAAGGAAGTCAATGAAAAAAAGAAGAAATGTGCATCTATATACAAACACATATACATATAACACTAAAACATTTATAGAAAAACATTTTACATAATACATTTATAACAATAGAAATATATCTAGGTAAATATCATTTTAGCACCATGGAACTCAAAACAAAAATAGAGAACAGATAAAAGAAATTGTTATATATGAATGTAATGGAATATTAATGTGTTGTGAGAAATGATGAATTTGATGAATATATAAAAGCATAGCAAAATTTATATTAACTGGTGCAAAGTAAACAGAACCATGAAAATAGCACAAACAACTGATATAACACTATAAATAGAAACAAATATCAAAAGCAAATCACTATGCTTGACCTTAAAGTTAATTAATCAATAAGTAGTTTTTGAATACATAATATGTTCTAGTTTTACGCTAAGTGCTAAGGAAGGCAAAACATTCCCTGTTTCTGAGGAATTTATAATCTCATGTAGATACATGTAAACAATTATATAGAAAGATAATGAACAGGATAATTCGACTTATGAGGGAAAATACAAGAATTAAGAAAGTTTGGGCAAGGCCTTCTTGGAGGGGGTGGCATTTTAGTACCTATTACATAATTGATAAATGAACAAATGACAGTTTAGATTTAATTATTGTTCATAAAAAGCTATGCAGGATATAATTGAAAACACTTGAATAACTTATGAGTTAGTGAATCAGAATGAAAACCAGCAAGAACTTTTGTAACAAGTGTTTAGGAAATAGATAAATGTAGATGTATTGCATTTGGTGAAAAGGGATATGTTATATTGCAGACCTAAATCTGAGAGGGTCATTCATTTCAACCACTTCATTTTCCAGATGAGAAATTGAGATTGTGGGAGGTAAATGTTCTACCCAAACTCATATAGAAAATTTCAAAAAAAAAAAAAAGGGATGATTAGTTCAGGTCCTCTGACTCTGGAGCAAAAGATGCTGTACTTTGTGCCATGAAAAATTGTCCATTTACATTCAGCCGAAGCAAATCTAAAAAAACCCTGAAAATAAGAATGATTCTTACTTTTGAATGTAAGCTATTGTACAATTTCAGTATTTGAATTCTATGCTGGAAGCTCTTCCCTTTTCATGTTAGGAGACAGGTACAGGGGAATTAAAATTGAAGTTGAAACTTGTAGAGATAGTTTAGAATTTTGGGTCTAACACTATCTTTAGGACCTTAAGCACATCACTTAATCTTTTTGAATCTGTTTCCTTACCTATGAAATGTGGAAAATAAAAATACTTGGATTATGTACCTTAAGGATTTGTTGGTAAATGTTAGAGTAAGTGAGGATTTTTTTTTTAATAAGAATGCCTGAAGAAATGCTGAATATCAGATTTCTCAAATCCAAGGCCATCAGACAGACATCCACCAAAATGAGCTTTCTAAAGGTCATAGGTTAGACTAACATTGAGTTATGGCAATTCTTATTATCACAGAGGACCAAAATGCCTTTTTTTCCTTTAAGGGAAGATTTTTGGAAAAAAGAGAAAAGATCCCATTAGGAATTAGGTAATGTTTCACTCTTTTTTTCACTCTTCCTTCCCCCCCACCATATAACATTTTCTCCCTAGCCTTTGTACCTTAATATCCATCTTTAACATTAGGAACATTGGAGTTTGGCATCTTAATAGAAAACTGATTTCCTGTTTTTTCTTTTATATGAGGTTTATATATTTAGCTTTAATTTTATCTTTATCTCTTGGTTATCCTTAGTTTTTTTAAAATAAATATTTTGCTCAATTTGAATGTGTTTTTTTTTTAATTCTATAGTTCCCTATGACACAATATCTGTAATATAATTGTTTCCTCCAAGATGAAGAAGGGTGAGATTTGCAGCATGGAGTGGTGATGTTTATTTCAGATAAAACTCAATTTTCCTTACTCCCCAGATGAACATAATAAATTTAAAATAAGCTTATTGATAAATGTTTCACATATCACACAATATCTTTTATTCTTTCAGATCGAACTATAGTAGTAGTTGCATGTAGATATATTTGAAATTTCCCCCCTCAACTTTAAATGATTCAGAAATTATACCGAATATCTGAACATTGATTAAATACTTATTTTACTCAAATAACATAGCATTATCTAGATAGATTTGGGAGGGCATAGAGAAGGAAGCAAAAAAAAAAGAGTGTTTCATATTCATTTCATAGACTTTACAATATTTATATTGATCTTCTATTCATTAATCATTTAGTAAATATTTAGTAAGAGCCTATTATTAAGTGTATCAAACAGTAAGGGAGATTTTAAAATTTGTCAGAGCTATATCTGGTATGAGTTACTCTGGACTAAGATAATATGCTTAATTCCCCATATATTAGCTGTGTGAATTTAAGTAAATCACAGCCTCTTTGGGCCTCACTGGGAATCAGGTATACGAATAAGGAAAGAAATAGAACTCCTCTCAAGGAGTTTGTATATAGGAGGAAGGACAACTGTAAACAAATGAGTATGAGATGTATACAGAGAAGATGGAAAATAACTTTTGAAAGGAAGACTAGAAATTATGGGGATCTAGAAAGGCCTCTTACTGAAAGAAGCATTTGAGTTGCATCTTTAAGGAAACAAATGATTCTAAGAGGCAGAGGTAAAGAGAAAGACTATTATAGGCATGCTACTCAGTCAGTCAAAAGCACTAGCACAAGGAGATTTGTATGAGGTACAGCAATATAGTTGGATAATTCAGTGAATTGAGGAGAGTAAAATTGGAATGGACCAAGTTGTAAAAATTAGAGCTTCAAATGACTGTAAACCTTAGTTTATTCATCCATAAGCAAATATGGATGTTCCAAAAAAATATTGCAGCAAAATGAGCAAAAGATTGAATTATAATTTATAAATACCGCAAATAATAGAAACACAAGGAAATTTAATCAATGCAATTATTAAGGAATAAAATTAAATATCTCATGTTCAAAAATTTTTATTTTTATTTTTAAGAGAGAAAGAATGGCTTTGGGAGAAAAAAATTAACAGATGATAATCATTAAGGAATTAAAAAAAAAAAAAAAAAAAAGGACATGACTCTTCGAGTTTCCATTTGGGGAGCCAGAAAGACCTGAGTTCAAATCTGACATCAGACATTTACTAGATCTGTGACCTTTGGCAAGTTACTTAACTATTTATTTACCATTTCCTCATTTGTAAAATAAGCTAGAGAAAGTAATAGCAGATCATTCCAGTATCTTTACCAAGAAAAACTCAAAATAGGGTCAATAAGTAGTAGGACACAGCTAAAACTAAAACATCAGCTTAAGCTAATGAACTTCTTTTGATTAAAAACTGTCTGTAGCTGATAGTTTTAGTTATTAGGATACTGAGAATTTAAGTGATATGTCTAGAATCATAAAATTAGCATATGTCATAAGTGGAACTTAAAGCCCATGTCATCTGGGCTTTAAGGACAATTGCTTATTTACTACTCAACATTGATTTTGCAAGTGAATCATTTTATTTAATCTGAAGGAATTATTGAGAGAATACATAAAAGGGAAAAGTGGTTGATAGAGGGAAATTGGGTAATGCACTTCTAATACATAGGTGAAATGTGAAAAGATGGTAAATCATATATTCTTTCAATAGGAGCATTTCCATAGTAAAATGGAAGAGAAAACAAAGAGGAGAAAATGAATCTTGGGAATTAAAAGATGGATTCTCACCCAATAGGAGTCATAGGGACTGTTGAGAGCAATTTCCATGGAAACGAGATGGTGACATCTTGTAGATTTTAACATGAGAGATATATTGTATATTTGGAGACTATTTGTTTATGTGAAAATCCTGGCTGTGTAGCTGGTAGGTGGTATAGTGGAGAGAATTCCAGACTGGGAGTCAGGAAAACATTCTCCTTAGTTAAAATCTATCTCAGATATCTATTAATTGTGTGGGCAAGGCATTTAACACTGTTTGCTTTGGTTTCCTCCTCTCAAAAAAAATCTGGCAAAGGGAGTGGAAAACTATTCTAGTATCTTTGCTAAGAAAACCCGGAAGTGAGGTCACAAAAAATCAGATACAACTGAAGATGATTGAATGATGACAATAATAGGGCAATTGTTTCCTAGTATGAGATGTTATATCTATTGAGAAGAAAGAATTTTGGACTAATATTCTAGTGGAGGAAACAAAATACAAATAACTATGTATATTTCCTTTGATTCCTTCAATGTTTAGTTCAAATATAATTTCTTTCAGGACTTTCTCACGTTTCTCCAGTTTCTGGTATCTTCCCCTCATTTGATTACTTTAATCTAATTTATGTCTCATATGCACATAGTTATTTGTATTTTGTTTTCTCCACCAGAATATAGATCCTAGAGGACAGAAACTGTAGTAGTTGTTGCTATTGCTGTTGTTGCCTTTCATGTATGTAATCCCAACGGGTGAGCACTTAATAAGATTTTTTGTAACATGGTAAAAATATAGGAAAATCCAATATAGGCATATGTATTTATACAATTATTTTGCTTCACAAGAAGAATCAAATCAGAAAAGAAAAAAAATGAGAAAGAAAATAAAATTCAAGCAAACAACAACAAAAGAAGTGAAAATGCTATGTTGTGTGTGCACACTCAGTTCCCACAGTCTTTTCTCTGGGTGTAGATGGTTCTCATAATCACAAGATTTTTGAAACTGGCATGAATCATCTCATTGTTGAGAAGAGCCACATCCATCAGAATTGATCATTGTATATTCTTGATATGGCCTTGTACTATGATCTCCTGGTTCTGCTTATTTCACCTAGCATTAGTTCATATAACTCTCTAGGCATCTCAAAAATCATACTGCTAATCATTTCTTATAGAACAATAATATTCCATAACATTTATATACCATTACTTATTCAGCCATTCTCTAGGTAATGGGCATCTACTCAGTTTTCACATCCTTGCCACTACAAAAAGGGGTACCACTAATATTTTTGCACATGTGGGTCCCTTTACCTTCTTTAAGATTTCTTTATGATATAAGCCCAGTAGAAATACTACTGAATCAGAGTATGCACAGTTTGATAACATTTTTTTTTTTTTTTTTTTAGTTCCTCTTTTTTTTTTTTTTTTTTAATTTTTTTATTTAATAATTACATTATATTTACACTCATTTCTGTTCCGATTTTTTTTCCCCTCCCTCCCTCCACCCCCTCCCCTAGATGGCAAGCAGTCCTTTATATGTTGGATATGTTGCAGTATATCCTAGATACAATATATGTTTGCAGAACCGAACAGTTCTCTTGTTGCATAGGGAGAATTGGATTCAGAAGGTATAAATAATCCGGGAAGAGAAACAAAAATGCAGATAGTTCACATTCGTTTCCCAGTGTTCTTTCTTTGGGTGTAGCTGCTTTTGTCCGTCATTTATCAATTGAAACTCAGGTCTCTTTGTCAAAGAGATCCACTTCCATCAAAATATGTCCTCATACAATATCGTTGTCGAAGTGTATAATGATCTCCTGGTTCTGCTCATTTCACTTAGCATCAGTTCATGTAGGTCTCTCCAAGCCTCTCTGTATTCATCCTGCTGGTCATTTCTTACAGAACAATAATATTCCATAACATTCATATACCACAATTTACCCAGCCATTCTCCAATTGATGGGCATCCATTCATTTTCCAGTTTCTAGCCACTACAAACAGGGCTGCTACAAACATTTTGGCACATACAGGTCCCTTTCCCTTCTTTAGTATTTCTTTGGGATATAAGCCCAATAGAAACACTGCTGGATCAAAGGATATGCACATTTTGATAATTTTTTGGGCATAATTCCAGATTGCTCTCCAGAATGGTTGGATTCGTTCACAACTCCACCAACAATGCATTAGTGTCCCAGTTTTCCCGCATCCCCTCCAACATTCATCATTATTTTTTCCTGTCATCTTAGCCAATCTGACAGGTGTGTAGTGGTATCTCAGAGTTGTCTTAATTTGCATTTCTCTGATCAATAATGATTTGGAACACTCTTTCATATGAGTGGTAATAGTTTCAATCTCATCCTCTGAAAATTGTCTGTTCATATCCTTTGACCATTTATCAATTGGAGAATGGCTTGATTTCTTATAAATTTGAGTCAGTTCTCTATATATTTTGGAAATGAGGCCTTTATCAGAACCTTTAACTGTGAAAATGTTTTCCCAGTTTGTCGCTTCCCTTCTAATCTTGTTTGCATTAGTTTTATTTGTACAAAGGCTTTTTAATTTGATGTAATCGAAATTTTCTATTCTGTGATCAGTAATGGTCTCTAGTTCATCTTTGGTCACAAATTTCTTTCTCCTCCACAAGTCTGAGAGATAAACTATTCTATGTTCCTCTAATTTATTTATAGTCTCGTTCTTTATGCCTAGGTCATAGACCCATTTTGATCTTATCTTGGTATATGGTGTTAAGTGTGGGTCCATGCCTAATTTCTGCCATACTAATTTCCAATTATCCCAGCAGTTTTTATCAAATAATGAATTCTTTTCCCAGAAGTTAGGGGCTTTGGGTTTGTCAAACACTAGATTGCTATAGTTGACTATTCTGTCTTGTGAGCCTAGCCTTTTCCACTGATCCACTAATCTATTTCTTAGCCAATACCAAATGGTTTTGGTGACTGCTGCTTTATAATATAATTTTAGATCAGGTACAGCTAGGCCACCTTCATTTGATTTTTTTTTCATTAATTCCCTTGAGATTCTCGACTTTTTATTGTTCCATATGAATTTTGTTGTTATTTTTTCTAGATCAATAAAATATTTTCTTGGAAGTCTGATTGGTATAGCACTAAATAAATAGATTAGTTTAGGGAGTATTGTCATCTTTATTATGTTCGCTCGGCCGATCCAAGAGCACTTAATATTTTTCCAATTATTTAAGTCTGACTTTATTTGTGTGGAGACTTTTTTATAATTTTGCTCATATAATTCCTGACTTTCCTTTGGTAGATAGATTCCCAAATATTTTATGGTATCAACAGTTATTCTGAATGGAATTTCTCTTTGTATCTCTTGCTGTTGGGTTTTGTTGGTGATGTATAAAAATGCTGAGGATTTATGGGGATTTATTTTGTAGCCAGCTACTTTGCTAAAATTATGAATTATTTCCAATAGCTTTTTGGTAGAATCTCTGGGGTTCTCTAGGTATACCATCATATCATCTGCAAAGAGTGATAGTTTGGTTTCCTCATTGCCTACTCTAATTCCTTTTATATCTTTCTCGACTCTTATTGCCGAGGCTAGTGTTTCTAATACGATATTAAATAATAATGGTGATAGTGGGCAACCTTGCTTCACTCCAGATCTTACTGGGAAAGGTTCCAGTTTTTCCCCATTGCATATGATGCTTACTGATGGTTTTAAATATATGCTCCTGACTATTTTAAGGAAAAGTCCATTTATTCCTATGCTCTCAAGTGTTTTTATTAGGAATGGATGTTGGATTTTATCAAATGCTTTTTCTGCATCTATTGAGATGATCATGTGGTTTTTGTTTGTTTGGTTATTGATATAGTCAATTATGTTAATAGTTTTCCTAATATTGAACCAGCCCTGCATTCCTGGTATAAATCCTACTTGGTCATAGTGTATTATCCTGGTGACAATTTTCTGTAATCTTTTTGCTAATATTTTATTTAAGATTTTAGCATCAATATTCATTAGGGAGATTGGTCTATAATTTTCTTTCTCTGTTTTCAGCCTACCTGGTTTAGGTATCAGTACCATATCTGTGTCATAAAAGGAGTTTGGTAGGACTCCTTCAATCCCTATTTTTTCAAATAGTTTATATAACATTGGAGTTAATTGTTCTTTAAATGTTTGGTAGAATTCACATGTAAATCCATCTGGTCCTGGGGATTTTTTCTTAGGGAGTTGATTGATAGTTTGTTCTATTTCTTTTTCTGAGATGGGACTGTTTAGGATATTTACTTCTTCCTCTGTTAGTTTGGGCAAGCTGTATTTTTGGAGGTATTTTTCTATTTCATTTAAGTTGTCGAATTTATTGGCATAAAGTTGGGCAAAGTAACTCCTAATTATTGCTCTAATTTCCTCTTCGTTAGTGGTGAGTTCTCCCTTTTCATTTTTAAGACTAACAATTTGATTTTCCTCTTTCCTTTTTTTAATCAGATTTACTAAGGGTTTGTCTATTTTGTTGGTTTTTTCATAGAACCAACTCTTAGTTTTATTAATCAATTCAATAGTTTTTTTACTTTCAATTTTATTGATCTCACCTTTTACTTTTAGAATTTCAAGTTTAGTGTTTGACTGGGGGTTTTTAATTTGTTCCTTTTCTAGCATTTTTAATTGCAAACCCAATTCATTGACCTTCTCTTTCTCTATTTTATACAAATAGGCCTCTAGAGATATGAAATTTCCCCTTATTACCGCTTTGGCTGCATCCCATACATTTTGGTATGATGTCTCATTATTATCGTTTTCTTGGGTGAAGTTATTAATTATGTCTATGATTTGCTGTTTTACCCAATCATTCTTTAGTATGAGATTATTTAGTTTCCAATTATTTTTTGGTCTACTTCCCCCTGCTTTTTTGTTGAATGTAATTTTCATTGCATCGTGGTCTGAAAAGGATGCATTTACTATTTCTGCCTTACTACATTTGAGTTTGAGGTTTTTATGTCCTAATATATGGTCAATTTTTGTATAGGTTCCATGAACTGCTGAAAAGAAAGTGTATTCCTTTCTGTCTCCATTACATTTTCTCCAGAGATCTATCATATCTAGCTTTTCTAGTATTCTGTTTACATCTTTGACTTCTTTCTTATTTATTTTCTGGTTTGATTTATCTAATTCTGAGAGTGCAAGGTTAAGATCTCCCACTATTATAGTTTTACTGTCTATTTCTTCTTGCAGCTCTCTTAGTTTCTCTTTTAAGAATTTAGATGCTACCCCACTTGGTGCATATATGTTTAATATAGATAGTGCTTCATTATCCATGCTACCCTTTAGCAAGATATAGTGTCCTTCCTTATCTCTTTTAATTAGGTCAATTTTTGCTTTAGCTTGATCTGAGATCAGGATGGCTACCCCTGCTTTTTTGACTTCACCTGAAGCATAGTAGATTTTGCTCCAACCTTTTACCTTTAACCTGCATGTATCTCCCCGCTTCAGGTGTGTTTCCTGTAAACAACATATTGTAGGATTCTGGCTTTTAATCCATTCTGCTAACCGCTTTCTCTTTATGGGGGAGTTTACCCCGTTCACGTTTATGGTTAGAATGACCAATTCTGTATTACTTGCCATCTTGTTAACCCCGGTTTATGCTTTCCTCCCTTCTTTCCCCTTTCTCCCCCTTCCAAGTATTAAGCTTGTGAGCACCCCTTGCTTCTCACAGCCCTCCCTTTTTAGTATCCCTCCCCCCTCCTTAGAGTTCCTCCCCCTATCTTACCCCTTTCCCTCCCAGTTCCCGTATTCCCTTCCCCTTAGCTTATTCCTTCCCTTTCCACTTTTCCCTTCTCACTTTTCAATGAGATGGGAGAAGTTTCACCATAGATTGAATATGTCTTAAGATTTTTCACTTAAAGCCAATTCTGAAGGCAGTAAGATACCCACTATATTCATCCCCCTCCATTCTTTCTCTCAGATATAATAGGTTTCCTATGCCTCTTCATGAGATGTACTACCCCCACTTTACCCTTTTTCTGGTACAATGTCCTTTCCACATCAATTTCTAGAACAAGGTATACATGTATTCTTTATACATCTATATAGTCAAAATATAGTTCCCAAGATTAATCTTTACCTTTTTAGATTTCTCTTGAGTTCTATATTTGTAGATCAAACTTTTTGTTAAGTTCTGGTTTTTTCATCAGAAATAGATGAAATTCGCTTACTTCGTTGAATGTCCATCTTCTTCCCTGGAAAAAGATGCTCATTCTCGCTGGGTAAGTTATTTTTGGTTGCATACCAAGTTCCTTAGCTTTTCGGAATATCATATTCCAGGCCCTTCGATCTTTTAATGTGGATGCTGCCAGATCCTGGGTGATCCTTATTGTGGCTCCTTGATACTTGAATTGGGTTTTTCTAGCCGCTTGCAATATTTTTTCTTTCACCTGAGGGTTCTGGCATTTGGCCACTATATTCCTTGGTGTTTTGATTTTAGGATCCCTTTCAGTGGGTGATCGATGAATCCTTTCAATGTTTATTTTTTCCTCTGTTCCTATGACTTCTGGGCAGTTCTCTTTGATAATTTCCTGGAAGACAGTGTCCAGGCTTTTTTTTTCATCATGTTTTTCTGGGAGTCCAATGATTCTCAGATTGTCTCTCCTGGATCTGTTTTCCAGGTCTGTTGTCTTCCCCAGAAGGTATTTCACATTTTTCTCCATTGTTTGATTTTTTTGGATTTGCTTGACTGATTCTTCTTGTCTCCTCGAGTCATTCAATTCCACTTGTTCAATTCTGATTTTCAGTGAAGTATTCTCTTCACTCACTTTTTTAAAATCTTTCTCTAATTGTCCAATTGAGTTCTTTTGTTCTGTGGAATTTTTTTCCATTTCGCCAATTTTGTTTTTTAGAGAGCTGTTTTCTGTTTCCAGTTCACTAATCCTATTTTTCAAGGATTTTACTTCTTTATCCACTCTCTCTTTAACTTTCTCCAGACTCTTTTCCCATTTTTCTTCTAGCTCCCTTGTGAGAGCCTTTTTAATCACTTCTATGAGGTTCATCTGTGCTGAGGAACAGCCGATCTCCTCCTTTGGGGAATCACCTGGGGACTGCCTGTTTTTAGTCTCCTCAGGATTTAGAGTCTGCTCTCTATCTGTATAGAAGCTGTCAAGGGTTAAAGTCCTCTTCAACTTCTTGCTCATTCTGTCTATTAATCAGAGATAAACTACCAAAGAAAAACAGAAAAAAACTGGAGTCTTTCTTTGGGGAGGGCCTGGGTGTGTTATCGAGCTTCCTCTACAGACTGTAGGTGGCAGCAGTGAGGCACTAGCAGGACTGTGCTGCGCTGCGCTCTGAGATCCCAGAGCGTGCTGAGTCACTGAGGGGGGGGAAGGGGGGGGGGCCAGGTCCTGAGAGACTTCAGCTGTTTGCGGTTGTATTCTTCAGCCCGGTGTTTTTAGCTTTTCTGCTGGGCTGTTGACTTGCTGCCGGAGGAAATTATCCAAACCTGTAGCGAAGCTCTCCCCGCAGAGAAACGGCTACGATCACTCTCCACCCCCTCTCCAGTCTGCTCCCGTGCTCTCACTGCCGCTGCCCTCAGCCTGTGCCCGATCTAAAACCGCCCCAGCCCTCCAGTAAAGACAGACCTTTCTTGGCGGATCTCAAGGATGGCTTCTCTTGGTAACTATTTGTGGGTTTTTTTCAGTCAAGCATTGATTCAGAGGCTTGTAATGAAGTGGATAGTGAGAGAAAGCGCGGAGCTTATGCAACTGTGAGCCTCCTCTCCGCCATCTTAACCGGAAGATCTTGATAACATTTTGAGCATGGTTTCAAATTGTTCTCCAGAATGGTTGGATCCACAATTCACCTAACAGTGTCTTAGTGTATCAGTTTTCCCACATCCCCTGCAACATTCATCAAAGATGAATTAGAGAAGCTTTTCATGTGACTAGAAATGGTTTTAGTTTCTTCATGTGAAAATTATTCATATCCTTTCACCATTTTCAATAGGAGAATAGTTTGAATTCTTATTAATTTGAGTCAATTCTCTATATTTTTGAAATGGGGCCTTTAACCCTTTAATGAAAAACATTTTCCCAATTTGTTGCTGCCCTTCTAATCTTGCCTGCATTGATTTTGTTTGTACAAAACATTTTATTTAATATAATTAAAATTATCTATTTGGTGCTTCGTAATGAGTTCCAGTTCTTCTTTGGATACAAATTCCTTTCTTATTTATAGATCTAAGAGGTAAACTATCCCATGTTCTTCTAATTTGCTTATAATATCTTACTTTATGTCTAAATCATGAACCCATTTTGATCTTATCTTGGTATACAGTGTTAGGTTTGGGTCAATGCCTAGTTTCTGCCATAATAGTTTCCAATTTTCATAACAGTTTTTAAGTAATAGGGAGTTCTTATCCCCAACTCTGGGGTAATTGGGTTTGTCAAAAATTAGATGGCTATAGTCATTGACTATTTTGTACTATGAACCTAACCTATTCTACTGATCGACTATTCTATTTCTTAGCCAGTATCAAATAATTTTGATGACTGCTACTTTATAATAAAGTTTTAGGTGTGGCACAGCTAGGCTGCCTTTGTTGGCATTTTTTTTCATTAATTCCCTTGAAATTCTTGATCTTTTATTCTTCCAGATGATCTTTGTTTTTATTTTTTCTAGAAAATACTTTCTTCAGAGTTTGATATGGCACTAAATAAGTAGATTAATTTGCATTTCATTGTCTTTTTTATTATATTCACTTGGGCTACCCAAGAGAACTTGGTATTTTTCTAACTGATTAGATCTGACTTTATTTGTGTGAAAAATGTTTTGGAATTGTGTTCATATAGTTTCTGACTTTTGCTTGGCAGATAGATTCCCAACTATTCTGTATTTTATCCCAGTTATTTTAAATGGAAATTCTCTTTGTATCTCTACTTGATGGATTTTGTTGGTAATATCTAAAAATGCTGATGATTTATGTAGATTTATTTTGTATCCTGCAACTTTGTTAAAGTTGTGAATTTATTTTTTGGTAGTTATTTAGTTGATTGTCTAATGTTCTCTAAGAATACCATCATACCATCTGCATGGAATAATAATTTGGTTTCCTACTCTAACTCCTTTAATCTCTTTTTCTTCTCTTATTGCCAAAGCTAACATTTGTAATACAATATTGAATAGTAATGGTGATAGTGGGCAGCCATTGTTTCACCTCTGATCATATTGTTATGGTTCTAATTTGTCCATATATCATATGGTGCTTGATGATGATTTAAAATAGATGCTACTGATTATTTTAAGGAAAACTCCATTAATTCCTATGCTCTCTAGTGTTTTTTAAATAGGAATGGGTGTTACATTTTATCAAATGCTTTTTCTGCATCTATTGAAATAATCATATGACTTTTGTTAGTTTGGTTATTTACATAGCCAATTATGCTAATAGTTTTAACTAATATTGAACCAGCCCTGCATTCCTGATATAAATCCTATTTGGTCATGTTGTACTATCCTGGGGATGACTTTTTGTAATCTCTTTGCTAATATTTTATTTAAGATTTTTGCACCAATATTCATTAGGAAAATTGGTCTATAATTTTCTTTTCTGTTTTCATCTTACTTGGTTTAGATATCAGCACTATATCTGTGTCATAAAAGGAATTTGGTAGGAGTCCTTCTTTCCTTTTTTTTTTCAAATAGTTTATATAGTATTGGAATTAATTATTCTTTAAGTATTTGGTAGAATTCATCTCTAAATTCATCTGGATTTATATTTAAATCCATCTTAGAAATTTTTTCTTAGGGAGTTGATTAATAGCTTGTTCAATTTCTTTTTCTAAAATTGGACTATTTAAATAAGTTATTTCCTCTTCTGTTAACCTGGACAATCTATATTTTTATACCTATTCCTCCATTTCACTCAGATTATCAAATTTATTGTCATATAGTTTGGTAAAATAGTTCCTAATTATTGCTCTAATTTTCTCTTCATATGTGGAAAGTTCTCCCTTTTCATTTTTGAGACTAACAATTTGATTTTCTTTTTTCCTTTTTATAATCAAATTAACTAAAGGTCTATCTATTTTGGTGTTTTTTCACAAAACTAACTCTTGGTTTTATTTATTAATTCAATAGTTTTCTTACTTTTAAGTTTATTAATCTCCCTTTTTATTTTCAGAATTTCAAATTTGATATTTAATTGAGAATTTTAAATTTGTTCTTTTTCTAACTTTTTTGGTTGTAAGCCCAATTCATTGATCTGTTTTTTCTCTGTTTTATGTAAGGAAGCATCTAACAATAAAAAATTACCCCCATGAATTACTTTGGCTGCACCCCACAAATTCTTTTGGATGAAATTATTGATTGTGTCCATGATTTATTGTTTCATCAATTCATTCTTTAGGATTAGATTATTTACTTTCCAATTAATTTTTGGTCTATTTTCTCTTGGCCTTTTATTGCATGTGATTTTTATTGTGTCATGATTTGAAAAAAATATGCATTGACTCTTTCTGCCTTTCTGCATTTGATTTTGAGGTTTTTATGCCCTAATATATGCCCTAATATGTTTATATTAATCGACATAATAATATGTCTAGTTTCCATGTACCATTGAGAAAAAAGTATACTTCTTTCTCTCTTGAATCCATTCGATTTTGTTCAAAGATCTATCATACCTAACTTTTCTAAAATTCTATTTATCTCCTTAACTTCTTTCTTATTTATTTGTGATTCAGTTTATCTAGTTCTGAGAGAGCAAGGTTGAGATCCCCCACTAATATAGTTTTTCTATCTTTTTCTTCTTTTAGCTCTCTTAGGAGAGATAGAGCTCCTCTAGGAATTTAGATGCTATATCACTTGGTGCATATATATTTAGTATTGTTATTGCTTCATCATCCATGATATTCTTTAGCAAGTTATAGTTTCCTTCCTTACTCTTTTGATTGGGTCTATTTTAACTCTTGCTTGATCTGAAATCAGGATGACTACTCTTGCTTTTTTTTACTTCAGTTGAAGCATAATAGATTCTGCTCCAACCTTTAACTTTATTCTGTATGTATCACTCTGCTTTACATGTGTTTCTTGTAGGCAACATATTGTAAGATGCTGGCTTTTAAAAGCCTACTATCCAATTCCCTTTTATGGGACAGTTCATCCCATTCACATTCACAGTTAAAATAACTAATTCTTTATTTCTTGCCATCTTATTTATCCCAAATTATATTTTTCTCTTTCCTTTCCCCCTCTCTTCTCTCCAGTATTTTGTTTCTGACCGCCATCTCCCTCAGTTTTCCCACTCCTTTCTTATACCTTTCCCCTACTACTTCTGTTTTCCCTACTATGTCTTCTACTTTCTTTTCCCCTTCCCCACTATGTCCCTATAAGGTGAGATAAGTTTCTCTGTGAAACCAAATATCCCCTTCCTACCTCTAGTTTCTTTTTCATATTATCAAAGCAAAATCAAACTACACCTACATTCTTTGAGTATATCCATAACAGAAATATAGTTCTCAAGAGTTCTTTCCTTTTTACCTTTTTATGCTTCTCTTGAGTTCTATATTTGGAGATCAGGTTTTTTTTTTTTTTTGTTCATCTCTGGCATTTTCATCAGAAATAAATGAAATTAACCTGTATCATGGAATGGCCATCTTCTTCCCTGAAAGATAATGCTCACTTTAGCTGGATAGTTTATTCTTGGCTACAATCTAAGTTTCTTTGCCTTTTGGAATATATAATTCCAGGCTCTTTGATCCTTTAAGGTGGAAGCTGCTACTTCCTGGGTAATTTTACCTGATTGTGCCTACTTGATATTTGAATTGTTTTTTTCTAGCTGCTTGCAACATTTTTTCCTTGGTTCAATAGCTCTAAAATTTAGTCAAAATATTCTTTGAAGTTTTCATTTTTGGATCTCTTTCAGGAAGGGATTGGTGAATTCTTTCAATGGCTATTTTACCCTTTGGTTCTAGGGTATCATGGCAATTTTCCTTAATTATTTCCTGAAAGATGCTGTCTAAGTTCTTCTTTTTCATCATGACTTTCAAGGATGCATAATCCTTAGATTGTCTCTCCAGATCTATTTTCCAAGTCAGTTATTTTTCCAATGTGGTATTACACATTTTCTTCTATTCTTTTCAATTTTGATTTTTGGTTTTGTTTGATTGATTCTTGAAGTCTTATTGAGTCATTCACTTCTATTCGTTCAATTCTAGTTTTTAGTGTATTATTTTCTTAAGTTACCTTTTTTTAGCTCCTTTTGAATTTGGCCAATTGAATTTTTAAATGAATTGTTTTGTTCATTGCATTTTTTTTCCATTTTATAAGTTCTGTTTTTAATGAATTGATTTCTTTTACATATCTGTTTTGTAAGAAGTTATATGCTTTTTCCATTTCATTAATCTATTTTGTATGGTTTATGTGCTTTTCCCATTTTGTCATATCTACTTTTAAAAAGAGTTTTCTGCAGATAATTTCTATTTTTCCTTTTCCATATTTTCTTGCCAAGATCCCATTTCCTTTCTTCATTTTTCTTCTAACTCTCTCTTAAGATTCTTTATGCAGTCTTCCAAGACAGCCTTATGAAATGGGGACCAGTTTATATCTCCCTTTGGGTCTTCATCTGGAGTTGATTTTCCTTTAGGATTCTCAGGTTTTAAGGTATGTTCTTCTCTCTATATATAAAAGCTGTCTATGATCAGAGTTCTTTTTGCTTTTTTGCTCATTTTTAAGGCTTGAGGTCTGCTCTTGAGGCAAAGTGGCCATAGCTGCTTTAGTTTGCCCTGGGGCTGCTCTGCTGACTGACTTCTGGTGCTGTGTATTTAAGATCAGGTCCTGTGTTCTTCTGGAACTCAGTGGCTTACTATTTGCCTTTTGTATTTGTTTTTGGGTGTTTAATAGCAAATCTGCTAACCTCTTGCTTGAAACCAGGACAGAGTAGCCTAAGAGCCTCACAGAAGATTCCCCCATGTGCTTCAGCACTCTGACTCCATGGCCTCTTCTTCCCCCTCCTCCTTTCCTCAGATTCCCTAACCTGTGGTTGGGCGCAGTAGCCTTTCCCCCTGCCTGATTGAAACAGTCCTTTCCTGAAGTTCTTCCAAAATGTTTTCTTCTGGAAATGTGTTGTACTCCAAATATTTGTGAGTTCTGCCTCTTCAAAACCAGTTTGGAGGCTTAATTTCCTGTTGGTTTGAGAGAAGGTTAGAGGAGGTCACAAAAAGCCATGTATGCTCTCCATCATCTTACCTAATAAGATTTTTTTAAAAAATGATTTGCTAAGCAATTTGATCAAACAAAAGAGTGGTAAAAAGAGATAAAAAAGCAAAACTCTTCAGTCTATTACATACAAAGAACTCATCTTTAAAATCAAGATCTATATGGAAACGAAATGAGAGGTCATAATAAAATTTACTTTGTATTAGGTGAATTGTCACAAGCAGAAGCTTTAGTCATGCTATTAAAGTAAATTAAAAATTCAATATGTCAATAGATATAATTGAGAAATTTATCTTATGCTTAAAAGGACCAAAGACAAGAAATAAACATCACTATCAACCATATCTGTACCATAAAGTATTTCATCAAATTCATAGAGGAAAAGTTAAGTGATTTGCATACACACAGAAATACATAGATCCATACATACTGCCTAAACATGATATTAAAGGGAGACATTCTTTATTGTTTCAGGGTTTAAAGAATTTAAGTAGAAGACAGAAATAAAATATATAACTCAAAATTTTTTGGAGAATTTAGAGTTAAAAACATGGCATTTTCTTAATGAGAACATAAAAGAATATAGATAATTCTTTGTACCACATGGTGCCTTTAAAAATGAACCATGCATAAATGCATAGAGAAACTATAAATAAATATTATAAACTGATGTATATATAATTGATCATAACAAAATGAAATTAACTTTTAATAAACTAAACACAAACAAAAGACCCAGATTTACCTAAATGAAAAAAATCATCATCCTAAACATTGAATGGATATTATAAACAAATACTATGGGGGAAATAATAAATGAAGATACACAATACCAAAATATCTGCCATGTAATTGAAGCAAGTTTTAGAAGAAAAATCTCATCCCTAAAACTATGCTTGAACAAAAGAGAATTAATAAGCAAAAAACAGCATTTTAAAAAAACTAGAATGCAAAAAATTGACTCAATGTAAATAAAAAGATAAAATCTTGAAAATTGGAGTAAAACAAAATTGAAATAAAAAAAGTTAAAAGATGATTCTTTTAGAAGACTAACAAGAACTTTAGACAAGGGACTTTACAAAAAGAAAGAGAAAACTCAAATTATAAAATGTGAAGTTGCCACAGAGAAAATAAAATATCAGACCACACTAGTGTCAGCATGATGTAGCAATAAAACTGAGAAGTCAAAAGAAATAGAAGATTGCCTGAAAAACACACACAGATTTACAAAATACAAAATAAACATCTTAATGAATCTAATGTCTTTTAAGGAAAATGAAGTTGCTTTAATGAAAACCAAAGGAAAACTCCCCACCACCCCTACCAAAAAAATGAGGATAAGGAAGAAAGAGAGGGGGACAGAAAGGGAGAAAGAGAAGGAGAAGAGAGAGGGGAGGCATGGAACAGATAAGAAGGCAAAGGATAAAAAAAGAAGAGCTCAGATTATTATTGAATGTAATAAATTAAAGTTGCATAAACCTAAGAGCACTGAAGTAACTCAAGTAATCCTTCAGGGAAACATGTTAAATCCAGGTATCATGACACAGGCGTGTAATCCCTGTACCTGAGGAGCCTGAAGCTAGTAGAGTCTTTTGAGTTCAGGAATTCTGAACTGCAGTAAGCCTAAAGCAAATGAGGTTTCTGCACAAAGTATGACACCGATATGTTGAGATCCTGGTAGTGAAGGGTCATGGGGATATATAAAGACAAACTAGTTCAGATCAGAAAAACAAGTTAAATCTTCCAAGCTGGTCAATATTGAAGTTAGTACTGTGAGAGTCTGCTGTACTTTTATATTGGATGAGAAAGACCTAGTCTTAAAACAAACAACCTTTTGCCTTCTTTAAAAATACATAAACCCAACACAAAACATACACATATATACAACAGGAAAAACATGGAGAGGAGTCTGCTCTGTAAAATGTTCTATTTTTTCTTTAAAATTATTATAAATTCTACCATGTTCTATGTAATAATTTTCTACATAAGTGAAGATGGAAAAGAATCACTGTTGCTCAAATGAATGCCAATCCTGCTCATCCCTTTTAAAACTGCTAATGGACTCTGTGATATTTTTAAGAATAGTTGCTAAAAGAAGGATTAGACTATTTCCCCAAAACAGAACAAATAAATTTCCTGGAACTTAGATTATTAGATAAAGCTCACAGAAATGGTAGGATATCGATTGGTCTTTGCTTTTTTTCCCTCAATGCCTACTGACAAAAGCACAAGAAGTAAATTTATTTTAAGGCCACTGAGTAAATGCCTCTTTGCTTTTTGGGTGTCTTGGTCCTTAGACATTTTATAAAAATTATATTAAGTTCTAAATCTGAAAGGAATCTAGGGCATAATCTAGTTGAATTACTCTGTTTCTTTGTCTCTTTCTCTCTGTATCTTTCTCTATGTTTATGTATCTGTCTCTGGGTTACCATCTCTCTGTTGAAGTCTTTATGTCTCTGTCTTTGTATTTCTCTCTCTTTCTTTCTCTTTCTGCTTTTCTCTTTCTCTCTTAGTGAATTGACTGGTCAAATAACTTGGATTTGCTTTAGATCCAATTACTGCAAGTTCAATGTTTTTGCTTTTATACCCTGCTAATTTCAGAATGATGATATTTCTGTATGGAAACCTAAGAAAGTCAGTAATGTGTGGGATTAGATAAATAGCTTTAGAAACATAAAGAAATGTGTTTCAGTATTCTATCAGACACATTATTAGTTGTATAACCATGGATAATGCATTCAATTCCTCAGTATCCTTGGACAGTTCTTTTTTTTTTTTTTCCCCTGAGGTAATTGGGGTTAAGTGACTTGCCCAGGGTCACACAGCTAGGAAGCATTAAGTGCCTGAGTCTGGATTTGAACTCAGGTCCTCCTGATTTCAGGGCTGGTACTCTATCCACTATACCAACTAACTGCCCCTGGACAAGTCTCTCTCTCTCTCTTTTTTTTCTTTTTGCTAAGGCAGTTGGGGTTAAGTGACTTGCCCAGGGTCACACAGCTAGGAAGTATTAAGTGTTTGAAACTAGATTTGAATTTAGTTTCTTCTGATTTTAGGGCTGGTGCTCTATCCACTGCACCACTTAGTTATCCCCGCAGAAAATTCTTTAAGACTAAGTACTGAATAATTACTTTGTTAGCTCCATATATCAATTAAATCATAAATTCAGAATTTTCACCTCTCTACAGTGATAACCTGTATTTCATGTAATGGAGAAGAAATATTATCCTTTCTGAGATAAAGTAGTAAGCATACTATGACCACAGACATCTTCTTCAGTAAAGGGAAAAGAGTACTAGACTTGTATTTAAATCTTAGTTCCAAAACTAGTTGTAGGGAAAGAACAAATCTTTAAATTTTTGTCTTTCTCAGTTTCTTTTATCCATAAAAGAAGAGGGATTAGCTAAGCTGCCTATGTCACAGAGCTGGAATGAGGAAAGTAATATTAAATTATCAAGTCCTAGAGCAATGAAAAGTGTTAATATTATTGTTATCGTGAGGAATTTACGCGTGTCAAAATAAATCTCAAGTACTGTTTTGTGAATTTTCTCAGAAAAAGAATAAAATATTCAGCAAAATGTTTTAAATTTATAAAACATTTAAATTTTTTAATGTAAATGTGTGTTTATATGCACACACACACATATATACATAACATCTATGCATATGTGGAATAAAAGCAGAACTTTAAAAGATTGCTCAGCTTGAAAAAAAGTCATATTGCTTAGTTTGTTAAAGCATGTCTGATCAAAAATGTATTTTTAGAATTCTAAATACCACAGCCATATAATTTTACAATAAATTCATTACCTGAATTACGTGAATTAAACTTCATTGTATATCTTTCTGCATATAATACTGACTTTCAAAAGTCAACCATAAGCACATAAAAAAACTTCATTATATCTTTTATGCTATTTAGTATCTTTTTATTTGCCTGGATCTGTAATATCTTTAGTGTGAGATACTCCTAGTCCAGAAATTCCCTTCTCTGAAAAAACTATGACTTCACTCAGTCATTCAGCAAATATTTATCAAGCACTCACTATGTACCAGACACTATACTAAGCACTGGCTATACAAACAAAGGTTACCACCTGCCCACACATAAAGAAGGAATACAGATAAAGGGGGGAAAAGACAAAGGAGGAAGAAATAATCATTGACCCTGAGAAGTTTTCCTTCTAGTGGAAAAGACAACATGTAAATAAGGATATATATATATATGATATATCCATTTTCCATCTTTATCCCTTTTGAAGGGCTTGTATATCATGTTTTGAATTTACTCCCTCATCTTTGATTCATTTTAGAATCCTTAGTTTTATTCCTAGGTCAGGTAAAGTCTCTCCTATTTTTTCTAACTTCTAACATTGTCTCCTCCCAAAATTACCATGTATTTATTTTGTGCATAATTTATATGCATCTACATCTCTTTGTGTTGCCTCCTCTCAACAGAACATAAGGACTTGAAGGCAGGTACCATTATTATTATTTTTTTGGTAACTGCTATAGTCATCTCTCTTGTTATGTCACAAAAAATCTAGCAGAAAATCTGGATGACCTTGGTTTAATTCCTTCCTCTGACACTTACTGGCTATGGGATCCTGGATAGTTCACTGAATGTCTTGGTAATCAAGGCAATTCTCTGAGACTGTAATTTCAAAAAAAGATATCTACATGATTAAAAAAAGGAGTTCATTATCCAATATTTCCTTATATTAATAACAAACATGTCCAGTCTCTATCCTCAGTGCCAGACAAATATTAAGCTCTTTATATAAATGTTTGTTGATTGGCTGATTAGTTGAATGTGACAAATTCAGACAAAAACCTGTCTGCCCCCTTCCTGCAACAGCAGGTTCTTTTATTGTGAATAACCCAGTTAATGCACTCAAGTCTCTACTTCACATTGCCTTATTGCCTTCCAGTAAATCATACTATAATTTTCTCTGACCATAGAATGAAATTGAAAGTGCACCTAATAATTCATAAAGCAGTGAAAAGTCCAATGAAAAGCAGCATTTATGCTTCAGAATGCAAAGAGGAAGTCCATAATTTTTCAGATCTTCAAATGTACTGTCCATAGTAAATCAATTCAATTACATTCATTTGCATATCACATAATTTACTTAGTTTTAAATATTCTACTGAACCTCTTTCTCTGAACATATGTAAAAATAGTGATTCTCATTTGAATCAGAGCAACTAATTGTGCCAGATGACTGAATGGTAACAAGTCTGTGGCATATTTAAATTACTTCTGTTATTTTGAGCTTCAATGGAAAATTTCCCTGGTTACTTGACATCTTTGGCCTTAAAATAGTTTCAAAGAAAACTTCTTTTATTTCTTTTATATGCTTTTCTTTGGATGATTATCAAAGGTCAAGTTCTTATCTTGCCCCACTCCCTATAGTTAGGCTATGGGAGCAGTTTTGATACTGTCAATTTCAATAGTGATAATTCTGTCAATTGTTATAACAGGGTCATAGGAAAAGAATAGAAAATGATGACATCCCTATCTTAGTTGATAAACATCAAAATAGTTCATGGGGCCACAGGTTAGATGACCAGTGGAAAATTTAAGTCACAGTAGGAAAAACTTAATTCAAATCTAACTACGCATTATATGGCAGTCTTCAATGAGCTTGACTTGACTCCTTTATATAGAATTTGCAAGAGTTCTCTATTGAGCTTGTGGGGATGGGAATCAATGCACTCATTTTTAAAAAAGAAGAAACTATGTAAAAATTTGCCCCAGATTCTTTACTTAAAATAGTACCCAGTTGAGAACATTTTTCTTTCTCTTTTTTTTCCATCCTAGCTGACTGAATTTCTTTTTTCCCCTTGTTATCAGTCTATGAATTATTCTGTGACTGACCTTAATGTAATACTTCACAAGACAATAGGATATATAGTTATCTCTGTGCATATCTATTTCACCATTGAACCATCTATACAGTTATGGTACAAAATTTTATTACTCTTGAATAAAATTGGAAGAGGGCTTAGTCCTATTCCTTTATTTTTATATAAGGAAAATGAGGTTTAGAAATGTTAAAAAAAAAAAAAAAAAACTTTTCTAAGTTTATATAAACAGTCATTGATGACATTTTGACTAAAACTAAGTCTCTTGGAACCCAGTTCACTGTAGTATCTTTTTAATTGGTTTCCTTTACTCTAATTTCACTCAGCTTCTCTTTTACTCAGCTACCAAAGAGATATTTCTAAAGCACAGCCCAAATATGCCAATCCCTTGCTTAAAAAGCTATATTGACTCGCTGTTTTTTCAAGGATATAACATAAATTCTTCAGTTTGACATTTAAAAGTTCTTCACAAATTGTTTAGAGGCTCCCTATAGGAAACAAGCATTTATTTGGCATTTGTTGGCTACCAGATACTATGATTAGCACTGGGAATAGAAGGGCAAATACAAATCCTGTTCTCAGCATGATTATATTTTCATGGCAGACAACATGTAAATAGTTAGATACATAAAAACTGTATGTAAGGTATAGCAGATATAAGGTAGTGTCAGAGTAATATACCATGAGCTAAGAGAAACATAAAAGGCATCATGTAGGAGGATTTAGATTTGAAGGAAGCCAGGAAAACTAAGAGAAGGCAGTAAGGAAAGAATATTTCAGGAATGGAAATAACATTACATTGTTATGAGAGATGGCATATTTAGCAATAATAGTAAATAGGCAGAGTAGCTGGATCACATCTTAGCACTGTGCAATATACCAAGTAATAGTAAATTATCTCTCTCTCTCTCTATCTGACTATCCATCTATCCTCTATCTATTTATTCATCTACATATCTATCTGCTAGTTTGTCTATATCATATCTATCTAATTTAGCTAGCTAACTAGCTAGCTTTATACTTATAATATAGCACTATAGTGATCTGCTTGTCATAGAATGACAAGGAAACAAATATATAAGAAAATTTAAAAAGATAAGAAGGGAGCAAATTAAGAGAGCTTCAAATCCCAAATTGGAGATACTACATTTGATAGTTCAAGTATGAGAGAACCTCTAAAACTTATTGAATAGAATGGTAAGAAATTAGAGTCATTATTTAGAAAAGACAACAAAAACAGCAATAACATTTTTTTCACCTGGGTGAAGGATGAATGAAGTGGGGAAAAAACTTGAGAAAGGGAAACAGTTTGGAAGAATGTTGAAGAAGTACAAGTGAAATATTCAGTAGTTTACCTACCAAGATACAAACAGAAACTACATGAATACAACTACAAAATACTCTTTACTCAAATATATATTTAATAATTAGAGGAATATTAATTGCCCATGGATAAGCCAATATTAGTAATAATTTATGATCCTTTATGAATTAATGTATTTATTCACTACTATATCAGTCAAAAAATTAAAGGATTATTTTATTTAGCTAGGAAAAAAGTCAAATTCATCTGAAGAAGAAAAAGTCAAGAATCTTAAGGGAAATTTTGGGGAAAAAAACTAGAAAGGGAAACTAGTATTATCAGATTTCAAACTATACTAAAAACTTTAATCCACTAAGGGATTTCATATTGGTTAAAGTGGAATTGTCCAATAGTAGACGAAATTAGATTCACTTTCATATCAAAGCAAATTAACCTTATAGCTTAGTATCTGATAAGCTAAAATAGCACTCAGTAGTTGTGGTCAGGATTAACTATTCACTAAAATTTCTAGTAAAACTGAAAAGCAGTCTTGTAGATTTTGGTTTACATTTTGGTCATCATCTCTAATCATTATAAAGATAAATTCCAAATGAGTTATAAAGAAATTAGAGGACCAAAGAAATTACCTTTCAGACTTAAAGAAAAGGGAACATACTTTTCAGGCAAACAAGAGACAGAAATCATAGAAGCTAAAATAAGTAATATTGACTAGATATGTTTTTTTTAAAAATAAGCAAAAGCAATATAGGGATGTAGATTACTAGAGAAATATTTGTAGCATAATTATTAATTAAAGTCTCATTTGCAAAATTTATGTAAAAACAGATTCAAATTTATAAAAAAGAGACATTTCTCAATTTACAAATGGAGCTAAAAATTTTTTGATAAAATTTTGATGCTGAAAACCAAATGCAGAAAGACAGAAATATTAAATGCATCTTTTATAGATCAAGATGCAATAAAAATCACAAGTAATAAAGTGCCAGGGAAAAATAGACCAAAAATTAATTGGAAACTAAATAAGCTGATCCTAAAGAATGAGGAGGTGAAACAACAAATCATAGACTCAATCGATAATTTCATCCAAAAGAATGAAAATAATAAGACAACATACTAAAATTGATGGAATGAAATCAAAGCAGTTCTTAGAGAAAGTTTTATATCTCTACATGCTTACTTACATAAAATAGAGAAAGAGAAGATCAATGAATTAGGCATGCAACTAAAAAAGCTAGCAAAAGAACAAATTAAAAACACCCAAATTTAAAATTCTCAAAATAAAAGGAGAGATTAATAAAAATAAAAGTAAAAAATAAAAACTATTGAACTAATAAACAAAACTAAGAACTGGTTTTATGAATAAAAACAGCAAAAAAGATAAACATTTAATGAATTTGATCAGAAAAAGGAAAGAAGAAAACCACATTGTTACTATCAAAAATGAAAAGAGTGAACTTTCCACCAATGAAGAGAAAATTAGAGCAATAATTAGGAGCTATTTTCCCCATCTGTATGCCAATAAATATGATAATCTAGGTGAAATGGATGAATATTTACAAAAATATAGTCTATCCAGATTAACAGAGGAGGAAATAAATTACTTAAATAGTCCAACTTTAGAAAAATCAATTCAACAAGTTATTAATAAGATTCTTATAAAAAAATCTCCAGGGCCAGATGGATTTATGTGTGAATTCTACCAAACATTTAAAGAACAATTAATTCCAATATTAGGCAAATTATTTGGAAAAATAGGGAAAGAAGAAATTCTACCAAATTCTTTTTATGACACAGATTTGGTGCTAATATTTAAACCAGTTAAGATTAAAACAGAGAAAGAAGATTACAGACCAATTTTCCTAATGAATATTGATGCAAAAATCTTAAATAAAATTTTAACAAAGAGATGATAGCAAGTTATCCACAGGATAATACACATGACCACATAGGATTTATATAAGAGATGAAGAGTTAACTCAATATTAAGAAAACTATTAGCATAATTAACTATATCTAACAAACTAACCAAATTAACAAAAATTAAATTATCTCAATAGAAGCAGAAAAAGCATTTGACAAAATCCAACACCTATTCCTATTAAAAATACTGAAAAGTAATTAAAAAATGGAGTTTTTCCTTAAAATGCTCAATGGTAACTACATAAAGCCATGAGCAAGCATCAGATGTGATAAAAATAAACTAGAACTATTCCCAATAAGATCAGAGGTGAAACAAAGTTGCCTACTATCACCATTACTGTTCAATATTGTATTAGAAATGCTAGCTTTGGCAATAAGAGAAAAAAAGTGATTAAAGGAATAAGAGTAGGTAAGGAGGAAACCAAATTATCACTCTTTGCAGACGATATGATGGTATTCTTAGAAAACGCTAGACAATCAGCTAGGAATCTGCTAGAAACAATTCACAACATTAGCAAAGTTGCAGGACACAAAATAAATCCATATAAATCATCATCATTTTTATATATCACCAACAAAGTCCAGCAGCAAGAGACATAAAGAAAAATTCCATTTAAAATATCTGTTAATAACATAAAATATCTGGGAGTCCTACCTGCCAAGGGAAAGTCAGAAACCATATGAACACAACTACAAAATACTTTTCACACAAAGTCAGATCAAAATAATTGGAAAAATATTAAGTGCTCATGGGTAGACTGAGCAAATATAATAAAAATGACAATACTACCTAAATTAATTCAGTTACTCTGTGCCTTACCAAGCAAACTCCCAAGAAATTACTTCACAGAGCTAGAAAAAAATAATAAAATTCATCTGGAAGAAGAAAAGGTCAATAATTTCAAGAGAATTAATTGAAAAAATTCAAATGAAGATGATCTAGCTGTATCCGACCTAAAATTGTATTATAAAGCATGGTCATCAAAACTATTTGGTACAGGCTAAAAAATAAAGTAGTTGATCATGGAATAGGTTAGGTTCACAGGACAAAATAGTCAACAACTATAGTAATCTAGTATTAGACAAACCCAAAGACTCTAGCTTTTGGGATAAGAGATCACTATGTGACAAAAACTGCTGGGAAAATTAAAAATTAGTATAGCAGAAGCTAGATATTGATCTATACCTAATACCATATACCAAAATAAGGTCAAAAGGAGTTCATGATTTGGACATAAAGAGTAATATTATAAGCAAATTCAAACAACAAAAGATAGTTTAACTCTCAGATCTGAGAAGGAAAGAATTTTCAGTCAAAGAAGAACTTGAGCATATTATTGAAGACAAAATGGATAATTCTTGTTATATTAAGTTAAAAAGTTTTTGTACAAATAAATCCAATGCAGACAAGATAAGAAGGGAAGCAAAAAAAAAAAAAACTAAAATATATGGGGAATTGACTCAAATTTATAAGAATTTAAGCCATTTTCTAATTAATAAATGATTAAAAGATATGAACAGGCAATTTTTAGATGAAGAAATTAAAACCATTTCTAGTCATATGAAAAGGTGCTCTAAATAACTATTGATCAAAGAAATGCAAATTAAGACAACTCTGAGATATCACTACACATCTCTCAGATTGGCTAAGATGACAGAAAAAGATAATAATGAATGTTGGAGGGGAAGTGGGAAAATGGAGACACTCATACATTGTTGGTGGAATTGTCAATTTATCCAGCCTTTCTGGAGAACAAGTTGGAACTATGCTCGAAAAAGTTATCAAACTGTACATTCTCTTTTATCCATAAGTGTTTTTATTGGGCTTATATCCTAAAGAGATTTTAAAGGAGGGAAAAATGTTTATGGCAGCCCTTTTTGTAGTGGCAAGAAAATGGAAACTTTTGGATTTTTGGAAAATGGAAACTGATGGATGTCCATCAGTTGGAGAATGGCTGAATAAATTGTGGTATATGAATGTTAGGGAGTATTATTGCTCTATAAGAAATGACCAGGAAAATGATTTTAGAGAAGCCTGGAGAGACTTACATGAAATGATGCTAAGTGAAATGAGCAGAACCAGAAGATCATTATACACAGTAACAAGATTACACAATGATAAATTCTGATGGACATGGCTGTCATCAAACATGAGATGATTTAGGCTAGTTCCAATGATCTTGTAGTGAAGAAAGCCATCTGCACCCTCTGGGGAAAAATTAGAAACAATTAGAAAGATTAGAACAAAAGGTTTTGTGAAGATGAATGTTGAAAAGTATATATATATATATTTTTTGAAACAAAAAGCTTTAAAAATTAAAAAAAATTTATTATTTATTTTAACATCCTTCCTTTTCTTTTTAAATTTTGAATTCCAAATTTTCTCCCTTCCACCGAACATTTTCTCTACTCACACAGAAGGCAAGCAAAATGATGTCAATTATAAATGAGAAATCATGCAAAACATATTGAAATATTAGGCATATTTCAAGAAAGTGCTAAAATTATACTGCAATTTGCATTCAAAGTTCATTTACTTCTTTTTATGGAGGAAAACAACAAGTTTTTATCACAAAACCATTGAAATTATCTTGGACCATTGTATTGAGTATCCAAGTATTTAACAAATTATTATATTTACCATATCGTATTTGTGCAAAATGTTTTACTTTGTATCAGTTGCTATAGGTTTTGCCTAATAATCTTGCTTAGTCATGTGTCACCATTTATTTAGCATTTCTCCAACTGATGAACATTCCTTCAATTTCCAACATTTTGCCACTACATAAAAAGGCTACTATAGATAATTTTGTACATCCTTTTTCTTTTTTCCCATCTTTTTGGAATACAGACCAAGTAGTGGTATTGTTGGGTCAAAGAATGAGCAATTTTATAGTCCCTGGACATAGTTCCAAATTATTCTCCAGAATGGTTAGACCAGTCACTATTCCAACAGTTCATTAATATACATATCTTTTCTTCATCCCTTATAGCATTTGTCATTTCTGATAGCTGTAATTTGGTACTTAGACTTATTTTAATTTTCGTTTCTCTAATCAACAGTGATTTAGCATATTCTATGTGACTATAGATAGCTTTGATTTCTTTTTCTGAAAACTGCCTGTTGGTATCATGTGAATACTTATTATTTGGGTGGCTCTTATTTTTGTAAATTTTATTCAGTATCATATATATTTGGAAATCAGATCTTTTTCAGAGAAACCTTCTGTAAATATTTATTATTTTGCTTCACCATATCTTTTTGTAAAATGTAGTTTCTCTAGTCAATCTCTTATCTGTTTCGACTGTGTCTCTTATAAATAACATATGGTTGGATTCTGGTTTCTAATTCATTCTACAATCTGTTTCTTTTTTATGGGTGAACTTATTCTATTTACATTCAGTTATGATTACTAACTCTTTATTTTCTTCTCTCTCTCCCTCCTCCCTCCATTTTTTTCTATTCTTTCCTCCTTCCATTCCTCCCTTCCTTTCTTCCTTTTCTCTCTTTCTCGCTCTGTCTCTCTTTCTGTGTGTCTTTGTTTCTCTTTATCTCCTTTTTCTGTCTCTGTCTCTTTATCCTTCTCTTCCTCTTTTTTCTTCCCCCCCTCCCCTGTTCTGCTCAAATGTTTATTTGATTCTATCCATTGCCTCCCTATATTTCCTTCCCTTATATCATCCTTCCATCTCCTCCTCCTTTTCCCTATTATGTAAGATCCAGTTCTATATGAACTGAGCATATGTATATGCATTTGTGTGTCTGTGTATATGTATGTATTATATGTATTTCTATATATTCATTTTTCTTTAAACTAGTTGCAACTAGAGTGAGATTCAACATTGTCTGCCTCTTATGAACCTCTTTCAGGTGAGCACATTTTCTACATTCTACCTCTCTGTTCCCCCTTCACCCAGTGCATTCCTCTTTTTTGTTACTTTATTTCTGCGGGGTGTGATCATTCCAATATTATAAATTCACATGCATTCCCTCTGTTTATGTGGACTCCTTATAATTGCTCCAATAATGTTATAATTCTTAAAAATTACATTTATTATCTTCTCATACAGAAATGTAAAGAAATTAACCTTATTGAGTTCTTTATGATTACCCTTCATCTTTACCTTCTTTATGCTTCTCTTGAGTCTTCTGTTTGAAAGACAAATTTATTTTTCCTCTCTGGTATTTTCGTCAAGAATTCTTGAAAATCCTCTATTTTATTAAAGGATCATTTCCTCCCCTGAAGGATTATTGTTAGTTTTGCTAGACAGATGATTTTTGATTATAATCCAAGCTTCTTTGCTTTTCCTGTATGTCATTTTCCAAGTTATTTTTCCCTTTTAAGTTGGAAGCCACTCAATCTTGTGTGATCTTGATTGTGGCTCCACAATATTTGAATATTTCTTTCTAAAGGCTACTTATAATATTTTTTCTGTGACATTAGAGCTATGGAATTTAGTTATTATATTCCTGGGCTGTTTCACTTTGATTTGCTTCAGGAGGTGATTGCTGGATTTTTTTTCAATTTATGTTGTACCCCTGGATCTAATATAATAGGTAAATTTCCTTGATAATTTCTTAAAATATGATGTCTAGGCTCTTTCTTTGAGTATATCTTTCAGTTATTTCAACAACTTTTAAATTATTTATCAATCTATTTTCCAGGTCAGTTTTTATTTTGATGAGGTAATTAACATTTGCTTCTATTTATTTTTTCATTCTTTTGACTTTTGTTTAATTCTTCTTTGATGTCCTATGGAGTTGTTAATGTCTACTCAATTCTAACTTCTAAGGAATCACTTTTTTAGTGAGATTTTGTATCTCTTTTTCCATTTGGCAAATTCTACTTTCTAAGACATCTCTTTCTTCATTCAATTTTGGTGTCTATTTTAATATTAGGCCAATTCTATTTTTAGGGTGTTTTTTTCCTTTTTTTTTCCTTTAGTATTTTTTGTGTCTCTATCACAAAGCTGTCAATTCTCTTTTCATAATTTTTCTTGCATCTAGCAATCTTCTTTCTTTCTTTAGCTTTTTCGGGAAATCTTGTTGGGATTTCTTTCAATTAACATTTTTGGTGGCTTTGTATGCAGCTCTCTTCACATAGTTTTCTTCTGAGTTTGTGTTTTAATATTCCTTACCACTGTAGTATTTTTTAATGGTCAAATCCTATTTTTTTTATGGGAGAAAGGTTTATTATTTGGTTAGTTTATATTCTATTTCTTCACTTTGATCTTGATTTTTTTTTGGTATTTTTTATTTTGTTTTATTTTTATTATTATAGCTTTTAATTAACAAAACATATGCATGGGTAATTTTTCAACACTGACCCTTGCAAAACCTTCTGTTCCAAATTTTCCCCTCCTTCCTCCACTCCCTCCTAAACTGGCAGGTTTAACATTACATGTTAAAATATATATTAAATCCAATATATGTATACATATCCATACAGTTATCTTGCTACATAAGAAAAATAGGATCTAGAAAGAAAAAAAAAACCTAAGAAGGAAAACAAAACTGCAAGCAAACAACAACAGAAAGAGTGAAAATGCTATGTTGTGGTCCACACTCAGTTCCCACAGTCCTTTCTCTGGATGTAGATGGCTCTTTTCATTACTGAACAATTGGAACAGCTCTGAGTCAATTCATTGTTGAAGACACCAGCATGCATCAGAGTTGATCATCTTATAGTCTTGTTGCATGTACAATGATCTCCTGGTTCTGCTCGTTTCACTTAGCATCAATTCATCTAGAATAGAAAAATTATCTACTGTAGCTTTTTCTTGGCCCATCTACTCCAATATATGATTTGAAAAGTAATTTTGAAGTTGTTTGGAGGAAAATGTTGGGAGATTTCAGTTTGGCTCTTTCCTGTGTTCTACCATCTCTGCTCCCAAAGGACAATTTTCAAAACAGAAATCTGAATAATCAGTAGTCATATGAAAAGTAAATATCTAAATCCATAGAAATTAATGATATTTGCTCAGTAAGTTGCTTCAGGATAGGTGTGCTTTCTTTTTATCTTTGAAACTCCCTAAATCTGACAGCTTCATACTTGACAGGAAGTCAATAAATTATTGATGATTGCTAAACTTTATTTCTACTATAACATGTAGCTTTTGGGATCAAGGTAGTCAAACTGATTGAAATTGATTTTGGATCTGAAAATACTATCAAATATTTGTGACCAAAAGGCTTCATTAAGGAAATAAATAGCCCAAATATGTTTTAGAGTGGGCCTACTTAACAAATTGTTTTGTAGCTAATTTAGGAGCACTTATTTACCTGCTTTGTATGGCATGTGATCTACTCTTGTTTTGGTAAACAGAACTGAAAGATTTGGAATATACCATGATTTCAGTCTATATTCAATAAAAATGATGTAATACAATGAAAAAGAAGTAGGCATAAAGATTACTATAAACATCATGTTTATTTAATAAACTCTGTGACTTAAATGCAACAAAGTTGAATCACATTATAAACATTCTACATTTCATAATATTCCCAAATTATAATCGAGTTTCCTCCCAATTAGCCATGAGATTTTCTTATATGCAAATATGTGATATAACAATTTAAGAGACATTTATTAAATACTTGTTATTAAAAATATGGCAAATAAGTGGTACAGTGAATAGAGCAGTGGGCCTGGAGTCAAGAAGAATCATCTTCTTAATTCAATTACAGCCTCAGACGCTTACTAGCTGTGTGATTCTGGGAGAGTCATTTAATCCTGTTTGCCACAGTTTCCTCATTTGCAAAATAAGCTGGAGATGGAAATGGAAAATCTTTGCTTTATCTTTGCTGAGACTACCCCAAATAGAATCATGAAGAGTCAGATACCTCAGAAGCAAGATGAAGCTTGTATTCCAATCTCTATTCACATGTAATCTTGTTGGACTCTTTACACTCAGACAACAATTAATGAGGATTGTATTGTAAATAAATAAATAAAAATGATTACTTTTGCTTTGGGTAGGCCAGATAATGATCATATGAGCCTTTTTAAAGTGAAGTTTTTTTTATTTTCATAACGTATGCAAGATGGTTTTTCAACATTGACCTTTAAAAAAAATCCTGTGTTCCAATCCCCCCCCCCCCTTTACCCCCACCTCCTTCCCTAGATGGTATGTGATCCAATATATGTTAAACATAGTAAAAATATATGTAAATCCAACATATGAATTCATTTTTGAATAATTATTTTACTGGAAAGAAAATGCAGATCAAAAAGTAAAAAAAAAAAATGAGAAAGAAAATAAAATTCAAGGAAACTACAACAAAAAGAATGAAAATGCCAAGCTGTGATAGCTTTTCTTCATACAATTCTCACACTCCTCTCTCTGGATGTAAATGGCTCTCTCCCATCACAGATCTATTGAAATTGAGCGCCCCCCCCTTTTTTTTTTAAATCACTGAATTCTTCACACCATAGATCTCTATCTCTTTACTAATGCCCCATGCTTGCTAGCTTTCCTGTTCATGACCTTGCTCCTTAGTTTTCCACTATAATAGCAATCAGAGGACAAAAAATGTAAGTAAAACATTCCAACTTATTGATATAAATACTGATATAAGTAGTAAGACTTATCTTACAAGCCCACCAATTCTGAGTAATACTAATGGACTGATCCTTGTTTTCACTTTGTACTTTTTTGGGAAACCATATGCCAAATAATGTAATTCTTGACTGCCTAAAGAAACTTAAGTGGTGGTAGCCTGCCTTGTAATTCTACAGTGTAGATTTTTCTATGATTTCACTGATAAAATTTTGTCTGGATAGAGATCTGAATCCAGAGAGTAACACTGATACATTTACAAAACACATATTACAAAACACATCCTGGGGAATTATTAATCAATGTTTCATGTCAAAATAATAGTAACATAATAAAACTGCAGCTTGTTCCTCTGTAATTTTTTTGTATTCTGAATTCTCATTTTGAAATATTAACTCCTACTTCAATTTATATATCACTTGAAGTAGCATAAATAAAAGCTGTGGAAAATATTTTTATATTCAAGGATTCTGATAAAGTCCTCATTTCTAAAATATATGGGGAATTGACTCAAATTTATAAGAATTTAAGCCATTTTCTAATTAATAAATGATTAAAAGATATGAACAGGCAATTTTTAGATGAAGAAATTAAAACCATTTCTAGTCATATGAAAAGGTGCTCTAAATAACTATTGATCAAAGAAATGCAAATTAAGACAACTCTGAGATATCACTACACATCTCTCAGATTGGCTAAGATGACAGAAAAAGATAATAATGAATGTTGGAGGGGAAGTGGGAAAATGGAGACACTCATACATTGTTGGTGGAATTGTCAACTTATCCAACCTTTCTGGAGAACAAGTTGGAACTATGCTCGAAAAAGTTATCAAACTGTACATTCTCTTTTACCCATAAGTGTTTTTATTGGGCTTATATCCTAAAGAGATTTTAAAGGAGGGAAAAATGTTTATGGCAGCCCTTTTAGTAGTGGCAAGAAAATGGAAACTTTTGGATTTTTGGAAAATGGAAACTGATGGATGTCCATCAGTTGGAGAATGGCTGAATAAATTGTGGTATATGAATGTTAGGGAGTATTATTGCTCTATAAGAAATGACCAGGAAAATGATTTTAGAGAAGCCTGGAGAGACTTACATGAAATGATGCTAAGTGAAATGAGCAGAACCAGAAGATCATTATACACAGTAACAAGATTACACAATGATAAATTCTGATGGACATGGCTGTCATCAAACATGAGATGATTTAGGCTAGTTCCAATGATCTTGTAGTGAAGAAAGCCATCTGCACCCTCTGGGGAAAAATTAGAAACAATTAGAAAGATTAGAACAAAAGGTTTTGTGAAGATGAATGTTGAAAAGTATATATATATATTTTTTGAAACAAAAAGCTTTAAAAATAAAAAAAAAATATTATTTATTTTAACATCCTTCCTTTTCTTTTTAAATTTTGAATTCCAAATTTTCTCCCTTCCACCGAACATTTTCTCTACTCACACAGAAGGCAAGCAAAATGATGTCAAATAAATGAGAAATCATGCAAAACATATTGAAATATTAGGCATATTTCAAGAAAGTGCTAAAATTATACTGCAATTTGCATTCAAAGTTCATTTACTTCTTTTTATGGAGGAAAACAACAAGTTTTTATCACAAAACCATTGAAATTATCTTGGACCATTGTATTGAGTATCCAAGTATTTAACAAATTATTATATTTACCATATCGTATTTGTGCAAAATGTTTTACTTTGTATCAGTTGCTATAGGTTTTGCCTAATAATCTTGCTTAGTCATGTGTCACCATTTATTTAGCATTTCTCCAACTGATGAACATTCCTTCAATTTCCAACATTTTGCCACTACATAAAAAGGCTACTATAGATAATTTTGTACATCCTTTTTCTTTTTTCCCATCTTTTTGGAATACAGACCAAGTAGTGGTATTGTTGGGTCAAAGAATGAGCAATTTTATAGTCCCTGGACATAGTTCCAAATTATTCTCCAGAATGGTTAGACCAGTCACTATTCCAACAGTTCATTAATATACATATCTTTTCTTCATCCCTTATAGCATTTGTCATTTCTGATAGCTGTAATTTGGTACTTAGACTTATTTTAATTTTCGTTTCTCTAATCAACAGTGATTTAGCATATTCTATGTGACTATAGATAGCTTTGATTTCTTTTTCTGAAAACTGCCTGTTGGTATCATGTGAATACTTATTATTTGGGTGGCTCTTATTTTTGTAAATTTTATTCAGTATCATATATATTTGGAAATCAGATCTTTTTCAGAGAAACCTTCTGTAAATATTTATTATTTTGCTTCACCATATCTTTTTGTAAAATGTAGTTTCTCTAGTCAATCTCTTATCTGTTTCGACTGTGTCTCTTATAAATAACATATGGTTGGATTCTGGTTTCTAATTCATTCTACAATCTGTTTCTTTTTTATGGGTGAACTTATTCTATTTACATTCAGTTATGATTACTAACTCTTTATTTTCTTCTCTCTCTCCCTCCTCCCTCCATTTTTTTCTATTCTTTCCTCCTTCCATTCCTCCCTTCCTTTCTTCCTTTTCTCTCTTTCTCGCTCTGTCTCTCTTTCTGTGTGTCTTTGTTTCTCTTTATCTCCTTTTTCTGTCTCTGTCTCTTTATCCTTCTCTTCCTCTTTTTTCTTCCCCCCCTCCCCTGTTTCTGCTCAAATGTTTATTTGATTCTATCCATTGCCTCCCTATATTTCCTTCCCTTATATCATCCTTCCATCTCCTCCTCCTTTTCCCTATTATGTAAGATCCAGTTCTATATGAACTGAGCATATGTATATGCATTTGTGTGTCTGTGTATATGTATGTATTATATGTATTTCTATATATTCATTTTTCTTTAAACTAGTTGCAACTAGAGTGAGATTCAACATTGTCTGCCTCTTATGAACCTCTTTCAGGTGAGCACATTTTCTACATTCTACCTCTCTGTTCCCCCTTCACCCAGTGCATTCCTCTTTTTTGTTACTTTATTTCTGCGGGGTGTGATCATTCCAATATTATAAATTCACATGCATTCCCTCTGTTTATGTGGACTCCTTATAATTGCTCCAATAATGTTATAATTCTTAAAAATTACATTTATTATCTTCTCATACAGAAATGTAAAGAAATTAACCTTATTGAGTTCTTTATGATTACCCTTCATCTTTACCTTCTTTATGCTTCTCTTGAGTCTTCTGTTTGAAAGACAAATTTATTTTTCCTCTCTGGTATTTTCGTCAAGAATTCTTGAAAATCCTCTATTTTATTAAAGGATCATTTCCTCCCCTGAAGGATTATTGTTAGTTTTGCTAGACAGATGATTTTTGATTATAATCCAAGCTTCTTTGCTTTTCCTGTATGTCATTTTCCAAGTTATTTTTCCCTTTTAAGTTGGAAGCCACTCAATCTTGTGTGATCTTGATTGTGGCTCCACAATATTTGAATATTTCTTTCTAAAGGCTACTTATAATATTTTTTCTGTGACATTAGAGCTATGGAATTTAGTTATTATATTCCTGGGCTGTTTCACTTTGATTTGCTTCAGGAGGTGATTGCTGGATTTTTTTTCAATTTATGTTGTACCCCTGGATCTAATATAATAGGTAAATTTCCTTGATAATTTCTTAAAATATGATGTCTAGGCTCTTTCTTTGAGTATATCTTTCAGTTATTTCAACAACTTTTAAATTATTTATCAATCTATTTTCCAGGTCAGTTTTTATTTTGATGAGGTAATTAACATTTGCTTCTATTTATTTTTTCATTCTTTTGACTTTTGTTTAATTCTTCTTTGATGTCCTATGGAGTTGTTAATGTCTACTCAATTCTAACTTCTAAGGAATCACTTTTTTAGTGAGATTTTGTATCTCTTTTTCCATTTGGCAAATTCTACTTTCTAAGACATCTCTTTCTTCATTCAATTTTGGTGTCTATTTTAATATTAGGCCAATTCTATTTTTAGGGTGTTTTTTTCCTTTTTTTTTCCTTTAGTATTTTTTGTGTCTCTATCACAAAGCTGTCAATTCTCTTTTCATAATTTTTCTTGCATCTAGCAATCTTCTTTCTTTCTTTAGCTTTTTCGGGAAATCTTGTTGGGATTTCTTTCAATTAACATTTTTGGTGGCTTTGTATGCAGCTCTCTTCACATAGTTTTCTTCTGAGTTTGTGTTTTAATATTCCTTACCACTGTAGTATTTTTTAATGGTCAAATCCTATTTTTTTTATGGGAGAAAGGTTTATTATTTGGTTAGTTTATATTCTATTTCTTCACTTTGATCTTGATTTTTTTTTGGTATTTTTTATTTTGTTTTATTTTTATTATTATAGCTTTTAATTAACAAAACATATGCATGGGTAATTTTTCAACACTGACCCTTGCAAAACCTTCTGTTCCAAATTTTCCCCTCCTTCCTCCACTCCCTCCTAAACTGGCAGGTTTAACATTACATGTTAAAATATATATTAAATCCAATATATGTATACATATCCATACAGTTATCTTGCTACATAAGAAAAATAGGATCTAGAAAGAAAAAAAAAACCTAAGAAGGAAAACAAAACTGCAAGCAAACAACAACAGAAAGAGTGAAAATGCTATGTTGTGGTCCACACTCAGTTCCCACAGTCCTTTCTCTGGATGTAGATGGCTCTTTTCATTACTGAACAATTGGAACAGCTCTGAGTCAATTCATTGTTGAAGACACCAGCATGCATCAGAGTTGATCATCTTATAGTCTTGTTGCATGTACAATGATCTCCTGGTTCTGCTCGTTTCACTTAGCATCAGTTCATCTAGAATAGAAAAACTATCTACTGTAGCTTTTTCTTGGCCCATCTACTCCAATATATGATTTGAAAAGTAATTTTGAAGTTGTTTGGAGGAAAATGTTGGGAGATTTCAGTTTGGTTCTTTCCTGTGTTCTACCATCTCTGCTCCCAAAGGACAATTTTCAAAACAGAAATCTGAATAATCAGTAGTCATATGAAAAGTAAATATCTAAATCCATAGAAATTAATGATATTTGCTCAGTAAGTTGCTTCAGGATAGGTGTGCTTTCTTTTTATCTTTGAAACTCCCTAAATCTGACAGCTTCATACTTGACAGGAAGTCAATAAATTATTGATGATTGCTAAACTTTATTTCTACTATAACATGTAGCTTTTGGGATCAAGGTAGTCAAACTAATTGAAATTGATTTTGGATCTGAAAATACTATCAAATATTTGTGACCAAAAGGCTTCATTAAGGAAATAAATAGCCCAAATATGTTTTAGAGTGGGCCTACTTAACAAATTGTTTTGTAGCTAATTTAGGAGCACTTATTTACCTGCTTTGTATGGCATGTGATCTACTCTTGTTTTGGTAAACAGAACTGAAAGATTTGGAATATACCATGATTTCAGTCTATATTCAATAAAAATGATGTAATACAATGAAAAAGAAGTAGGCATAAAGATTACTATAAACATCATGTTTATTTAATAAACTCTGTGACTTAAATGCAACAAAGTTGAATCACATTATAAACATTCTACATTTCATAATATTCCCAAATTATAATCGAGTTTCCTCCCAATTAGCCATGAGATTTTCTTATATGCAAATATGTGATATAACAATTTAAGAGACATTTATTAAATACTTGTTATTAAAAATATGGCAAATAAGTGGTACAGTGAATAGAGCAGTGGGCCTGGAGTCAAGAAGAATCATCTTCTTAATTCAATTACAGCCTCAGACGCTTACTAGCTGTGTGATTCTGGGAGAGTCATTTAATCCTGTTTGCCACAGTTTCCTCATTTGCAAAATAAGCTGGAGATGGAAATGGAAAATCTTTGCTTTATCTTTGCTAAGACTACCCCAAATAGAATCATGAAGAGTCAGATACCTCAGAAGCAAGATGAAGCTTGTATTCCAATCTCTATTCACATGTAATCTCGTTGGACTCTTTACACTCAGACAGCAATTAATGAGGATTGTATTGTAAATAAATAAATAAAAATGATTACTTTTGCTTTGGGTAGGCCAGATAATGATCATATGAGCCTTTTTAAAGTGAAGCTTTTTTATTTTCATAACGTATGCAAGATGGTTTTTCAACATTGACCTTTAAAAAAAATCCTGTGTTCCAATCCCCCCCCCCGCCTTTACCCCCACCTCCTTCCCTAGATGGTATGTGATCCAATATATGTTAAACATAGTAAAAATATATGTAAATCCAACATATGAATTCATTTTTGAATAATTATTTTACTGGAAAGAAAATGCAGATCAAAAAGTAAAAAAAAAAATGAGAAAGAAAATAAAATTCAAGGAAACTACAACAAAAAGAATGAAAATGCCAAGCTGTGATAGCTCTTCATACAATTCTCACACTCCTCTCTCTGGATGTAAATGGCTCTCTCCCATCACAGATCTATTGAAATTGAGCCCCCCCCCTTTTTTTTTTTAAATCACTGAATTCTTCACACCATAGATCGCTATCTCTTTACTAATGCCCCATGCTTGCTAGCTTTCCTGTTCATGACCTTGCTCCTTAGTTTTCCACTATAATAGCAATCAGAGGACAAAAAATGTAAGTAAAACATTCCAACTTATTGATATGAATACTGATATAAGTAGTAAGACTTATCTTACAAGCCCACCAATTCTGAGTAATACTAATGGACTGATCCTTGTTTTCACTTTGTACTTTTTTGGGAAACCATATGCCAAATAGTGTAATTCTTGACTGCCTAAAGAAACTTAAGTGGTGGTAGCCTGCCTTGTAATTCTACAGTGTAGATTTTTCTATGATTTCACTGATAAAATTTTGTCTGGATAGAGATCTGAATCCAGAGAGTAACACTGATACATTTACAAAACACATATTACAAAACACATCCTGGGGAATTATTAATCAATGTTTCAGGTCAAAATAATAGTAACATAATAAAACTGCAGCTTGTTCCTCTGTAATTTTTTTGTATTCTGAATTCTCATTTTGAAATATTAACTCCTACTTCAATTTATATATCACTTGAAGTAGCATAAATAAAAGCTGTGGAATAGCTGTACAAATAACAAAGGGCATCAATAATAAAAGACAATTTATAACATTCCACAGCCTTTTGCAAAGAGAAGGAATAAAAACAAAAGAGCAACTTATATAGCTACAAACTGAAGTTCTCTGAGCATATTAACAAATCTTGTGATTTAAAGCACCATTGTGGAAATATGCCTCAGGGTATTTTACTTAAATTCAATCTATTCTAAGAGAAGGAGATGGTTGGGTATGGGGGATACAGAGGTAAGAAAGGGAGGGCAGAAAGTACCACTGGGTGTCACCATTACTGCACAGAAAGAAAAATAAAATAAAATTTATCTAGTATGCTAAAAACATAACTTAAGGACATTCAAAATAGTATAATTTGTAGTCATTCAGCTATTTAAAAGAATATATAAGTAGGCATATGTTATTATGTATATGTATATATGTATGTGTGTGTGTTGGAGACTGTAGATTTTTTTAGTTGAGTGACTAGAATGTCAACTTTTAAAGAGAATTTAATATGTCATGGAAAGTATTTTGTAAAGAATATCATGCTAACATTTTTGAACTTTACCCCATTCCAGCTCTGGATGGAATATGGGTAAATATTTGTGACAGCATCCATTGTATTCCTTTTTGAAATGTTTTTTTTTTTTTTTCACATGCTCATTTTCAAAACATGAAAATGGTTCATTACAATAATCAATTGGGGAATGGAAATAAAAATTCTTATGTTATTGATATTGTTGAGAAAAAGCAAGCATCTAAAAATAAATTCTGAAAAAAGAATATTTGAAGAGTTTTTCATTAAGATGGTTCAACAACCACAAAAAGGAAAATATGGGGGAGAATAACACCTTTAAACTATTTCTCAAATATTTCTCTCTTTGATAGATATAGAATTAAATATAAAAGAAAAATATGAATTAAGAGCTGAACTTTTATTGGATTTTGTGATTCTTTTTAAAAAGGAAAAATATTCATTTAGTAAATGAATAATTTATAGACATCACTTTCAAATTTTGAATTTATGCCATGACCTTTATTTTTGGAACCCTATAAAAGATGATTTAATAAATAAATTCTTCTGTTTTTATTAATTTTTTTAATGAATGACTATTTCCCAGTTTCATTCAGAATAGCAAATGTTAAACTAGAGAGTTGCTTGAAGAAAAAACAAAGAAATTACTTCTCTTTAATTATCAGGACTCCTTTGAACACGTCTTTTAAAGTTTGTTTGCTTGTTCAATACTTATCATTTGAACAGAACAACAAAGATGCAAATAAGAAATCTGTATATTTAAATTAGTTAAATAGTCAGTGGTTGCATTTTGGGGAATTTGCTTAACCCCACTATTCTTTCTTATGTTTGCTAGGATCATTTGAGACCTAACATTTGCTGGTCATAAGTGAGTTACCCCACACCAGAAGTCATTTTTCATGTTACACAGGTTGAAAAAGTTTCCCTTCCAGGTAATGGAAATGACCTTTAATGCCAAAGTGCTCTACTATACCACACTGACTTTGCTTTTTCAAGTACAAGCCAATGTCCACCAGTTCTGGTTTCCCTCTTAATTATTTTTCCTTTTGTCATTTACTGAAAATTTACATCTGTTGGCTTCAAAGTCTATCATTAGTGTTGGACAAAACAAAGAGTCAATGTGATGCCATGTCTAGACAACATGTAAATTAGGAAAACAATTGAGTTAAATTCTATACTAATACAAATTAATATTAAGTTTAATCCACAGTTATTAACTGATTAAATGTGGCTTTAGATTGCTATATGGTATTGACTTCCCTGTGTGATTATAAGAACCACAGTTTAATAATTGATTCTCCACTAAATAATCATTTAAAGCAAATCTTTGTGCCCAATTCTTTGAATGGAATAGCTAAAACCACATATTTGGAATCTACTTTTAAAAATGTGCAAAAACATCCTCACCTTTCCTTAGCTTTTATAATTAATTTCTGTTAGATGGATAGTTTCAGGCTTGTTGAGAATTAGGAAGACTGGTATTCTGTTAGTTCTCAGAAATTCCATTTGTCTATAAATGTGGAAATTACTCTCCTTTCTTGTTCTGAGGAAACATTATAATATGGATTTCTAGGACATTGTCTCCCTCCAAAAACATCATTGTAATAAAGTATGGGAAAAATATACAGACAAATCTCATGAATATCCCAGTAGAAGAGACTTGTTTGGGAAAATGCTTTCCCCTCAAAGTACATAACAGCTATGTGCCTAATAAGACAACAATAGTGATTAAAAAACTTATAATGATGATAATCAGGATACAGAGTAAATTCTGATTTCTGCTTCCATTAGCCAATTCTTATAAAAGAATTACTAATATTTATCAGATAATTGGATACCCAAAGAAAGCCCAACACATGATGAAAAGTACTTTGTTTTTCTTTGCCTTTTCCAGTATGCCACTCATTTATTTGTCATAAAACTCTGCTGCTTAAAGTTTGAACAGGCCTTTGGAACCTTTTTTGAATATAACATACATTGAGTTGATAATTAAAAACTATGTGATATCGAAACCAGGGTCATTGTATTTGTATAGACTCTTTTATAGACATCCTACTCATTGCCATAATAACTGAAGCTGTCATGACAGTGGTCTGTGCCTAGCATGAAGCCCTAAACAATTCTGACAGGCTGCAGCTCATTAAGGGACACTCATTTTGTTGAAATGTCTATCAGCTCTCAGGGATGCACCAAGATGAATAGACCCAAAACAATAGGCCCATTTGTTAGAGCAGTAGCTTCTCTAATACATGATGAGACAATCAAGCCAAGCTGCCTTCGGCACAAAGACATAATTAATCAAATGGACAAATGGTTCAAAAATTGCTCTAGTATATTCTGTAGTGGACAGAGGTTTCCATGGAAACATTGGCGTTTGCATCACAGTTAATGACCATTCTGTACAATAAAGATTCCCCCCCTCCACCCCTGCAAAGACACTCCTACCTCCCTCATCCCTTCTCAAAATGCATGCATAGGAACACAAATACATATATGCATACAACCTGAAAAAGACAAATTAGGAAAAGGGTAACATTGGGAGTGGTGGCTTAAAACATAAGCTTCTGGGACCTATACTCTATATTTCAGAAAGAAATTAATAGTTGTATTTGGTCATTTATGAAACAGATTCCAGTATTTATGTTAAGACTCTCAATGTCCTATCATACTATGCACATAGTAGGTATTATTATTTACATTTACAAATCAACTTGAATATTTAGGAAGAGGACTACATGGAATGACAACTCAAATAAGAATTTTTAAATGCTACTAAGTGTTAATAATGAAGTATTCACAGAAACAGTATGGTCTGAATAGTGGCCAATTAACATATTTGAAACATTTTTAATTTTAGCAGGTTGAAAAATTAAAATAAATAAATGTAAATAAAACCTGTTTGGTAAAATGTGGCCCCCAAATTAACTTCTGTTAAATGAGAATGAATATGAGTGTGAAATCTCAGACCTGGAGAACATATGATTAAACACATCACTTTCCTCTTTTTAAAAAAGGTGGGGGACTATGCAGACAGTATAGTGTATATGCTGTCAGATATGATCACTGTGTCATTTGGATTTAATTAACTATTTTTCAATACTGCTGGGAGGACAGGAAGGAAAGGAGAAGATTTTGAAGAGGAACTGACTATATTTTGAGAGGAAAATAGTGGGAAAATAATATTTTTAAATTAAAAAAAAAAGAAAAATGACAGCATGATACAATAGATAAAATGATAAAATTGAAGTCACCAGAGAAAAGTTGGGATCTCAGGTCTACCACTTACTAATTATGTGATGGTAGGTAAGTCATTTAATATCTCTGGATCTCAATTTCCTCACACATAAATTGAAGGCATTGAACTAGATGACCTCTAAGATTCTTTCCAGGTACAAATCTAACATCCCATGAAGGTGAACACATCTGTCTTGTCATCAGTAACAACAATGATGAATAATTAACGAAGTGCAGGGTGTACTCATAATTAGACTTTTTAGATCAGGGATCTCTGTTACCATACTTGCATATTTATACCTTTTAAATCTCTAATCCACAGAAGCTTAAAATTCTTATTTCCTGTGTCTTATTTGCTCAGACTAGGAATTCTTAACTATGTTTACCCTATGTGTGTGAAAAAGAGACAGAGACAGAGACAGAGATAGAGAGATAGAGAGACAGACAGAGACAGACACAGACACAGAGACACACCAAGACACACAGAGACAGAAAGGGACAGAAAGACAGAGAAAGACACACAGGGAGAGATAGAGACCGAGAGAAGTGAAGAGAGAGACATGGAGAGAAATAGAGAGACAAAGAAACAGACAGAGACATGGAGAGCGAGATATACAGAGAGACGAAGAAAAAGAGAGACAGAGAAACAAAGAGAGATAGACAGATAAACAAAAAGACAGACAGACAAGCAGACAGACAGACAGATGGAGAAAAAGAGAGAGACAGAGACAAAGAGAGGCAGAGATATAGAGAAAGAGGCAGAGACAGACAGAGACATAGAAAGAAAGAAACAGAGAGACAGCCATAGAGAGAGAGAGATAGGTATATAGAGAAACAGAGAGAGACAAAGAGTAGAGACAGAGACAAAGAGAAACACACACAGAGAGACAGAGAGAGGTACAAAGGGAAATACACAGAGAGAGACAAGGAGAGAGAAAGAGAAAGAGAGAGTGAGAAAGAGAGATAGAGAGATAGAGACAGAAAGACAAATAGAGACAGAGAGACAGAGAGAGGGAGGATGAGGTACAAAGAGAGACACAGAAAGAGGCAGAGAGAGACAAGAAGAGAGAAAGAGAAAGAGAGAGTGAGAGAGACAGAGAGACAGATACAGAGAGACAGAGAGACACACACATAGAGAAAGACAGAAAGACAGAGAGGGAGAAAGAGAGAGCGAGAGTGAAAGAGACACAGAGACAGAGAAAGACAGACATACAGAGAGCCACAGTCACAGACATACAGAGAAACTGAGACAAAGAGAAGATAGACACAAAACACAGAGGCACATAGAGAGACACACACAGAGACACAGAAAGTAGCAAAGAGAGATAGAGAGAGAGGAGAGAGAGAGAGAGACAGAGAGACACAGAGACAGAGACAGAGAGAAACAGACACAGAAAGAGGCAGAGAGAGATAAAGGGAGAGATAGAAAAGAGAGAAAAAGATATATGTAGAGAGAGACAAAGACAGAGTCAGAGACAGAGACAATCAGAAAGACACAGGAAGAGACAGAGACAGAGAGAGCAGACAGAGAGAAACACAGAGAAACAGAGAAAGATAAAGAGAAGATAGAGAGACAGAGAAACAGACACACACACACAGACACAGAGAGAGAACAAGACAGAGTCAGAGACACACAGAGAAACACAGAGACACAGAAAGAGAGAGACAGAAAGGGAGGGAGAGACAAAGAGGCAGAAAGAGACACAGGGAGAGAGAAACAGAGAAAAAGAGAGAGAGAAACAGAGACAAAGACAATGTATATAGCTATTCAAACATCTATATATCTATATCTATCTATCTAACGTATGAAGGGAGGGAGGGGGGGAGAGAGAGAGAGAGAGAGAGAGAGAAAGAAAGAGAGAGAGACAGAGAGACAGAGAGAGACAGAGAGACAGAGAATATATATAGCTATTCAAACATCTATTTATCTATCTAACGTGTGGAGGAAGGGAGGAAGAGAGAGAAAGAGAGAGAGAGAGAGAAGATGGACTCTGGTGAGAGTCTAGTAAAGCCTACAAACTTCTAAGAATATCATTTTTATAATAATACAAACAAGTTACAAAACAAGTTACCTCAACACAATTAGAATACCTATGTTCCCAGAGGCTCTTAAAAGAAATGGGATTGCTGATCTCACAGGTGCCTCCTAGCTCTCAGTATTGTGGATCTTTAAATATAGCTAATATTAGCTGACTGAGTGTCTTCAGAATTTCTTTTGCTACTATGCTTTTGCTGAATATGCTTTATGTTACCACATTTTGCATGGTTATTTGACATCATGTCTAATCACTCCCATTTTATTGAAAGCTTCTTGAAGACAAGGTCTGGTTTTTATTTATATTTGTAAACACTGTATATTTTCACACATGGGAAGAAGCTATTTTTTTTAGTCTTGCCTTAGAATCATAGATTTAGAGGTTATCTATTCCAACAACCTTTTTAAATAAATGAAGTTATTGAAGCTTGGTGATACCCCTAATGTCACACAGATAATAATTGGATTTAAACTGGTATCCTCTAGTTACAAACCTCCTTTTTTTGTTTGTTTCTTTTTTCCCCCTATATAACTTATGATATATCAAATGTGGCTTTCAACTTTGCTAGAGATGAAAGTGATTTACTTTAACAGCAACATTCAAAACTTTCACCTTCAATTTAGGGAAGAATTGAAGTGGGAAGACAGGAATTAGCATTTATATAAAGTCTAGTATGTGCCAGACACTACTAAATATTTTACCAAAATTATCTCATGTGATCATCTCAATAATCCTGTTGGGTAGATGCTATTATTATTCCCATTTTAAAGTTGAAATAACTGAAGCAAACAGAAGTTAACTGATTTGCCCGGCATAAAACAGCTAGGAAGTGTCCAAGTCATATTTGAACTCAGATCTTCCTAACTAACGGCCCAATTCTTTATTCACTTCACCACTCAGCTACCTAGATGAGCCCCTGACAAGTCATAGAATGGTTAACAAAAGATTTACTTTGTGCTAACCCAGCAAGGGTATACAGCCAAGATACACTGACAGCTTCATTGAATGAAGTCCTCCTGGTCTCCCTTTGGAAAACACATCTATTCAGGGGACTCTTAGGGAATCCACCAAGTTCAAGGGGCCTAGACTTTATGGAGGAGATATTTTATGTCCTTAAGGGAAATGAAATCAACATCATGGAAGCTGAAGACAATCAGCATAGCTTTATTTCCTTTTAGGGAGAGATAATTCCTATGGAAAATGCAAGAGTTGAGAATTGACTGTAATGGGTGATGGGAGTAAGAGCAATGAAGCTGGGTAAAGCAAAGCATGGGGTAATTAGATATGGACAATTTTGTCTCCTTTTAGGGAAATGTGATCTCACTAGTGTAGGAAGGGAAGGAAGAGAGGGCTTCAGCCTACCACATATAATTGGGAATAGGAAGGAAAGAGCTCCATCAGAGAGTGGTAGTGATGCGGGAAAGATTCCTTTCTAGATTCCCACCCTCTCCTAGTTAATAATGTAAATTGCCCTTTAACTCACAAATCCTGGTGCCTTTGAATTCCAATAGAAGATCTGACCTATTCCCAGCCCCACCCGGATCTGAGCCAACTTTGGGGCTACACCCGAAAGCCCCTCGAGCTAAGTCTCCTATTATAAAAAGGCCACGCTGGGAACCCCTCTTTGCAGAGATTCCAAACATGACTACCATGTGAGCCCTCTGTCCAGTACCCTCCTTATCTCTACCTTCGCCTATACTTTAACTTTGCTTATCTAATAATAAACCTCTTTTATCAATCTAGCTCTCCGGGCCAATAAATGCTTTTATTGGGAACTCGCACCGCTACTAGACCCCTTTGCGCCGAATCTGTACCTCAAACCTGCCACTAGACCTTAACCCTAATTTCATTTAGGTACCCCAAAGCTAGACCTCAACAGCAGCAAATATTAATCAAAGCACAACCCATTAAGAATAACATTTTTGTGGGCTACGAATTTATTTACATATAGGATTAATCATGTTTCCCCCTATTCCCTATTCTCAAGTCTTTGGAGAAAAGATGAGAAGTATTGTAGAAGAACATGACAAAAACCACAAGTAGAGCTACTTATGTATACCCATGATAATTTTGTTGCATCAAAATTCCATTCAAGTGAAAAAAGACAAACTTATTTCAGTTAATTATTTTTGTATCCAACATGATAAATAGTTGGTATTTAATAGACACCTAATAAATGATGATTGGATGAATGAATGAATGTTAGCAGAATATAGATATTCCAAATATTCCATTGTCCTCCCCAACCACAATGTAAACATAAGAAAAATGCCTATAATAAGACTTGGGGAGGAGTATAGTAAGCCATAGTTGTCCATGTTTTATCCCTGTAGGATTCATTGTTTATACCCCCCAGAGTCTCAAATAGAAGGAAAAAATTGATTGTGTAATTATACGTGTTTCTAGGTACAATGTATAACTGGAATATATGATCTCTTTTTCTTTACACATTTGAATAAAGGTGTAAAGAATGCAGTTCTGAATCTTTAATCCTTTTTTTTTTAAAGTGTCATATAGCAATAATCTTCCTACTTTAAACAATGATTGTTTTGTCTTGTATTAGATTTTATTCTTGAGCTGCATCATTAAATTAATCCTTCATTTATCACGTTTCTTGATCTTCTAGTAATTTAGTCTTCTTTTCCATATTTTGCACCTATGTAACAATTTGCATCTGTAATAATGCTAGTATTATTTGCTCCATTTTTCTTTCCTTCAAATTTTACTTGTGACAGTATTGTCATGGCAAGGTTTCTAAATTTTTATTAAATGTATTAGAGGACACTGTCTCAAAACTCACTACAATATACTGAGCAGGATAAATTGAAAATAATATCATTATTCTTCTTTTAGAAATAAAAAAACCCTGAAGAATAACATTCTAATGGTATTCAAATAGAGTTTTATAGAATGTAAGATAATTGCAGGCAGATTTTATGTCTTCACATACTTAATATGGTCAGATGGGCAACCACCAATTTATTCAGTATTTACTATGTGCAAGGCATAATGCAACAAATAAAATAAAAAAGGGCAATCCAAGACCCTCAAAAAGTTTAAATTCTAATAGTGGAAGAAATATTAAAAAGAGAATTGAAAGTCAGAAAGGGTGAGGAGAATGTACCCATAGTGGGGCAAAGTGGTGAAGTCTAACAAGTCAGAAGTATAGTTACAAGAGGAATAAAGCATGATCAGTCTGATCCTTCCTTAAAAGTGAAGCCTTCAGAAGGAACTCACCAGTATAAGAGAGCTAATAAGATCTAGGAGATGAGAGACGTTCCAGAGTAATGTGGATATGGATTTATAATAACTACTTTTTAGAATTTCCCTTTTTCACAGGAGAATGGGACAATGGAATAGCACAATAACCAGCCAATTAGAAGGATTTCTAAGACACAGAGCTGCTTTATATATGGGATTCTTCATGAGTGAATTCTAGCCAAATATGGAGATACCAGTAGCTGCCAGAAACAACAGAGACAGTCTTGATTAACTCAGGAGCAAACTTTTCTAGAAGTTGTAGATTCATGACCTTGCTCAGGACTTTCTAAACATCCCTTTTATCTTGTTGTCTGTACTCAAGACTTGAATTCTCTAAATTATTGTCCTTATCTCAAAGTACCAAGAATTCAGTGCCCCAGTTGTGAAACTCTTTATATCTCATTTCAGAAACTCAGTCCATAATATTATCCCTTTCCTCCTCAGATCAATTCATTTCCCACCTTTCTTTCTTAGAAAATTATATAAATCATTTCTTACTTCCTCCAAATTGAACTATTTAGTATTAAACTATCTTCTTCAGATGATGCTGTGGTATCTACTTAATAATGATCACTCTTGATTTTTACTGGCAGAGTCTCCCTCCTATTTTCTTCTCTTTGGGAAAGAGGGATTCAGATTCCATAAGACTCTTGAGGAATGATGGCAAGTGACTGAAAGTCTGAGACATAACTGGGAAGGGAAGAAGTATTGCTGGTCTTGGCCTAACTTCAACATGGTGCCATCTTGAAAGTACTCACAAATGGGAAAAGGAGCTTAGAATGGTAGAAGGATATTCCAGAGTGAGTAGGTTTGCTTCAAGCTTGCATAATAGGTACTTATTAAAAATTATATTTAATATAATCGAATCTACACTTAGAGTACAAGAAAACTTTAAGATTATTTGACTTAGAGGCAACTCCTGTACAGATTGGATTTGTTACTCCAAGAAGTTATAGCATGCACAGCAGCCTGGACATTTTGGCACAGGGGCTAAACTAGGTTGTGGTTAACCAGAAGCCTCAAATTTGTCAGTGAATTGGGGAGATACTTATTCCAAATATGTGAAAATTTCCAGCAACATGAAAAGATGAAATCAATTTGTGCTAGTAGCTATGAAGATGCTTAAAACAGGCATTGGGGAGTTCTTAGGGCTTGGAAAGATTCTAGAGATGCCAAGGTCATCCATTGCTTCCTGGGCTATTGCCAGTTGTCTTGACTTTTGTTTTGTCACTAGATTTCTGGGGGAAAAAAGTGAGACTAAGGGCTCTGTCCAACTCTGCTTTAATTAAATCCATTTCATATGCAAGTCAAAAATCACCCCATGATGTCATTGGTCCTCTTCAAAAATGAAGGACCAACAACAACCTTAGAATCTTTATCTGCAAAGCAAAGGAATTGAATTTGGACTCTGATGTTTTATTTCTAACTCTAAAGTTATGTTTCATTGATACAACATATTTATGAGCTTATATTAAAGGTCCTGCCTTAATATTTTTTAAATTTTCTAATTGTTTTAAAGTTTAATGTATTCATTCTTTAGTAGTAAGGGAATAGCTTAGTCTGGCTATAAGTTGAATAACATTTCTCATTATTTTGTTTTCATTACTGCTAACATTATATAATAATAACTAACACATATTGCATTTTAATGTTTGCAAAGCACTTTACAGGCTATCTCATTTAAACATTACAACAACTCTGTGAGGTAGGTGCTATTATTATCCTCTTTTTACAGATGAATAAACCAAACTTAATGACGTAGCAATCATCTAAGGTAACACAGCAAGTAAGTGTCAGAAGCAGAATTCAGATTGAGGTCTTCCTAACTTCAAGTATGGCACTCTATAATAGCCTATCTATCTTCATATATAATACTCATGGTAAAGTTCTATTGTATAGCATGAATTTATTTAAGGTTTTATTAAAAGATACAAAATATGGAAAGAAAAATAAAAGCTTAAATTAGAGACCAATTATTTAACCACAGCACTCTGGGTCTTAGGACCAATCAAGCTATGTTTGAAGAGAATAGTACTAGAAAGTCATGAGGGTAACATTTTATTCCAAAACAGTAAATTATCCATCTTCCTACTTAGATTGGGAAAGGTTGAAATTGGTCTTGATGGAAAGAATATATAAATCATTAAAATTATAGATTCTTTTAAAAATCTCCCTCTCTCCCTCCCTTTCCTTCTCTCCCCCACTCTGTCTCTCTCTATCTGTCTCTCTCTTTCCCTTCCTCCAGAACACACACACACTCTCTCTCTCTCTCTCTCTCTCTATTTCTCTCTCTCTCTCTCTGTCTCTCTGTCTCTCTGTCTCTGTCTCTCTCTCTCTCTCCATATATATTTATAATATGTGTGTGTGTTTGAATAGTTATATACATTCACATAGGCTCACATATATATAATGCACACCACAAAACACACAAAAGTGTATAGCACATACATTTACACATATGTTCACATCTTTATATATTGTATGAATATGTATATATCCATTTATATATGTATATATCCTGAATACATACTAAATTTAGTTTTGCCAAATAAATATGCACATTATATATAATATATATGTATACAAAACATATATACAGATGTACTATACATATATGTAGTATTGTTTATGTGTATATAAAATTTGTGTGTATCTCCCTAAAGAGGAATGTGACACCCTACAATGAAAATATTCATTTCTTAGTACTGAAAGTCCTAGAGATATGAATCAAGAAATTAAAAATTAAGGCTGGAGGGATAAGTATAGTGAACTTTGTTGAGTTTTGTACCCTCAAAATATTGGATATGGCTGCCATTAAAATGAAATGTTATCAAGATATTGGATGCCCACAGAAAGGAAAAATAAGAATTTTTTTGAGAAAATGATCATAGTGTTGAAATAACTTTATGTTGGTTATATTGTGTGATTAGTTAGAACTCTGTGGAATGTTGACTAAAATTCCTGCCTAGTATTCTTAGGGTCAGATCCTCAGTTGGTCAACTACCTTTAATTGTAAGGAAGTCAATATATGTTTAAGTTATCTGCATATATATATGTGCTTCTGAAAAAATTTGAACTTTGCTTATATTGCATACTTGGAAAGAGTATATAAAATTGGCTTCTAATATTAGAACTTCTTAAAAATCATAGATAATTCAAACTTTTGGTCCATTTGTGGAAATTCACTAGTGAGATTTACTTTGGAGATCAAATGTTTAAATGATAGTTGATTTCATGCTTGTTTTGATTATAAAAATAGTAGCCCAACAAGTTAACGAACATTTGCTAAGCTCTTGCTATATGTCTAGTACTGTAATAAGAACTGTAAGCCCCAAGATATCTTGGTTTCAGTGATGCAAAAGAAAGAAACTCAATGAAATAGGCATTTTGCCTCAATTTCTCACAATGATTAAGGATTTAATGGATGTGACCTCAGTCAAACTAAGACCCCATGAAGAGTTTAGCTGTCCTAACCAGCAGGACCTCGTCATTTGTGGGGTGTCGAGGAGGACAAGACCTGTAAGAGAAACGGGCGAGAAGGAGGAGGGAGACTGCATTGCGGTGGAAAAGAATCTCATTTATTAAAAGAAGAAGCTTAGTTATATATGGTTTGACTGCCTGCGTTTTCTGGGTGGGGGGTTGCAATGTAAAGAGAAGAATGTCAGAACACAGGTGTGGCTAACATCCTGGGGCATACTTGTTATCTAGTTCCGGGCGGAAATGGCCAATTTCCTGGGACACACATTATCTTGTCTCAGAATTTAGGACGTATTGTTTGTTCACAATAAGGTTTTAGCTAACCATATCAGAGTTTACGCACAGGTAGTCACGTTCTTCTTGGCTCTTTTGTTTCCTGTCTCCAACATTTAGCCAAGATTTCCTCCCACTGCATTTAGAGCTATCTCTAGTTGTCCTTATCTAGCCACTGGATCCTGAAGGCTTAGGAGGGGAAAGTGAGGCAGGTGACCTTGTATAGCTCTTTCTCACTTAAATCCAATTCACTTACACTTCCCTGATATTATAGTCCTCTTAAAAAACAAAGGACAAACAGCAACTAGGAACTGGGAATCTAAATACAAGTAAAAAGAAATAAAGTCCAAGCTCTCAAAGTTTTTATGTTCTAATGAGGGAAGATAACTCATTAAAAAGAATTAAAAGGAAAGAAAGAAGTCCCAACTGTGCATATGAAGAAGAAGTCATGAGACAGTAATGAAACCAGGAGAGGAGGTATTGTCCATACACTTCCACAAAATGAAGATTTTGGAAAGAGCTCATCTAGTAGAAGAATAATTAGGTCATATATCATAGCATCAGGATCATAGTTTAGAAGTGGAAGATGTTTATAAGTTGCATGGCCCAACTGGCTTATTTTCTAAGGGTGAAAACTGAGGTCCAGAGAAGGAACATTGTGTTCCTTATAAAATTAAGACACTTATCAAGTACCTATTGTATCCAGAGCACTTTTATAAGTTCTGAATGAAATTTAAAGTTTTATGACCATATTATATTAGGGTGGTGACATAATATATAAGTAATTATGATATATGACTACTACACAAAAGATATATAAATTAAGTTATTTGCAAAATGAAAATACGGGATAATTATTGCTTGAGTTGATTATAGAAGACTTCAAAGGAGAAGGTGGTGACATTGGAACTGGGTTTTAAAGGAATAACTGGGAATTAGACAAAGACAATTAGACAAAGACAAATAGTACTTCTCAGACACTGGAGGTATTGAAAACAAAAACATGGAGGCAGAGAAAGTGTGAAATGTGAAGTACAGTTTAGATGAAGCACAGAAAATGTAGAAAGGAGTTTGGTAAGATAAACTTGGAATGGCTATGACATACTATAAAAGTCTTTGCATTTTATGCAAACTTTTGAGGTTTTCTTGACAAGAAATAAGGACTTACTGACAGTCTCAACTAGGCAGAGGAAAAATATAACCATATCTATCTTCTGTCTAAACATTCATCCATCCAGCTATCTAGCTATCTATCATGTATACTTGTAAGTCTGATAGCAATACAGAAAATGAATTAGAGACCAGTTCCTTAAACTGTGGTTCATGACTCCATATAAAGTCTAATAACTTAATGTAGGGGTTTTGAAGTTATGATTTATTATCAGCAAAAATTTGATTTGTATATCTATTTTATATATCTATATATGTAGTTATGTAAAAATTTCTCAAGTAAAAAAGGTCATGAATGGAAAAAGTTTAAGAAGCCCTAGATTAGAGTACATAGTATATCTTGGACAGAGTAGAAATAGGAAGACTAGCTAGGATGATTATTGCAACAACCCAGACACCTTGTAATGAAATCCTTTACTAGGTTGATGGTTATGAGAATTAAGAAAAATTCTATGCAAAAGATATTGTGAAGATAGATTTGATAGAATATGATAAATTACTGCATATTATCGATAAAGCAGAGAGAATAGTGATTGTGTGTGGCAGTACCACTTATTGAAATAACAAAGTTGGGGTTAAGAATGATCTGTTGGGGGAAAGATAACAAAATTATTCAAGATATTCTATCTGTATTTTTTATTTAGGATCCATTGTTCTCACATACTAATTTTAGAGAGATATAAAGTCCAGAAAAAAAAAAAAAGATAACTTAGACTCTTAATATAACTTGTTTTACACAAATGATGTTTCCTAATTGAAGGATACCTCTGTACAATCTTCCATAGGTTTGTTCTAGAATGTTCCATATTTCAAATCCTATTTTGATATTTATTTGAATATTTGATATTTATCATATCAGAAAACATACTTGTTTTTTCCAAGGTAAAACTAATTTTCCTCTCATATAATACTTTACTTTAAAAAATCATTTTTCCAATTACAAGTCATTTTTTAACATTTAATTTTTAACATTTTGAATTCTAAACTTACTTACTCTGGCTCTGTCTCTATCTCCCTTTCTGTCTCTGTCTCTGTTTCTATGTCTTTGTGTCTGTCTCTCTCTGTTTCTCTCTCTCTCTCTCTAAAATTTGATATAGGTTATAGTTATTCAAAACATATCTTCAACATTAATCATGTCATAAAAGAAAATAGGCAAAAAAAAAAAAAGAAGAAGAAAGAAAAAAATGTTAAAAAATGTATACTTTTGGGGGCAGCTAGGTGGATAGAGCACTAGTACCGAAGTCAAGAGGACCTGAGTTCAAATCTGACCTCAGCCACTTAATCCTTTCTAACTGTGTGACCCTGGGCAAGTTACTTAAACCCCAATTGCCTCAGCAAAAAAAAAAAAAAGTATGTTTCAATCTGTATTCAGAATCCATAAATTCTTTGTCTAGAAGTGAACATCATTTTTCATCAACCCCAATTGATAGGCATTCTGTCAATTCTCAATTCTTTGTCATAATAAAAAACTCTCACAAATATTTTTGTATGTACAAGTCTTTTTCCACTTAGAAAAAATGTCTTTGACACTATTGGTAAAAAGTTATATATGAGTATATATACATAGATATTTGTTTATATATGTACACACACACACACACACACACACACACACAGTCTTATAGCCTGTTAGAAATAGTTCTCAATTGTCAGAAATTTGCTATAACCTTTTCACATTTATAATTACACATTTATGTTATACTATTATGGTTACTACAATTTATGGTTATGATTACTATCACATTTATGATTACTTGCACATCATTTTACCTGTTTACTCTTTCTCCTTTTTGCCTGTCTCTCCAGTGTTTTGCTTCTGACCACCACCTCTCAATCTGACCATCTTTTCTATCCTTCCCTCCCTCCTTTCTAGGATAAGTTAGATTTTTACATCCAACTGAGGGTATCTTATTTTCTCTTTTAGTCAATTTTGCTGAGAATAAGATTCAAGCATTGTCTACGACCTCCACATATTCTATTACACAATAAAAGCTTTTATGAGTCTTTTTTATGTGAGACAATTTACCCTTATCCTACTTCTCTTTCTCTCTTCTCCCACTGCATTCTCTTTTCTCACTTCTTAATTTTATTTTTTTAGGATATGATGCCATCATGCTCAACTCAAAGACATGCCCTCTGTCTAAGTATACTCCATTTATCTGCACTAATAATGACAAAGTTCTTAGAAGTCATAGGTATTATCTTCTCATGTAGGAATTTAAATGGTTTAACCATATTAAATCCCTTATGATTTCTTTTTTTCCAGCTTGTCCTTTTATGTTTCTCTTGAATAGTGCAAATTTTCTATCCAACTCTGTATTTTTCTTTGGGAATACTTGAAGTGTCTTTATACTATTCAATGTATATTTTTGCCCCGATAGATTATACTCAGTTTTGCTGGAGAGTTGATTCTTGATTGTAATCCCAGGATCTTCACCCTCCCGAACATCACATTTCAAGCTTTCTGTCTTTTTAAAGTTGAACTTATTAGCTGTTTTGTTATCATGACTGTGGCTTCACAACATTTGAATTGTTTCTTTTTGGTTGCTTGCACTATTTTCTCTTTGACCTGGGAGCTCTAGAATGATAGTGTTCTTGGAAGTTTTACTTTTGGTCCTTTTATGATGGAAATCATGTATTCTTTCAGTCTCCATTTTATTATTTCTTTCTAGGATATTAGAGTAATTTCCCTCAACAATTTGTGGAAATATTATGTGCAGGCTTTTTTTTTTTTTATTTTTGTCTTTGACTGTGGCTTTTAAGTAGTTCAGTATTTTAAAATTTTTCTTTTTGGCTGTATTTTCCATATCACTTGTTTTTCCAGTGAGATATTTTACATTTTTCCTGTTTTTCTTTTTTTTTTTTTTTAACTTTATTTTATTATTTCTTGATTCTTTATGGAATCATTAGCTTCTACTTGCTCAATTTTAATTTATAAGAAATGATTTTTTTTAGTGTTTTTGTATTTTCTTTTATTTTTAGCCAAAGCTGCTTTTTATGGAGTTCTTCTGTTAAGTAGATTTTTGTACCTCTTTTACCATTAGGCAATTCTGTTTTTAAGGCATTGTTTTCTTCTGTAATTTTTTTTGTCCTTCTTTTACTAAACTATTGACTCTTTTCATGATTCATCTTTAAAAAAAAACTTTATATTTTTTTGAGGATTATATATGCATGTTAACTGTTTAAAATACACTTTTCTTTATGAATTATTTTGGGAGAGAAAAATCAGAACAAAAGGTAAAATTCATGAGAGAGGGAAAAAAAAGTAAACATAGCATGTGTTGATTTCCATTCAATCTCCCAATTCTTTCTCTGGATAGAGATAATGTTTTCTGTCCAAAAGTTCATTAGGATTGCCTTGGATATGATTCATCTTTCATGATGACAATTCTTTCCTCAATTTTTTTTTAATCCACATCTCTTATTTGATTTTTAAAGTCTTTATTGAGCTCTTTTTCAAAAATTCTTTTTTGGGACTAATTCACATATTTCTTTGAGGCTTTGGATATATCTCGTGTGGCGTTATTGTCTTCTCAGTTTGTGTTTTGATCTTTCCTAGCACTGTCATAACTCATCAATCTCAGCTTTTTTCTTGAGTTTTAACTTTCTATTATAATTGCACTCTGCTCTTTCATAGAGGGTACATTGTCCCAAGCTCCAGATTTTTTCCCTGTTGTTTTTAGAAATATTTCAAGGAGTCTTTATGTTTTAAGTTTTTCCAAGGAGATATAATCTAAGGAGAGGTATGGTTGTTGTTGTTTGTCCTTCATTCTCAAAAAGGACGATAACAGGGAGGTGATACCATGATATGCAAAGGAATTGGATTTAAATGAAGTGGGGTATGCAAGATCTTTTGACTCACTTTACCCTCCAGAGCCATCTAGTTCCAATGGATAGATATAAATTAGTATAGCTGGAGATGATCCTAGTAGCAATGAGAGGTGTAGGCTTTTTAAAATTAAGATCTTCAACAACAAACAAACAAATGAATGAACGAATGAATGAATAAATGCATTTAGCAGGGTAAGACCCTGAGGGTTTCTAATCAAAATATGAATAATTGCTATTTACATTCACTCTGAATCAATCTGGAACTAAACAATGACCAAATAGGCTTAAGCCTGGATCCTATTGGTGGCCAATCAGTGAGAATCAGAGTGGTTTTGATTTAAGGCAAGGTTTTTAAGAAAAAATCTAGCCAATAAATCCCAAGATATCTTGGAAGTATTTTGAGGAACAAAAAAGGAAAAATGTGCTTTTAAGAGCATCTGTAGGTAAAAATATTATACTCTATGTGGATAGAGGGAGGAAAAACAGGAGGAAAGGAAGGAAAGAACAAAGGAAGGAAGAAAAGGAAGGAGAAGGAGGGGAGGAAGGAAAAGAGGGAGGGAAGAGGAAAAGAGGGAGGGAGGAAAGAAGGAAAGAAGGGAGGGAAAGAGTGAAGAATAGAAGAGAGGGAAGGAGGGATGAAGGAAGGAAAGAGTGTAGACAGAGAAATACTTGAAGTTGAAAATACCAAATATTTTTTTAAATGAGGTATTATAAGAAGATAGGGTAATATAATATAATATATGCTGGAATAGAATTATCAAAAGCCCTGACAATTTGATCAGCACCCAATTTAGAGAGGCCTGACAATGTGGTGAGAGACCTGCCCTGAAATTGTGACCAGGGTCCCTGCTCCACCTACTGCTTTTCCTGGTCCTGGATTTCAACCTATAAGTATATATTATATATATAATTCAAGGGAAACTTTTTCCCAAAACCAGCCAATGAACCCTTCTAATAACCTTCTGATCAATTCTCCAACCTCTTTATCATCTGTGGGCTGAAATAAATTGAAGCTACTAAGTTAATCATTCAATTACTCTGCATGCACTGGACTATGTTCCACTTTCACTTCAGTGAGACATACCTTTCCTGATGAATTTCTATGTTTTTTTTTTTTGGGGGGGGGGGCTGGAAAATAGTTTCACTCCATTCTTTTCTCTTCTCTTCTCTTCTCTTCTCTTCTCTTCTCTTCTCTTCTCTTCTCTTCTCTTCTTTTCTTTCTTTTTTTTTAGCTGTGGCAATTGGGGTTAAGTGACTTGCCCAGAGTCACACAGCTAGAAAGTTTTAAGTGTCTGAGACCAGATTTAAACTCTGGTCCTCCTGACTTCAGGGCTACTGCTCTATCTACTATGCCATCTAGCCACCCCACTCCATTCTTTTGTTGTTTCTACTACTCTAGAATTCATTTTGAGTCATTGTTTTTTGGAGGGGAATTTGGTACAATTCAAGAGAGTCTTGTCTTTACTTTGCCATCTTGGCTCCATCTCCACCATGTGCTACTTTAAAGTCCTCTATTTAAATAGGTATTTGAAAATATTCCAAATTTTAAAATTCCTTTTAAAAATTAAATTATATTTTTTTCAGTTGACAAACTTTTATTTTCTTATGTCTCTCTCAACTTTGAAAAATTAAAACAAAGAAGTCCTTGTAACAAATTTGTGTATTCAAAGCAATTTTGAACTGTGATCTAGAAGTTCCTAAACTGTGTGTTATCTTTGACTTTGTAGTCCCAACTCTATACTCTAAGCAGATCAAGGAAAGAGGTAACAGATCCATACAAACACAAACACACACACACACACACACACACACACACACACACACAGAGCAGCTGCTTTCTTTTTTTTTTTTTTTTTTTCTGGTGGCAAAGAACAAAAATCAAGAGAATATTTATGAGTTGGGGGAATGTCTGCAAAGACTTTTGACCACCTACTTTTTTTTTTATCCCCACTTTCCTTTTTGGTACTAGTGATTTACTTAGTTCTAAAAAATAATTCTTTTCAGAGTAACTCTACCTGGGAACCCAACTGAGCCAAAGACAGAAGCTTTAGTTGCTCCTTTTCTTTGGTCTAAGTTCTAGTTCATGGCTGTTTTAAAACCCTGCTATTTACTGCTCTCATTCCATAAGCATACAAGGAAAGAACATTTATTTCTCAACATCTGATGTGAAAAGATATGTAGTGCTGATTTGGGGGCGGGGGAGGAAGAGTGAAAAGTCTTTTCAAGTCTTAACGTTAACTTGGGACTAGATTCTAATTCTATACTGTAAAACTTAAGAGACACCTGCACACAGTGAATGAGAACCAAGCCTAAAAAATTTAAATTTGGCTGCTTGTGCTAGGCATAAATCACATAACATCATGGAGACAGCTCCATTACTGCTTACTTTTCCCCCTCCAAATGGGAAACTTACACATAAAAAGTATATTCCATTTTCTCCCTTTCTGGGGGAATAATGTACTCTTTGCGTTTGATGCATATATTATGTGTAGGTTTTGTTTTTTTATGTGAGTATACATATAAACATATGTGTATGTTTCTGTTTATATTTGCATATGTATGTATTTGTGGGTCTAATATGCACAAATAATTATATAAACTCTTTACACATGCACACACATATATATGTAAAATATATGTTTCAATATAGGTCATTTGTAATCAAGCATTCTCTCTATGTGTATATGTAAGTATATACACAGACATAATAACCTATGACTGCTTGAATATTAAGGGAAAAAAAAACCTTGTCACTGTATTCCTTTAACCTATGGATTTGGGGGTGGGGGAAAGAGAAGTGAGGTACTGATTAAAAATAACAACAACAATAAAATTAATCTTTTCTTATCTTAATCTTTTGTGTTACTTTGATTTATAATTTTTCTCCAAGTATTAGTGGCTTCTTAAAGAGTGATTATATAGGAAAGTCAAACTTTTCTCTTCAATTTGTGTATATAATACTAAAAATAAAAAACCCCAAATTATGATTTTTTTCTTTGTACTATCCTTCAATGAATATACTCATAAATTAAGAAATTCTCTGTGTGGATACTCTGGCTATAAATACCTGACATTCAAAGGGGAAAAAAAAACAATCAAAGTCTCAATCTTTAGTTTAATGAATTTAGAAAAGAAGTAGCATGATGAGTGTGATGACAATAACAGATAGATAAATAAGACAGACAGATAGATAGATAGATAAGAGAGAATACATGTATCTATTTATTTATCTATAGAAAAATTAGAACCTTTAGTCTTGATCAGAGGACAAATGATCACAGTTACCTGCTAGTTTCTTGAGACAGATATTAACAATAAGGCTTGGTGAGATTTTTAAAATATCTTTGCTGGAAACACAAGTATAAAACAGAAGTATTAATGTTGTGAAAAAATATGGCATTCTTTTATTTAAAAACAATGTGCTTCCTAGATGGTTTAATTGCTTAAGATTTTTTTTTAATTTTCACTTTTTTTTTTTGATAAAGTCTGGACCATGACCTCAGCTAAAAAAAGGATGGGGTGCAGGTGGGAGGGAGTGTTGTGGGATATTTGAGGAAAGAAGAGACTTTCCCCCCAATTCTGTAATCCTTGGACTATGCCACTATTACCCTTTCAAACAATAAATGAAACAATCTAGTATTCTGCTGCTGCATTATGTTATTTTCACCCTTCTAAATCCCAATCAAGGATGAGCTTTTCTAGCTAATTGAAATGGTCTTAGATTCTTAAAAGTACTGGCCACTATTTTGTGTATTTACCTTGGAAATACTAGTTAGTATTTGAAGTAGGAAAGATCAATTATTTACTTTTGAATCTTCCTTCTATTTCTATCTCAAATAAAGAAGCCAGTTGCTTGTTTGTCTTTCAGGTCTTTCCTTATAATTGTTTAAAAATCAATGTAGTGTCATTTATTTCACATAAGGAAGCAAAATTATTTAATATTTTCATAAATAAATATCTCTAATCATGGCATGAAAAGAAATAAAAGTCACACAAAATAAAGCTTGAATGGTTTATAACTTGCACTTTTGGTGATATTATACACATCTTGGGCAGCTAGATGACACAGTGGACAGTGTGTCAGGTATGGAGACATAAAGATTTGAATTTAAACCACATCTTAGATAGTTTTTAACACTGTGACCTTGGGCAAACCATTTAACTTTTGGCTTACCTTGGTTAACTCATCTGCAAAATGGGGATAATAATTGAATATACCTTGAAGAGTTGTTGCGAAGATCATATGAGATAATAACTATAAGATACTTAACAAAGTCTCTGACAAATAGTAGGCACTATATACATGTTAGCCATTATTATTAGTTATTACAATCTGAATATATATCAATTAAACTTTTCAAATTTAAGTGCAGAAGATAATATAAAGGTAACAAATGGCACATAATTTTAAACACAAATAAATGTATGAATATGTTTTAAATTTTCTCTAAAGTTGTGTATACTTTCCCCCAATTGATAATTGTTTACAATTGTTCTGCAGAGGTCTGAGTGAAGTACTTGCAAATATAAACCTGATTTGTATGTATTAATATCTTTTTAAAATTATTACTGGTGGTATACAGATTCTACTTATTTAAGTGTGGAAAATTGTAGATGCAGACATAAGGAGAGAGGTCTGTTTTTGATTTTTCTCTTCATATGATCTCAAATTGAAATTCAGAGGGAAGGGCATAGTGACTGTCCTGCCCCTTCCAGTTCCTGTGATATTTTCATACCTCAAGGATATGTAGAAAGAAATATCATTGGTCTGATTGTATTTTGGTTTCTGTCTTTTTTATTTTGCTCATGTCTTAATATTTCTGTTTCTGTCAGTAACACCTCCCATCTGAGAAACACAGAGCTGCCTTAAGGGTTCTTTTTCCATGCAATAGAAGAGTTTATTTGTTGACTATCTTCAATTCAGTTTAGTAATTCCATATCATTCTTAAAAAATATTTCTAAGGGGGTAGACCTTTTCCTGCTAAGATCATAATATTTTGATAGTGACCATTATCATACATAAAATGTAATATTTTTAAAAAAACATAAGTTTTTCAATATAAGAATAGTTTCTATGTTTTAATTCTCTCAATAATTGATATTTATCTAATTTTTAAATTGAATTGCTTTTAAAAATTGTTTTATTATTAGTTGGTTCCTCTCTCCATAATGCTTAGCATATGCAATCAAATATTCATTCATTTAAATTGGATATTTGGAAGGAAGACTTTAGCAGCAAGTAGTATTGTGTGTATATTTAGAAATATTTGCATATGACCAAGTATTTTTTATACCTTGTTGTTTTCTTAACTAGGCTATGCTTTATTATGTCTTTTTATTCAACTAGGGTATTGGTTTTCAGTCACCCAGTTTATTACTGGTGCCTATGTCCCTTTTATTGTATCTGCTGCTGAGCTTTCTATTTCCTTGATTTAAGATACAATAAAGACATCAACCTTCATTTTCAACAGAGTATGTCCTGTGTTTAATTTATTTATGATTTCTGGTGAATGCATATGTGTTATCAGTAGTGAATCTGGAATTATTCTGCAGAAATCAAATTAGAGCTCCCCTGTCTCCCTAGAGTTCCATATGGAGAAGAAAAATAGTTAAAGCTTCAAATTAACTGAAAAAAGGAAAGCAACTCCTTCTGTGTCTACCATGCACATCTTGGAACACAATTGGAAACAGAAAATAAAGGAACAAACAATAGTTGGCAGAACATAAAGTGGCTGTTGAACAATAACTGCATATTCAGAAGACTCATATCCCTTTCCAAAGAAGTTTACAGCTTTCAAGCTTTATATAATAACCATCCAAATCCAGGAATATGTGTGTGTGCAAACACACATATCCCTAGATATACACATACGTATAAGACACATATGCACATATGTAACATATGCAGATATATACACACATACACATACATGTATATTTTTACATACCCATATATAAAACCTCAATGGCTTAGGTTCTTTAGGAGAGGAGAATAAAATATTTTAATTGGGGCCCAATATATCTCTTTTAAATTTTTTTTTTTTTGGTGGATGTTATATAAATATAATTTTAGCTCCTTAAGGAAACTTTATTAGGTTTAATGGTGATGCCATATTGATTTGTAGTTTTATAAATTTTGCACTTTCTATTCTTAAATATTAACTCTTTAATTTTATTATTACTATTTTAACATCAACAGATGTCAGATTTTGAGACAGACTTCTGGAATGAAAGGTTTCAAATAATATTTTAAAGGAATGAATCCTTCACTTATTGAAGCAAATTTTTTCTGTAAGCAAACTATCTATGGAATCTTTTAATGTCTCTGTGGTTCAGTTTTTCCTTTTATGAGTAGAATAATAACTTTCATATATTGATGTTGTTTGTAAGGATAATAATAAATACATAATGTCTTTAATTTTACAAAGCACTGTATAGATATAACATCTCATTTGAACCTCACAGCAACTCTAAAAACAGAAAAAGTATTATATTCTCTATTTTCCAGATGAAAAAAAGATGAAGTTTACAAAATCAAATGGTTTGTTTCGAATCACACAGAAAGTATTAGAGGTGGAGGTCTTCATGGTTCCAAGTCCTCTGTGTTCTCCACTAAACAAATACTTTCTTCCTAAGGAGACAATGGCTAAGAAAGATTCTGAAGTTATGTGTTAAAACTGTTGAAAAAAATAAGACTTTGGTTCTAATGTTAACTTAATTGTCTGAAAGAGCTTATGCTGTTAATTACCTAATACTCCCACAGGGTCATTCTCACCAGGAGTATAGTCATAATTGAATACCAGGAATACCAAGATGCTACAGAAAGGTTGTAAAATAGTAAAGCCCAGTGATATAGAGTCTTAAATTTAGGTGTGATTAAAATTGTGGAGATAGATCTTTATTTTCATTTACTTGGTACTTTAATATTTATGTTTCTTCAGGGACTGGGATGATGCTTTTTTCACAAGTAGCCATCAGGTTGTTTCCTGAACAGAAGGTACAATTTATAAAATGGACATTTATTGCTGTGGAATGAATTGTAGTTTCCAAAAGTATAAGTTATCTAACTTAATCAATGTCTGTATGCAGGCACTATACAAAAATAAACACTTTCCCTTGATCTCTAGGGACTTACATGTTAATATGGATAGCATTGCTATTTATATGAAAACATAAAGTTATTACATCCAGGTGTCTGAATAGATATAGTGTGTGGTGTCAGGAGGACATGAGTTCAAATTCTGACTTCAAACACTTACTATTATGAGACTTGAGGAAACTAATTAATCCTTTGTTCACCTCAATTTCTTCAAGTGTAAAATGGGAATAATAACAGGATCTACTTCTGAGGATTGCTGTGAGGATTAATTAATTAATAAATTTGATCAACAAACACTTACCTAACAAGTGACAAGCACTATGCTAAGTATTAGAGAAAATAAAAGAGATAAAAAGAACGTTTTTTACCTCAAGAATAAAATAAAATAACATTTGTAAAGTGCTCAGCATAATGCTGGGGCAGAGCAGGACAATATAAATAATAGTTATGATGACATAACAGGTATGATAGAAAAAGATAAAAATTAATTTAAAGTTTTAGGAACATATCATTGGATAGTATTTCCTGCTTATTAGATAGCTCAAAATATATTTGATTTCTGGACAGCAATGGAGGAATATAGCCAATAGTTAAGAAAAAAGCCAGGAACCACAGTGAATGGAGCTGCTACCATCCAATAGGTAAGAATGAGGGCTTAATCAGCTTCAATTCAAGTACTTGATTGTGCTTAAAGAGTCATATTTGCCCCAGATATCAGGGTTATATAGTCTTAGTGCAATTTGCTAAGTATTACCCTTTGTCTTCATATTTACAAATGTGAAAATAAAGGCAGCCCTACCCTCAAGGAAGATAAATAATTATAGGAATGATGATGAGTGGGACTACTGTTAAATAAATTGATAGACATCATGCAGGGGTGCTTAATTTCATGCTCATGGTTCCAGAACTAAAGTTGGTGAAATTGGGGGTCAGCACAGAGAGGCAGTTAGAAATGAAACTGTGGAGGAGTTGGCTAGAGAGGGGAGAGTAAAGTTAAATATGACAGCATTTTCTTAGTACTCTGGGAGAAATTTTCCAAGCAGGGGAGCAAGGCCCAAGGGAGGAAGTTCTTCCAAGTTGACAAGGATGTAGAGGGGGTGACTAGAGATTTATAGACAAAATACAGATTAAATTCATTGCTTTTCCTTGTACTATCTGTATAACTTTGTATAAGTAATTTAACTTCCTTAGGTCTCAGTTTTCTCATATATGAAAAGAAGAGGTAACTGAAAGTGGATCACAATATAGTATTTTCACCTTTTTTTGCGTTTTTGCTTACTTTTTTTCTTTCTCATTTTTTCTCCTTTTTGATCTGATTTGTGTGTGTGTGTGTGTGTGTGTGTGTGTGTGTGTGTGTGTGAAGCATGATAAATGTGGGAATATGTTTAGAAGAATTGCACATGTTAACCTATATTGGATTACTTGCTATCTGAGAGAGGGTGGGGAGAAGGGAGGGAGAAAAATTTGGAACACAAAGTTCTGCAAGGGTGAATGTTGAAAACTATGTTTGCATATATTTTGAAAATAAAAAGCTATTATTAAATTTTTTTTTAAAGATAAGAAGTAAAAAGAGGTAATTTCTTTAGTCCTTTATAGCTCCAAACCTACAATTCTTACTCTTCCCTTTATTATTAAACTCCTTAAAGGGAGTAGGGGAAATGACTATATATTCTCCTATGACTATTCAGATAGCTATACCTCCAATCCACTACAAGGCCTCTGCCCAATTGCTTACTGCTTTCTTCAGCATCACTGAACCCAACAAGTCAGAAATTTGGAAGCCTCTTTTTCTCACAATCTATTGTGAATGTTAATTTTACCTACTCTGCCCAGATTTACCAAATGCTTTGACAAACAAACAGACAAAAAAAAAATCCCCACCTTTCCTTTATAACTGAGAATTTAGGTAGTTGACAAGAAACTTGCATTTACGGAGATAGAATCTATTCTGCCATGAATCCACAATTTCTATCCAAGAAAATAACATCTCTTCCCTCTGTAAAGTCAAATATCTAGATTAATATGGTCCACTTATGGCTCTGAGCTTCTGCCATAGAACTGATTATGTTCTACTACATTAGTAATGGAGAAACAGTCTGAAATTGGGTTTGGAATTCTATTCATTCTACAACTATTATATGTGGAAACACTCTTCACTCAGTCCTGATTCATAAACAACAATACTATAAATAGCCACAAAACATCAGATAAGAGATTGACAATTGTAATGATAACACAACTTTGCATAAAACATTAAGGTTTGAAAAATACTTTATATAGAATGATGAAGCACAACTGGAAGGCACCATGCATGTGGAATTCTGGATTCTTGTCTAATCTCCCCACCTGTTAGTGCCCTCTTTTCCTAATCACCTTTTATTTAAATGTTTTCAATATAAAATGGGTGAAGGGGACAATGACAGAGTCCTCTATAACTATTAAATTCCTGTACACAAAATTCATTTCTCCTCGCAGACTCAAATAAAAAAGGTCAGCTTTCAAATTCCAGGTCTTCTGGGGGAAAAAAAGGTTCTAAGCAATCACTGTACTAGACACTGGGGATATAAGTAGAAAGTATAAAATTATCTGTATTATTAATACAGATCAATATTGCTATTGTTTGATAGATTAAACAATAACTACATGTAAAAAGATATAGAAGGTAAATATATTAAATATAAATATATAAAATTTATTTAAATATAAGGTGTTAAGAAGAAAGAGCACTAGCAGTTGAGAGATCAGGTTTAAGATTCCAAATTCTACATGCAAGTTACATTATAACTAAAACCCAAGAAAGACTGAGCTTCCAGGTAAATTGACAATCAACTTATTAATTAAGTTAGTAAATAATTATAAATTTATGGGAAGTGATTTAATTTAGTAACCAAAGATGCCAAAGGAAACTGAAACACCTTAAATCAAGTTTGTGCCTTCTGACAGGGGATTCACTTGACAATTGAAACTTATCCACGGGGGCAGCTAGGTGGTGCAGTGATTAGAGCACCAGTTCTGAAGTCAGGAGGACCTGAATTCAAATCTGGTCTCAGACTGATGAAATTAGGGTTCCTGGTGGTCAGGGAGTTAAATGATGAGGTTAGTGGCAGGTCTGGGGTTCAGGGAACCAAATGATGAGGTTTGGCTCCCTTAAATCCCCCTAGGATTCAGTGCAGGATAGGGAGTTATGGGAACCCCCCTTCTGGCAGCACAGAGGTCCTTCATAAAGGAATTTACGAATCTGAAAAGTTAGACTGGTAAAAGAAGTTTATTATTGGCATTGGGAAGTCAGCCTTTGCTATGCATGAATAGAAAGGCTGAATTCCTTGGTGGCAAGGTAAAGTTTCTAGTGGAGGAGTCCTGGCAGAAAGATATGAAGTCTTGTTAAGGGAATAGGTGAGGAAGATAAAGAGAGGGTAACGCTGAAAGAGAATATCATTTCAGTGGGCAGAGGGTTGCTGCTAAGCCAGGAATGGCAAATTAGGTCCTCTGCAAGGACTGAGTTTAAAATTGTTGTTTTTTATAAGGAAATGTGAGACAGAAGTTTCAAATGAATGAAATTCCCTCAATGCTGTCATTGCCCCTAGGCCTAGATGAGACTACTTACTGGGAGTGGTTTTCAGCCAACAATAGGGGTCAATAAAAATCTAGATCGCCAGCTAAATGAGATTATTTCAACTAGTCCCACCAAGATAAACCACTTTATCTTGATTCCCTGGGGCGGGTCTCACAGAAGCAGGGTTCAAGGAGAATCTCTCCTTCAAGGAGCTTCTCAAGTGCTCTATCCCATGAGTCATTCCCAAAGTCAGAAAGAGAGAAAGAGAGAAAGAGAGAAAGAGAAAGAGAACACTTCCTAGTTGTGTGACTCTGGACAAGTCACTTAACCCCAATCACCTCAGCAAAAAAAAAAAAAAAAAGAAAGAAAGAAAGAAAGAAACTTATCTATGATTGGAGGACATTTAATGAGTTAGGCTAAAAGTTTTTATATTCCTCTACTGAAAATGTGATTTGATCATGAAACTCAGTTACCTCAAGGCATCTGAACAGACGAAGTCATTTTCTATTCAGACCTCTCCAGCTAGTTTTCTCCTTTATGAATTGGGTCACTCTAAAATCTAAGGGAGGGGATCAAAGACCATAGTTCTTTTCCCCAGGCAAAATATTCACTCAGATTTGATTCTATTTATACTGTAAACAGAAATCAGGTTTCCTGTTTGGATAGAGTCCCATTCAAGTCAAGGAACATGTGCCTTAGGAACCAGTAGCAATATTATCAGTCATACCCTTCGGAGACTGACTGACCTTTTCAGCAATGGGGTCTTAGAAATAGAAGGAAATGAATGGATCACAAATTAAAATTTAATTATTAACATAACAGTATAATATTAATTTCTTTTAATGCCTAATAGTTGTCTTCATTTTTTTTTTTATATAAAGCATTTTTCCAACCCTTAAAATACTGTGCAAATATGAATTCATCTGGTATCATCTCCTCTTCTTCCACCTCTTCCTCTTCCTTCTACATTCTTTTTCTTCTACTACCATTCAGAGGGGAAAATAGATGGGTTTTGAGGGAAAGGTAAATCATTGCTCATCTGTACCATCTCATCTTGTGCTACTTTTCTCACCTCAAATAAAGTATCTGTGGGTACTGAGGAAGAGGATAAGAGACATAGCCATCAGCCACTCACCTAAAGCACAGATCTTTTCTATCTGGCACTTTAGAGGAAACCAGAGATTTAATCAATTATTAAAAAAAAAAAAACTTTTTAAATTCCTACTCTATACTAGCCATTAGGCAAAGCTCAGGGGATACAAAGACAAAATTAAAGAACTCCTGCCATAGAGTACTTTTTTATATCTTATTAGGAAAGACAATACATATACAAGTATATACAATGTATGGAAAATAAATGAAAGATAATTTTGAGGAGAAGGCATTAACAACTATGGTGATTGAGAGAGACTTCATGTATAGGTAGTTCCTTTTTTAAGGCTTTGAAGGAAAGTGAGTGAAAATTCTAAGGGGCAGAGGTGAGGAAGGTGTACATTTCAGCCATAGAGGACAGTTACCTAGAAAAAAGGCAAGGAAATGAGAAATTCAGCATCTTCATAGATCATTGACACGTAGGGCAACATGGTGATACAATGAATAGAGTGCCAAGCTGGGATAAGAAAGATTCATATTCCTGAGTTAAAATCTGGCCTCAGAAACTTAATTACTGTGTGATCCTGGGTAAATCATTTCACTATTTGTCTTAATTTCCCCATGTATAAAATAAGCTGAAAAAGGAAATGGCAAACCACTCTAGTATCTTTGCAAAGAAAACCCCAAATAAAATTAGCAAAGTTGGACATGAGTAAAATGACTAAAACTCATCAAAAAACACTGATATTTCCCTTTCAGCTGTATTCCTACTTCAATGAAATATACAAAGATCAATGGCTCCAATGATTGCCTTGCCCAGTGTACTTCCACCTTGAAGATGATTTATAGTAGTTGGGTAAAGTTGGGGTAGATCTGCAGTCCCTTGCTTTAAACCATTATAACATCAAAATTCTTAAGATAACAAAATTGTCTCAAATACCTTTGGTATCTTAACTATATAATAAGTATTTCAGCTTAAAGTATATTAAATGTACTACAATGATGCTATCCACATATGGATTATAAGTTGTTTTATTTCTAAAATTTCTTCTTGATTCCAAAGGATAATATGCCCAATTCTTATGCAAAGAAAATGTCTGCATTTCCTCCCCATTCTCCCTCTCTTCATCTAGGGAATTACTGATTATTGGTTATCAGCAAAGGTGGATAATTTTTAAAAAATTCCCAAAGGAAATAATTTTTTATTATTTTTATAACAACATTTAAGAAAAAAGTTTGATTTTCTGAATATTTCCTACAAATTATTTTTCATTTGCTCTGTATCTCATCAGTTCAAAGAATAAAAGGATACCATTTCTATGAAAACAATTAGTTGAAGGAAAAAATGAAATATGGTCACAAATCCTTGTACCCATGTCACTAGGAACAAAAATACACAACATGTTGCTCAAAATGGTAACTACTGCCAGCTGTAAGTGAATATTTATAATGCAAAATAATCCCTCTGTGGTGTTCCAGATGCAATATGGTCTGGACGGCTACCCAGAGCCAAAATAACTCAGTTTCAAAGCAAGGTCAGAACAGTAGGAGGATATAATTTTTCTTACTATAGGGGATGGTAACAATTTCCTTATACTTAGGGTAGGTAAGGAGAGGACAATGGTAGGAGAGTGTTAGTAAAACCTAGATAGAAGTATCAACCTCAGGTCATCTATAACCATTCCTCAAATTTATGACTCTTGCTATTCAAGATTCTCTTATAATCATGAATTAAATTTTATGGAGTTTTTATACTTGGAAATGAAAGATAAACTTGATCTATACTTGACAGCAAATAAGTTTAGTACTGTATGCTCTTTGATAAGTAAACAAAATTCTAATATAATTTCTTCATCTCAGAGCTTGGCCATTCAGTTGTAGTCCTGAGATATCTCCTGTCATATAATACTAATGTTCTCAAAATAAATTTTATATCAAATGTAACAATGCTAATTATATCTATATACCCAAAATTGCTGCTTACTGAGATGCATTATTATGCTGATAGTTGCCTTTACCTGCTCTTCTGTTTTGTACAGTGATAGAAAAAGTAGCAGCAGGAACAATTAAAAGAATGTTGGACCAGAACATTGAATTTGAACATCTGGTATAAAATTTAGTATTTGTATAAGAATGGGCAAGTCCATTATCCTCTGTGAGCCTAAATTTTTCTTATAGATAGTATTAGGATAATAATATATAATATATATACTATGTGTCAGAGAGATGAGACTGGAATTGAAGTCTTCTTGGCTGCAATGCCAGCTCTATAATCAATATGCCACTTTTTTTGTCCCTTTAGAACTTCTCAAAATGGTCATAGATAATAGGTGATTCTATTTTTTTCTCCTCTCACTCCTCTTAACCTCTTACAATATAGCTTCTGATCATGAATATCACAAAAACTTTCTCCTGATTCTGCTCCTACTTATCTGATCATTCCTTCTCAGTGTCTTTTGCTGGATCCTCATCTAGATTGCACCCTTTAAATATAGGTATTTTATAGGATTTTATTCTGAACACTCTTATCTTTTTTCTCTATGATATCTGATGATCTCATCAGCTGCTATGGATATAATCACTATCTCTATGCTGACAAAACTCAAATATTTCTATCCTATCCAACTTTTATTGACTTCCAACCTTGCTTCTCCAACTGATTTTCAGACGTCTTAAATTTGATATATCCAGTAGACATCTTAACCTAAACATTTCTATTATAAAACTCTTACTTTTGCCCATAGGACCTCCTCTTCCTGTTTTTTAAAAATTACTGTATTAGGAAACAAGTGCCTTGGACATGCAATCCAGAAATCATACCTTGTAATGGGCCAGAACTCTGGAGAAATATACTTGAGGCAAGGATTCTTACAACAAGGTGTTAACTCAATGAAATTGATAAGACAGTGGTTATCTAGTTTAGCATGGTGATTAATAGTTCTCTAGTTCAGTATGATTGATTTAATCTTACAACAAATAATGGTTCCCTAGTGATGTAATGATTGGCTCATACTCAGTATGATGAGTTGATTTAATTCTAATAGAGTATATAAACTGGGGACAAACAGCCATAGAGAAGACTTGACCAGCCTCATGGTGGCTCTCCTGCCTTCATAATCTTCTTCTCCACTAAGATCAAGGACTTGGGCTGGTCCTGAGATCCTCCAGAGAGCCCATCTGGACACTATATTTTAATCCACCCCAGTGTGGGGGCTCTGGAAAGCAGGACATTACATTGAGATGTGTAGACTGCTGACTGGTTGACTGACTGAGACTGCTGATGCAGACTGGAAGACTGAAGAAGACAATAAAGGCTTTGCACTTTATCCCTGACTATTCTCAGGGTGATTATTCTCCTCAGACTAAGGCTGGTTTGAAGGCCCTCCAGAAATCTAGCCCAGGCATTACAATACCTGACTTCTCCTTATCTCTCATTCCCATATATCTAATCTATTGCCAAGTGCTAACAACTTTATCTGGAAGCATTTCTTGAATACTTTATCTTCTTTCTTGTTACATTGTTGCCACTCTCATGCAGGTTCTCATTATCTCATACTTAGACTATTACAGTAGCCTGCTGTTGTGTCTACCTGCTTCACTTCTCTCCTTGCTTCAATCCATCTTCAATTCAACCATAAAAGGAATTTTCCTAAAATATTAGTCTATGTCCCACATGCTTATCTCCATCAATTCAACAAAACCCAAGTTGTTCCTACTTCTGGTATCAAAAACAAATTGCTCAGTTTGTCATACCTGTTGTGTCTACCTGCTTCACTTCTCTCCTTGCTTCAATCCATCTTCAATTCAGCCATAAAAGGAATTTTCCTAAAATATTAGTCTATGTCCCACATGCTTATCTCCATCAATTCAACAAAACCCAAGTTGTTCCTACTTCTGGTATCAAAAACAAATTGCTCAGTTTGTCATCAAATTCATTCATAACCTACCTTCTCTTATCTTTGAAGTCTTCTTATATCTTACTCTCCACCACTAGTCTTTGAATCAATCATACAGGCCTTCTGGTTGTTACATGAACTAGACAATCCATCATCTGACTCCAGTCATTTTCTCTGTCTTTTCTTCAATTCATGGAAAAGCTCTCCTTTTTCAACTCTACCTATAATTTTCCTGGCTTCCTTTAAGTATCAACTAAATTCCCAAATTTTAAAAGAATCCTTTATCAACCTCCCTTAATTTTCATGCCTTCCTCTCTAAGTAATTTCTTATTTATTTTATAATATAGCTTGCTTTGTATATATTTGTTTGCAAGTTTTCATGTAAGCTTCTTGAGGGCAGGGACTATTTTTGATTTTTTGTATGCCCAGCACTTAGCATTGTGCTTGACATATATTAAGATTTAAATATTTATAGATTCCTTTTTACTAATGGTTATATTAATAATTACTAGTTTTTGGCTACAAGAAAAATATGGCTTCTCCAACTATTAAGTGTGTTGAATATGCTGAGAATTATTGAAGTTAGATTATTTTTCTTTTACTCCCAAATTGTTGTAGCTATTTGTCCAGAAATACTATTATAAGGAGATACAATAATTTGTATGATTTCTTATCTTTTTTCCTTCTATTTTGAGGGGAGACAGATGTTAGTTATTTCAATAGTGTTTCTTCATATAAAGAAGAATATTTGAAAGATTTTGCAAATCTGAAATTGTTACTTATCTTTCTTTCTTGAAGAGGACCATGGAATCAGGGAGATGTTGGCATGACAGGCAAGTGAATTGGATTTGAGTGAGGGAAGATTGGGCAAGGTCACCTGCCTCACTTTCCCCTCCTGAGCCATTTGGGTCCAGTGGCCAGATAAAGGTCAAGAGGACTGGAGATGGTCCTGGATGAAATGATGAAAGGGAAACCTTGCCCTTAAAACTTAAAAAGAGCTAAGATTTTCAATAGGTCTCATTTTTACTGAGGCCACACTCATTCAACGATTAAGGCTAGGTAGCCATTGAGGCAAAGAATCTCCTCTTTCACCTGGTTTAAAAAAGTCTAAATAAACAAATAAATGAATCTGGGAGGGAAATGCCCTCAAGGTTTCTGGTCAAAGCAGAAATGATTGCTATTTATATTCAATCTGAGTCAATCAGAACCCAAACAATGACAAATGGGGCTTGACTTTAGGATTTACCTGTGGACAATGAGAATCAAAATGGTTTTGGTTTAAGGAAAGATCCTTACGAAATAAATATGTCCTGTAAACTCCTCTCTCCTTCCCACATCTGAAATATTTGTTAGTTGCCTACTTTCCTTTCCCTTTCTTTCTTTTTTCTTTTTTCTTTCTTTTTGGTTGGGTATTAAGTGACTTGCCCAGGGTCATACAACTAGGACGTGATAAATGTCTGAGATCATATTTGAACTCAGGTCCTCCTGACATTAGGGCTGGTGCTTTATCCACTATGTCACCTGGGTGCCCCTAGGTGCCTACTTTTCAATGAAAGACATTATCTTCTATGGAAATTAGGGTGGAGGAAAAAAATGTCAAAATATATAGTTTAGTAATCTATTTGGATTTAGATTTAGATGAATTGTAAAATACCCTAAATTCATAATTTTTTTTATGAAATTCAAACTTTAGCAAACTTTAAAAAAAATTTTCTTTAAGAAAATGTTTGAAAAAGTATAGACTGCATTCTACTTTAAATGAGATAATATATGTAAACTGCAACTTTAAAACCATATAAATATCAGTTATTATTATTTACTATAATATAACAACATTATCATATATTTAATCCATTAGTAGCTTAGATTTCATATACCTACACACATATAAAATCCCACTGTTCCTCTTCAGAACAAAGAAATGAAGTAAAATTTTCTGGTAATTATAATAATTATAATAATTTTTTTTTGTACAAAGGTCAATCTAACAAAAAGTCATTATCATAAGTGGTTAAAATTGTTTATCACATAATCATAATATAGTACATTTTCATCATAAGGGCTACAAAGTTTTCAAATGAATGTTTTTCCCCTATTAATTACTCAATTTCAAAAGTCTATCATTGTAGCTAAATTTCTCAGGCAGGTCTGAAAAACAGTGCCACATTGTCCTTCAGTGAGTTTGTCCCTAGAGTGCTACATAAGCAAGCCACTCCCCATATTTATTTCAACCTTTAGAATTTGAATCGAGTTAAGAAATGTCATGGTTTTTTCAAGGTCAAAACCCAGAAATAACTCAACATTCTTCATCCTTCACCTGGCTTTTGAAGATTTCCTTGTAGCTGCCTGGAAAACATTTTTTTAAACCTATGACAGATATGGAGCATGTAAGATCCTGAAAGTTTAAGTGATTTCCTAAAGGTTTTGTCCAGACTTAGAGGTGAAATCAGGAAAAAAAAAGTCTTCAATTCCTCGGTCTCAGTCTTACCCTTGGACTGTCAGCCCACGGTCACAACACTGAAGACTGTAAGATTGCAATGAAGTCACTCCTGAGACTTAGGGCCAACATTCTGGCATGCTACTTTTTTCAAGAATTTGTTGGTTGGCTAATAATTGCAATAATAAGTGTTACCCAAAACACACAGACCATGAGAAATTGTATATTTGAGGTTGAGTATTATTCTATGACTGAAGAAGTTTCTCTTATTGCACAAATAAATTCTGTGCTCAGAGCTATTTCTCATTGCCAGTATCAATGCATTTATTTACCATCAAGCTTAATATGGGAGCTTCCAGGGTTTAATTTCTTATTTATGGCATCTTATTTTACTCTCATGTCACAAAAGACTAGTTTATATAATTCATCCCCATTTTGTTAATGTTCACAAAATATGTGTTAATGGAACTATTGAAGAATGGTGAACTCTATATCTTTCTTTATAATTCAGTAATTGATCTTTAACTCTCAGATAAGGCAGTCAAGATAATTATCATGATATAGGATAATTGAGTAAGAATATTTATGAAAAAGCAAAGTAGGAAGATTAAATTATTATGATGTAATGAACTCAGGTATTAAAAAAAAAATTCTATCTCCAGAGTGGAAAGACCCTTACCTTGGTATCAAAGGATTTGAGTTTCAATCCTAAATACTGGCTCTGTCATTTATCATTGATGTGACTTGGAGAAATTATATAATATTTAGGACTTCAATTTACTCATTTATAAATGAAAGATGATAGACTTGATCAAATCTAAGGTCCCTTCAGTGATTTATATGTGTGCATATATGTATGCATACTTGTGACATATCAAAGCATTTATCATTTTAGTCATAATTAATAAATTTTATTTTGAGAGCAATTTACTTGACTATAGGGGAAGGTGAGCAAAAAAGTGAAAGATTTGGAGGTATTATTATTCCTACATGTGCTTTCAACTGATTGCAAAAAGAAGTGATAGGAAGAAGAGGTTGCTGAAATGGAAAGCCAGTATGTTCAAAGAAGGCAAGGGGAAGTATGAAAAAATCCAATTCACACCAGTTTGACTAAATAAGGCTATAAACTACATACTAGATCTATTGAAGGTGGAAGAAGAATCTGGCAATTCAAAGTGACAAGACTATCAACAAGATAGATTTTATAAGTACTATGGGGGGAATCTTGATATGAAAATATTATTGGGAAGCAAGGAGTTTGCCAAATTCTCTGGGCTCTATCAGAGAAAAATAGCTGGCTTTGAAGAGAGTGCCAAGAGCTATGGTTTCTTAAGATGATACTAGGTTTCCGTGAATATTGTAAGGTTGATGTGCCTTAGATCACAAGCCCTATGTAGGTTATCATTTTATCTTCTCAGAAAGTAGGTTAATATGCCGTTTTTAGCCATTTTAAAACCGAATTTCTTGCACTCCACTCTTTTCTCAGCCTACATTCTCCAAGTCTATTTTCTCTTTATTAGTTATTGTCCTTTACTAAAGGACTAGTAACATTTAAACACTATGAGGTCAGGAGCTATCTTTTTTTGTATTTACTTTTGTATTTACTTATTGCACTCCTAGAATTTAGCACAGTGTTTGCTAAATAACAATTGCTTAATAATTTCCCCCATACATTCACTCATTTAGTCCTGTATATGAAATGAAGTAATCTAGGATCACAGTTTAATTACAGTTACAACTAAAGATTTGCAATTTTGTGATTTACAAAGCATTTTATATGGTTTGGCCCATGTATAGACCTCATTAGTATGAGTGATGACATTTTAGCAAACCAACAAATATATATCAGGCATCTCTCCTCCTCTATTATATATGTATTACTTCTTTGAATCCTCACAGTAATATTGTAGAGTAAGTATCAGTATTATCATCTTCTTTTTCACAGATAGAGTAATATGGAAAGAGATCAAATGAATTGCCATTGATTACATAGTAGAAGTTATATGAAGAAGTTTTTCTTGACTCCAGATTTGATAAACTATTTGCTATAGCTTGGTATGAGCTATTTCTGTGGATTTAGAGGTAGAAAGGATTTTAGAAACCAACTACTCCTACTCCCTCATTTTATAGAAAAGGAAAGAGAGGTAAAGATTCACATTAAAAAGTTCACAAATCTATTAAGTGGCAGAAATCATCTGGAAATAATCATGCCCCCTATATTATTTGAGCCAGAGTTCTGACTGCCCTGCCCAAGTTCTGGCTCAGTATAAAAATTTCTATTTTAAAGTTCTTTTCTTCCCTTAAAAACACTTGCTTTAAGCTAGAAAAATTCAGCTTTTGAAACAACGAATCATGTCATTTCTTTAAGTCTCACATAATAAATCTTTGTGTCCATATCTACATATGCCCATGAACAGTTAGAGATGGGTACTTAAAAAATAAGGCTAAAAATATAAATAGCACAAGCATAATATAATTTGCACTAGAGCATAATATAATTTGCAGTGATGAATAGAGATAGTCGTGCATAGTTGCCAAGCAAACAGTAATTAACAAAGGCGTGAATGAGGATGTTCAGTGAAGACAAGCACCTCTGATGTGAGGACTTGTTAAGTCCTTTTCAGAGCTGCATAACAAACTTTAGTGTCCATCTGTCACTCACTTCTCACCTGTGACTCCAAGAAGTTATAGCATTACCCAGCAGACACACCTCAATAAACATATCTTGACAGACCAGTCGATAGTTAACTAGTTGGCACAATTGAGAGAGTAGTCAGGTCAGGAATCAGGGAGACTCATCTTCCTGAGTTCAAATCTGATCTCAGACACTTACTAGTTGTTTGATTCTGAGTTAGTCCTTTAACCCTATTAGTCTCAGTTCTTCATCTGTAAAATGAGCTAGACAAGGAAATAGCAAATGACTGCAGTATCTTTGGCAAGAAAAATCCTGAAGAGATTCATGAAAAATCTGAAACAATGAAAAATCATTGAACTATAAAAGACAGGCTGAACTTTGTTGAAAGTAACTGATAGAATTCAAACCCATTAGTGAGTTAGGGGGTTTCTAAACATGCAAAGACTTTTCCTTGGTAGACTAGGTGTCTGAGGACAATTTATTCCAATGGACATAAAGGTGTTATAGGAGGCACTGTGAAAAGCTTACAGCATGATCAAACATCAAAAATGTCAAGCTCATCTATCCTAGGCTATTATCAGTCATTTTGATTTTTGTCTGACCATTAGACTTTAATGACTCACTTAACTCCAATTCATGAATCAACATCATCCCATGACATTATTGGTCCTCTTTGAAAACAAAGATGACAACAACAACTGACAAAAGACAACCCAGTAAATATCAAAATATTGGAAAATACCAAAATATTGGGCAGCATGTTGAATTTGGGTCCTAAAGATTGGACCTTTTTGTCAGTTTTGATATTTTATTAAGCTTTTTTGATTAACTTTCAATGTTACTTTAAGAATATCACTTAACTTCTGAGGCATCTAGGTAACAAATCTGGATTTATAGTCAAGAAGACAAGAGTTCAAATCCTGTCTCAGATGCTTATTAGCTGTGGGATCTGAGCAAGTCATTTAACCTCTATTTCCCCTATTTTCCTCAATCACAAAATGGGAAGCATAGTACCATCTACGTGTTTTGAGGCTCAAATGAAGTGCTGAGTATAGTCTTTGGCACTTAGTAGATGGAATTTAATAAATACTTATTTCTTTTCATTTACTTTCAGAAAGGTCTTACTAGGCTTACCAGAACAGGACAGCCAAACTGACTTTCTGCTCCAAGATACATATGAATGAAAGATTTTCATAAATCTTCAAAGTGAACTCAGTTGTACAAATTTATTATTATTTTTAAAGCTGAATATGACTTTGATCCAATAAGTCAATTGATAAAGATTTCTCTATGATCTATCTCACAGCATCAACTCTTTTGGATTATTGCTTGGAAAAACAAAACAAAACAAAACAAAAAACATAAGCAAGTCTCTTACCTACTTCTTGGAAACTTCTCTACCCTTAAAGAGAAATGGCTATGTTAAAATCATAGTTTACTTTAACAAGTCAACAAGGATTTATTAAGTGCCTTGTTGTTTGGTCCTTCAGCTGTACCTGATTCTTTGTGACCCTAGCATGCAACTATTGTCCAAAGAGTTTTCTTTGCAAAGAGATTGGAGTGGTTTGTTATTTCTTTCTCTAGTATGGATTAAGATAAATAGAAGTTAAATAACTTGCCTAAGGTCATATAGCTAGTAAGTGTATGAAGCTGGATTTGAAAGTAGTTCTTCTTGACTCCAGGGACAATATTCTATCTACTGAGCCACCTAGCTGCCTCATTATCAAATGTCTACTATGTGCCAATTACTATGCTTATTGATGAGGATCCAAAGAAAGGCAAAAGACAAACCTTATCCACAAGGAATTCTTAACCTAATCAGGGAGATATACAAACAATTATGTTCAAATAAAATTTATAAAGAATACATTTGGGATAGTTTCAGGAGAAAGACATTAAAATTAAGGAAAAGTGAGAAAGGAATCTTAAAGAATTTGAGACTTTAGATGAGAATTGAAAGAATCCAATAAAACTTAGAGGCAGAAGAGAAAACATTTCTAGGTATGGGACAAAGTCAGCAAAAATTCTAGTCAGAGGCTGGAGTGTCTTGTAAGGAATGGCAGACATTGGTACCCACCAAACTAAAATAAATGGAAGGGAATAAATGTAAGAGTCCTATAAAGATAGAAACAAGCCAGGTTATGAAAAACTTTAAAAAGTCAACCAGATGATTTTATATTTGGCCCTAAAGGTAATAGAAAGACAGGAGAGTTTATGGGATAAGAGCATGATGTGTTCAGACCTTCAGGAAGATTATTTGATAGCTAAGTGGACAATGACTTGAAGAGTGGAGATACTTGAGACAGAGAGATCAAAATAAAATGCTATTTTCATTTCTTGGGTATGAAGTGATAAGAGCCTGTATCAGGATAGTAGTAGGAGAGAATGGAAATGGGGCAGAATACATAGTATACTTTTCTACTAGAGTAGATAAGAACACTTGGAAAACTTCTGGATATGAGAAGAGGGAGAACTATAAAACAGATGGAAAAATAATGAGAGAGAATTTCATAAAAATCTAGACAGAAGAGAAAAGGAAAAAAGGGAAACCAATAATTCCAAAGTATTCAGGAATATCAAGAAGGTTAAGAATTGATGTAAAGCCACTGTGTTTGGCAGTTAAGAGAGTAACTTGATAGAGCAGTTTTAGTTTAATGATAAGGTCAGAAGCCAGACTAAAGAAAGAAAATGAAAATAAAATAAATTTTATTATCAAATCTGCATTTGAGAACTTCAAAATACATTAAGTGCTGCTCTTCTAAATAGGTGGTAGTTACTAATTTGCATAAGGGATTTGGGGCAAGAATTTTTTTCTCTATTCCTAAAATAAATCATTATATTGACAAATATAGCTATATGACTCTGTACCTTGAAATTTTTTTAGAGAGGGCCACAGATAACAGGGAACCCTGAGTAAGGTATAAGACCCTTTAGTCCAATAAAAGGAACCCTGCTGACAATGTCTGATTTGGCTCCCCATTTCCCTTAAGGGCTCTCTGCCTTCCTGAGAAGTCAGGGGGCATGACAACCTGTGTTGTAATTAAAGCAGAGTGATACCAGGTGGCAAACTACATATAAAAGCAAGTTCTTCATGTGGTCCCACAAGTGCTGTTTATAGTTAGTACGTGTCCAGTGTTGCTATAGTTATGTAAAGATATTAGGGTATATAAGGCTGAGAGAATTTGGAATAAATAGACTCCATATTTGACTTTGACCATCCATGTGAGTCCTGACTCTTCACTCCTCTTCTAAGATTAATGACTCAGGCTGGTACTGACATCTTCCAGAGAGCTAGTCTGGACATTATATTTGGCCTTCAATGAGGGACTTTGGAAAGCAGAGCACACAGCAGTTCAACTGATGACATCAGTGGATTTGGTTGAGGAGTCCCTATGACCCAGGAACAGGGTAAGTTTTAAAAAAGATAAACAAGCGGGAAGATTTTGGTAAAGACTAATCTAGTCACTTTCATTTTTCAGCCAAAATGGAAAAAAGTGCTAACAAAAGAGCCTGCCTTCTGAGAGAAGTATGAAACAGGCTTAGTTAGGTTGATAAAGAAGCAAGGTTTGTTGGTAACTCAAGCAGATCACTGCATTCTCAGATGCTCTGGAGTACATATCTCCTTGGCTCTCTAAGGAAGAGAGTTTGGAGCCAGAGTTGTGAAAGATAATGGGAGAATAACTAATTGAATACAAAATGATAAAATTGGCTTTACGAAATCTTCATATAAGGAAAAGAAAACTTTTAGTATGGAGTGTCAATCAAGGAAATATGAGAAAAACAAGCAGAGGGTTGGTAGCCATAGCCATGGCGGGTACAGAGTGTGGGACAGAGCTAAGGAAGTCTTTTATAGTATTTTGCTGATTTATATTGTTTGTTACTGGGCTGAGAAGTTTGAGGGGCTTCCTTATCCTCCTCCCTTAACTCCACCTTTGTGGGCAGAAGAAGGAGAGGGAGGGGCACAGTTTTGCCCTCCTATGTCCCCCAAGACAAGGCAAAGGAGAAAAGACATTTTATTGTAATTAAGATTGCAATTGATCACTTTGGCTTTTTAGGCAAGGCCTCTGTGGCAGGCCTACCAGTCCTTATACTTATCCTCATCCAATGGAAAATTGATACACCAATGTGAGTAACCAGTGAAAAAATTCAGGCCTTGTTAAATATAGTACAGGAGCAACTTGACCAAGTACACTTAACAACCTTCTCTAAGTCCTTGGAATTTCCCTGTATTTTCTGTAAAAAAGAAATCTGGAAATTGGAGGATGTTGACTGATTTGTGGAAAATAAATGAACAGATGTAAACTATGGGAACTCTTCTGTCTTCTGTCCATCTCCTATTCAATTGCCTAGGGAATGGCCTCTTTGGATTATAGACCTTAAGGATTGTTTCTACTCTATCCCTCTGAATAAGGAGGATATGAAAAGATTTGCCTTTTCAGTGCCCAGAGTTAATTTAGCTGAGTCTTATAAAAGATTTGCATGGACAGTTTTGCCACAGGGAATGAAAAATAGCCCTACCATGTGTCAGCTATATGTGGCTGCTGTTCTTATCCCAATAAGAAAAGCATTTCCTAAAATTATGTTATTACACTACATAGAAGATAGGTGTGCACCTGAGGAACAAATGTTAAAAGCATTCCATAAAAACAATAAGGAACTACCAATTGTATATACCCCAGAAAAAATTCAAAGACATGCCTCTTTTCAATATTTAGGATATGAAGTATATCCCAAAGTACTTAGGGTACAAAAACTTTCTTTAAGAACAGAGAAATTGAACATCTTAAAAGACTTTCAGAAATTTATATGCATCCAGTGTTAGGCTTAACTACTTATCAATTACAACCATTATATGACATTTTAAGGGGAGATTCTGCTTTAGACTCACCCTATCAGTTTACAAATGTAGTCCAAGAAACACTGAGAATGGTTGAACTGGTTTTATCCAATGTGGCTGAAAGAGTTACTCAAAAACCCTTGAAAATATCAGTTTTTGCTACAAAAGAGGCATCTACAGCAGTCTTTCATCAAGGAGACAGTGTGATCGACTGGGTAATTCTCCAATCAGAACCATACCAAAGCCTTACTCCTTACCTAATGCTTGTGACTAGAATCTTATTAAAGACCATTAAGCAAGTAATACAATTATTTGGGATAAGACTTGACAAAGTGCAAATCAATGTATACTGTGAAACCATCTCAGAGTGGTGAATTTTATTGGCCACAACTCCAAACTTTACAAAATGGGTCCCCCTTAAAGATAACCCAGCCATTACATGGTTGGTTATGGATTTTTGAAGAAAAAGTTTCTAAGGTTCCTCTTAGAGGACCAACCATCTTTACAGATACATCCAAACATAACATTTGTGCTGTATATTCTCCTGACTTAGCTATAAAAATAGTAGTCCGAACTTCCTTTTAGTCCACTCAGCAGAATGAGTTGTATACAATTATACTAGCTCTTACTTATTATCCAGGAGATGTAAATTATATCTGATTCAGCTTATTCAGTAGGTGTGGTACAAAGAATTGTCACAGCCCAAATAAAATTTGTAGCTTTAACATATTTCAGCTTTTAAAGAAACTTCAGGAGCAAGTGAGAAAACATCCAGGTAAGTATTACCTCTTGCATGTCTACTCTCATACCAGTATTCTAGGAACTATTTTTTATGGAAACTCAAAGACGTATCACCTTCTCACCATGTTAGCTAACACTCCTGTATTTCCAGAAGCCCAAGAATCTCATTCTAAATATCATCAGGCTGCTCCAGCTTTTATGTTTGCAGTTTGGGATAACAAAAGAGGAAGCTAGGAGCATAGTAAAAACCTGTATGGGTTGCCTTCTTTTCCACCCTCCTATGAGGGGTTTCCACCCTCTGAGGGTTCTTCAGGGAAGAACCCCTTGTGATTTTAGACCCAATGGAATTTGGCAGATGGATGTGACCCATTATAAATCTTTTAGTCATCTGTCTTTTAAACATGGTGTAGTCATCTTTTCAGGATTTACTTTTGCCGTACCAGCAGCAAAAGAGATGGCCCAGGTGGTCACTGAATTCCCTACACAGGCCTTTTCAGTTATGGGTGTGCCACAAGCAATAAAAACAGATAATGGACCTGTATATACTTTCAAATATTCTGCACACTTTTGTTCACAGTATCAGATTTCACACATCACTGGCATACCCTTCAATTCTCAAGGACAAGCAATAGTAGAGAGGAGGAACAGAGACATTGCAATGCTCCTCCAAAAACAAAAAAGAAGGGGAGCCACAGGAAACCCTAGAGAACTTCTAAACTTATTTCTTTAAACTATTACTTTTTTTGATTTTTGATGAAGATGCAGTGGCTTTGGCAGCCAGGTTTCATAAACTACCGAAAGGGCAGTGTCCAGTGTGAACAGTTGCCGTATCTTTAGATAATCACCAGGTGATGTGGAGAGATTCAGAGAGTGGTGAATGGAGGGGACCAGACAGACTAACTGCCTGGGGCAAAGAGTTTGCTTGTGTCTCTACAGATAGAGAAGGAATTCGATGGGTGCTGAAGAGTTGTATTTGCCTTGTCTATCAGAGAGAGATGGACAAAGAGAAGACCCTTGAAATGAAGGAAAACATCCAGGAAACATCACATGGTTCCATCTCTATGACCACCACTGAAAGAGCATAGCAGTTAACTCTGTGTATGGCAATTGGCTAATGAACATCTCCATGACCATAAAAATAATTGCTAATGAGATCGATGCAGAACTTCAAAATCTGCAGGAATCACTGGATTCCCTAACACACGAAGTGATGGACAATAGATTGTCTTTGGACTATCTCTTGGCTACTGAAGGAAGTGTATGTGTGGTTGTGAATTAATAATTATTTATATACTTCCTTTTGGGACTCATGGAAGTCTTTTATAGTATCTTGTTTATTCATATTGTTTGTTATATTATTATTTGCCTGTGTGATATTACTATTTGTCTCTATGATTCCTCCTATACTGATGGATTTAATCACTGATGTATACCTGCTTCAATTAAAACAAAAGAAAGGGAGAGATGTAGAGGGCCACAGATAGTAGAAAATCCTGAGTGAGGTATAAGATCCTTTAGTCTAGTAAAATAAATCCTGCTGACAGTGTCTGATTTGGCTCCCATCTCCCCCTAAAAGTTCTCGGCCTTCCTGAGAAGTCAGGGGGTGATGACAACTTATATTGTAATTAAAACGTGATAGAGTGATACCAAATAAGTGGCAAAGAGGCATATACACAGAACAGCAAGTTGTTTATGTGGTCCCCCATGATCAGTATATAGTTAGCGCATGCCCAGTATTGCTATAGTTATATAAGGCATTAGGGTTATATAAAGCTGAGAGATTTGGAATAAATGGACTCCATGTTAGAGCATCCATGTGAGTCCTGCCTTTTCACTCCTCTTCTAAGATCAAGGACTCAAGCTGGTACTGAGATCCTCCAGAGAGCTAGTCTGGACATTACAATTTTTCATCTTTCAGATTTACCTATTAATATTTCTAGGAAAATATTAATCTCTTTAAAGTAACACATTGGTGATAGATTAGCTGAAATATTGCTAAAGCAAAGGGAGAATGACATTGAATAGAAAGAGAAGGGAGGAAGTCTTGTTATAGAACATAATAAGTAAAACTTTTTTGAAAGTTCTTTTGAACCTAGTCCCATTTTTATTTTTTTACATATCATCTGCCTTTTATACCATATAGTCTAACCAAACTGACCTTGTTACTTTTTCTCATACACAATACTCCATCTTCTTCCTCAAATGTTTTTGTATTATGTATCTTAGAATTCATCAGTCCCCTTAAAGCTTTGCTATAATCAATTTCTACATGATTCCTCTCCTTACCCTTTAGCTGTGCCCAATATTAAAATCAAACAAAACAAAAACCTATTGTGTTTATTTTGTATAAATTTTGTTCATATTTTAAAAATATATTTGTGGTTTTCTCACTTGATAGCATATAAGCTACATGAAAGCAAGCATGATTTGTTTTTTTCTTATATCTTAAGTACCTATCAGAATTCCTAGAATATTATAGGTTCTTGTTGAGTATTTAATTGATTAACAAATACATAAAGATAATAAAAAATTAAAAAAAAAGATAACCAAAATCAAATTCTCTCTAACTTAAAATTGTGTTCTGTCTCCCCAAGATACAGCAATTAAAGAAAAACAGTGGGGAAGCCAAAAATAAAAGCTGATAGTTTCCATCTAAAAACTCTTAGACACAGAATAATTAAATACTAACATGAACAGGGATCTTTGAGATCACCTAATCTAATTGCCTCATTTTATAGATGAATTAGCAGAGATTCAAAAGTATTAAGTAATTTGAATGCAGTCATCTTTCATATTGGAGGTAGAACCAAGACTAGAACATAGATCTGGCTTCCAACCTAGTGCTCTTATCACTTGATGGCTTGCTTTTTGTTATACTTAAAAGAAAGCTAGCTGTTTCAAGTGAAGTTGAAAATATTAAATAAAAGGAGTATATGTTTATATATATTTATATATTTGTATCTAGATATAGCTATATCTATTTGTGTTTAATAGTAGCCATCTCTAATAAGGGGAGAAAGAAGGGAAAAAGAAAAAAAAAGAAATTTACATAATAACTATTAAATATTTTAAAATAACAGAGATAGTTTACCTGTCAGATTTTTAGAGAAGGGAGGAATTTATGATCAAAGAGGAGCTAGAGAACATTATGGATCAAAGCTTAGTATTTTTCATATTTTTGTTGTTGTTTGTTTACTTCTTTGTTTTTTCTTTCTCATGTTGTTTTTTTCCTTTTGATTCAATTTTTCTTGCATGACATGATGAATATGGAAATATGTTTAGAAGAACTGCATATGCTTAACCTATACAAGATAGCTTGCTATCTTGGGGAAAAGGTAAAGGGGAGGGAAGAAGAAGGGAAAAAAATTGCAACGCAAGGTTTTGCAAAGGTAGATGTTGAAAACTATCTTAGCATGTATTTGGAAAAAATAAAATACTATTTTTTTAAAAAGTTAAAAAAAACAGATCTGAAGAGCAGATAAGAGAAAAACATAAGAATAATTGGATTACCTGAAAACTGTGGCCTAAAAAAAGAACATTGACACAATAATGAAACATATAAACAAGCAAAATTGTCTTTGTTGAGTTCTTTAAAATGAATCTTTGATGTTGGTTTTAATATGTTAAATTGAGATCAGTTTTGTTGAGACAATGTTGTGAAAATCTGTGGATTCATTGAATGTTTTTTGTTGTTGTTGTTGTTCAATATTATGTTTAGTTTTGCTGGGTGTGATATTTTTGGTCATAGGCAGGTCCTAGAATAATATATTTATACACACACACACATACATTGAAAATCTAATGAGTTAGGTCTATGGCCAACATCAAAGATTCATTTCAAGGGACTCAAAGAAAAATTTTTTTCCTAATAATTGCTTTTTATTTTCAAAATACATGCAAAAGTAGTTTTCAAATATCAAATATTAAAAAATAATCACAACAAAAAATTGATAACCAAGAACTGAATATGATGATTTAGATATGATCAGATATGGTTCAGACATCCCTGGGATAGTGAAATTTCCAAGTACATCAACATTTTGTGTTATAGTTTCATATCACATTTTTTTCCCCTGCCACATAAAAATGTTGAACAGTCAGGTCATTCTACGAATAGAGTGCTGAACTTGGAGTGAGGAAGACTAATCATACTGAGTTCAAATCTGGCCTTAGACACCTTTTAGTTGTATCACTTTGGGCAAATCATTTAATCCTGTTTGCTTCAGTTTCCTCATCTTTAAGGAAATGGCAAACTACTCAATTATCTTTGCCAAGAAAACCATAAAAGGGGACACAAACACTAAGACCAAACTGAAAACAATTGAACAGCAAAGACAACAAATGGTTGATAGTTTTAGTCTGCTCTCAAGAGCTTTTTTCACAAGAAGTGTTATCTAGTTACAGATTCCTTATTATCAATGCTTGAAACATGATTGTGTGGAAATGGTGCTACTGAATAAATGTTTGTTAGTGTGACTCCATCCTAATACATTGTTGCCCATCAACTATGCAGATGTATGTGTATATGTATATATTATAGCACTAGTTTTCTGCTGATATGGTGATAAGAAAAATAAAACCAATTGAAAATTTCCAACTGCTCATTATGATGCTTATGTTTAGGTCTACATCATGAGTGACTGTCTTCTAATATGAACACATTGATTACTGTATGGCTTTAGTCAGGGTGAGTTGTTTTTAGAATCCCTCTCATAGCAGATAGTCCCTTTTTTCTAATGTTATTGCAGACTGGTTTAATATTCTATAATGTCTAGAGAGAAGGAAGTGAAGTTATGCCACAGTTCTCTTTAACTGTTCTGACTCAGTTTCCTTATGAGTTTACCTTGTCTCAAGTCTCCCTAACTATTTCCCTTAGTTGTAAACCCCCCTCTGGGCCATTAAGACTGAGGACTATTTGCTCTAAGATTATAAATTGTTAGTAAGATAAACAAGAGAGTAGACCTCTTGACTCTTTTCTGTCCTCAAGAATTTACAATATCCCTCTAAAATATTCCAAGATATCTCACTGATATCTTTATTTCTGTGTATTCAGACATTCTGTCTCTGGGTTTTTAGGATTTATGGCCTCCCCCATCCTGACAGAAGTTCCCCCCTCCCTGCTTCTTACCCCTTCCTTTGTTTAGAGAAAAGGTATTTAAGAAGTTGGGGTTCTCCCATTTATTGCTGGAGGCTGGAGGCTGGAGGTTGGATGCTGGATGCTGTCTGCTGGATTCTTTGGGATGACAGTCTCCTCCAGTCCTGGGACCAACATGGATTATTTGGTCCCAGTATATCTTTATCTCTGTCTGACTGGATAATTTGAGACAAGAGTCTTGTCCAGTCAATTATACTCTCCCATTAATAAAATATTAAAACCTCTCTAATCTCTATCCTGCCTCAGTTTCTCTGGCGTTACAGTGATAGTCTTATTGTATTCTTCTGAACAATTGAGAACAAGGTTCTGCAATTTATGACCCACAGGTCAAAGTTAGTCCATCACCTCTTTTTTGTATAGCCAGGGAGTGAAGAATTGTTTTTCAACCCTATGCAAATGTATAAAAACAAATAGCAGGGCAGATTTGGCCTGAAGATCTTATTTTGTTAAGCCCTAATTTAGAGTATTGTGTTCAGTTTTAATGTGCTGTATTTTAGGAAATTGACAAATTGGAAAGAAGAGGCTAAATGGGGTAGTGAATAGCTTTGCTTTATTTCAAATCAGTTAAAGAAACTAATAATATTTTACCTGGTCAAGAGAATACTTTGAGAATATATAATAATAGCCTCCATGTTTGCAAAGGACTTTCATATAAAAATTACATATATATATATATATATATATACACACACACACACACATATATATGTATATATATGCATATATCTTAATGTATATATTTATATTAGATTTATTCTGTCTGATATCTGAGGTTATAACTAACCCCAAATATAAAAGCTGTAGAGGCAGAATTTTGCTTGATTTAATCAAATACTAATAATTAGAATTTTCTTAAAATATACTTCATTGGTTTAGAGACTTTTATTTCTAATTGGAAGTTGTTAAGCATAGACTTCATGTTTACATATCAGGGATATTATCCAAGGGAAAGTACATAAAAATTAGACAATATCTTCTGAGGAGCCTTCCACCTTCCAAATTCTATGACTCTTGTTCTTTCCATGCTATATATCTCCTTATTTGTGAATCTGTATAACATTCAAAACTACACAATTGGCCTGATCAATCTAATTTTTGAACACAATGTTTAATTGTGAATTCTAATTTTTCTGGCTATAAGTGAATGAAGAATTCATTAAGCACTTATTATAAACAAAACACTGTGATAAGCTCTCAGAATAAAAAGTAGAAAAGATGTTTCTTCCTCTTAAGGAGCTCATATTGCAATGGTGGTAGCAAAACATATGGAAGCTTTTAATTGTAAGTTAGATGGAAATGTGCCATGGACTCTGAGGTATGTTGGTAAAGCATTTGGGAATGCTGCTTCTTTAATATCATTTTAAACTGAAAATAATATGTCGTCAGTGTTTATTCTATGTCATTATCTGTGCTAAGAAGCAGGGATAGATCATTGATGGCTTCATTTATTTTCCTGCTTGATGCTTGAGATAGAACTATTTTGAGATTTAAGTTTTTTTGAAAATGTGAGGTACAAAGAAAAGATACCTGGAGTTATCACATCAATCTTACTTTTGCACACTTGATTTTTTGACTCCCAGTGAGTGATTTTACATTTATTCTTATTCAATTTATTTTGTCTAATTCAGATCATTGTTCTAGTTGCTAAGATTTTATATTTTGAAGCATAGGTTATGTTTGCTTGTTTGTATATAAAAATAAAAGGGAACCAAGAAGAAAAAGAAGATAAATTAATTTCTGGGAAGGAGTGAATTTCATAGAAACTACAAATAATCTCATATAGGGAAATAAGGAATGGCAAACATCGAGTACTTGGGAACTTTGTGTTAAATATAGCTAGATATATTAGAGCCAACTAGGTGAATTCTGATTCACTCAAAGTTGAATCTGACTCTTCATATGTTTAAAAAGTTTAGCAATGCAAGAGAGAAAAGGTAGAGACTGGTTAAAGCTTCTGCAAAGAACATTTCTCTTTCAAATGAAGGATTCAAGACAAGGTCATTGATTGTATTCCATCAACATCCTTTCTATTATGTATGGTTTCTACATTTTTGCCTTGAGATGTTTTTATTCATGCTAACACTTATCACTCATCCCTCTGCACCTTCTTTTGAATCTCTTATTTCACTGTAGAACAGCTGAAGATAAATGGCTGCTTTCCTAGGAGGTAAATAAGACTCTTGAATTTTCCTTATGTTGAAGAAATGATGAATTGGTCCAACTCCATTAAATGCAAGTACCATAGCTGTGTCAGAAAACAACCTTAGCCTGAGCTTCAAATTTTTGTCTGATGCTATTAAACACTTACCTACCTTGTGAGTCTTTACCATTTACTTTGTGTGCCTATATTTCAAAGTTCATATCTTATCCAAGGGTAACATAATGCTTAATGGAAATGTGGTAGTTAACAGTCGTGACTATAAAAGAAAAGAGTTTTAATTCCTATTTGGGGGTAGGGTGTCACATATTTTATCAGTGAAAACAAGGATTAATGCTATTGACACAATTTTGGTCTATTTGTATACCATCATGCAATTATCTTTGTATCACATTGTGAAAATAATTCTTATTATTTCTTGTTATTTGACAGGCTTTGGTATGGAACTATTTTATTGCTTATTTTTATTATTATTGTCAGTATTTGTTATATTCTTAATCTGAGGATTCTATAAAACTATTAAGTAATTATGCCATTGTTCCATCCATAGTCTATTACTTTACCTACTGATCCTTCTTCACACATCAGTGTCATACTTCAATTATTTTACAAAATTTCCCTAGTTATATTTACTAGACTTCCAAGTCCTTGTGGGTTAGTTTCATGTTCATTTCTTGTTCCTTATTATAAATGTTTAGGCAAAACACAAGTTCTGGAAATTCAAATGAGCTAAAGCAAAGAAAGAAATTGTTTCAAAATTTCCAATCTGCTTGTTTGTGCCAAAAAAATTCTCTTATGACTGCTTAAATTTATATGATAGTTTTTGAGCTGAAACCCTTCTATTCCAGGAAAGGCCAACAGGGAAAGATTAAAAATCAAATGTATCCAGTACCAACTTGTCTTAAGCATTGCAAATAGAAATGCAAGGATCTTTTCTTATTGATGGTGCTGCATACTCTCTCCATTTTATTGATGTCTTAGCAAGTTGTCAATTAAAGATGATATGTGCAAATCATTTAAAACTATACAGAGAAAAAAAGAAAAGGTTACAAAATATAAGCCCACAGCTCAGCAATTAGAACAGTAATAAATGCAAGTTATATGTGTCTATAACAAAATGTATGTAGAATGGAAAATTCCAGTTGTATCTGTTCCCTGACATAGCATCTCCTTGGTCACAATTTTGAACTTTTGTCATCTTACAACTTTATACCACATCATAAATTGTGAGAAGTATATAAAGACAAAAGATTGGACATGTTTTTGAAATGTGCATCATTCCCCTTAAAAAACTAAGGGTCATTCACCAGAATGTTCTATTAAAATAAAGAACACCCAAATGGCATTTTTTATTAAGTAAAAGTTATACATGATGTGTACTTAGTGTAAAGAATTAGGGAAAATGTTACTGGAATAAAACTTGACACTGCTTCCAAAGGAAACATCCTCTATTTTCATAATATAAATGAAGGAATTATTGTAAGAAAATTTTGTTATAAGTCATTGGTGCTTTTTGAATGATTAATTTGATATCTGTGTGTTTATGGAACACTTTATAAAAAGAAAACTTTTACATCATGATCCTTTGTTTTGAATAGAAGTAAGTATCAAAGCCTAAAATTAGAAAAAGGCTTTGGAAAAATTGTGAAGTAGGTAATTTGTCTTTTTAGACTCTATTTCTTCACTACTGCTTTTGTTCCTTAGTTGCTTTTTGTGTTACTTAAATATTAATATAAATATGTGATCTTGTTGAGGTCTAGCTTTGGGGTACCTAAATGAAATTAGGGTTAAGGTCTAATGGCAGGTTTGGGGTACAGATTCGGCACAAGGGGGTCTAGTAGTGGCGCGAGTTCCCAATAAAAGCATTTATTGGCTCAGAGAGCTAGATTGATAAAAGAGGTTTATTATTGGATAAGCAAAGTTAAAGTATAGGCGAAGGTAGAGATAAGGAGGGCACTGGACAGAGAGTCCAGTGGACAGAGGGTCCTCACATGGTATCCATGTTTGGAATCTCTGCAAAGAGGGGTTCCCAGCGTGGCCTTTTTATAATAGGACACTTAGCTCGAGGGGCTTTTGGGTGTAGCCCCCAAAGTTGGCTCAGATCCGGGTGGGGCTGGGAACAGGTCAGATCTTCTATTGGAATTCAAAGGGACCAGGATTTGTGAGTTAAAGGGCCCTTTACATTATTAACTAGGAGAGGGTGGGAATCTAGAAAGGAATCTTTCCCGCATCAATCTCATCATTGTGGTTATTACCTATCTCATCTTACTTTTCCCATATAGTTGATGATATCCTTTTTGAGCAGAGGCAAAATGGCAGGGAGCAAACACAACTTTTTTGTGATCTTCTCTGATCTTCTCTCAAACCAACAGCAGATTAAGCTCTGAACTGGTTTTGGAGTGACTGAATCCACAAATATTTGGAGTACAATACATTACCAGAAGAAGATACTTTGGAAGAACTTCAGAATAGGTCTGTTTCAAATGAGCAGGGGGAGAGGCTGTGGAATGCAGACTCAGTGCAAGGAGCCTGGGGCAGGGAGCCAGATCCTTGTGGCATCCCACACCCGGGAATCAATCTACTGTAAGGCTCTTAGGCTACTCTGTTTTGGTTGCAAGCAGGTGGATAGCAGACTTGCTGTAGAGCACCCAAAAGTGAACACAAAAGGCAAATGTTAAGCCTATGAGCCCTGGAAGAACTTGGTGCCTGGCTACAAATACCCAGCACTGGAGGTCAGTCAGAAACACCAGCCTCAGGGCAAACTAAAGCAGCTGTCATCTTTTGCCTTAAGAACTGATCTCAACCCTTAAAAATGAACAAAAAAAGCAACAAGAACTTTGACCACAGACAACTTTTATGGAGAGAGAGAATAGACTTCAAACTCTGAAGTTCCTAAAGGCAAATTAATTCCAGATTAAGTCACAAAGGGAGATATGAGCTGGTATCAATTGCACAAGGCTTTCTTGGAAGATTTCAAAAAGGATCTTAAAAGAGAGTTGGAAGAAATATGGGAAAAATATTTTTTTTTGCCAGAGGATTATGGAAAAGGAAAACCAGAAATTATCTGAACAAAATTCCTTTAAAATAGATGGAATGAAATGAAAATAGCATATAACTCCTTTCAAAATAGATAAAAAAGATACCAATTCACAGCAAAACAGAATCTGTGAAATGGGAAAAAATGTAATTACGAATACAATTCAATTGGCCAAATACAAATAAAAAAGGTAACTGAAGAAAATAATATACTAAAAATTAGAATTGAACAAATGGAAGTGAATGACTCAACAAGACTTCAAGAATCAGTCAAACAAAACCAAAAAAGTGAAAAAAATAGAAGAAAATATGAAATAGCTCATAAGAAAAATAACTCATTTGGAAAATAGATCTAGGAGAGAGAATGTAAGGATTATTGGATTTTCAGAAAGGCATGATGGAAAAAAAAGCCTAGACATTATCTTTCAGGACAGCATCAAGGAAAACTGACATGATGTCCTAGAACCAGAGGGCAAAATATCCATTGAAAGAATTCACCAATCACCTCCTGAAAGAGACACCAAAACAAAAACTCCAAGGCATATTGTGGCTAAATTTTAGACCAATCAGACCAAGGAAAAAATATTTAAATATTGCAAGCAGCCAGGAAAAAAAAATTTAAATTCTCCTCTAGAAATTTGGATATTATACTACTTGGATATGCTTCATTATCTGTGGCACCCTTTAGCAAGATATAGTTTCCTTCTTTATATGTTATAATTAGATCTAGATCTATTTTTGTTTTTGCTTGATCTGAGATCAGGGTCACTATTCATGCTTTTTTTTTTTTTTTTTTTTTTACTTCATCTGAAGCATAATAAATTCTGCTCCAACCTTTTACCTTTATTCTATATGTATCACTTTTCTTTAAATGTGTTTCTTATAAACAACATATTGTAGAATTCTGGCTTTTAATCCAGTCTGCTATCTGCTTTCATTTTATGGGTGAGTTTGTTCATTCCATTCACATTCACAGTTAAAATAACTAATTCCATGTGGTGTTTTTCCTCTTTAAAATATAATGGTTCTCTCTGGGAGCAGGTTTCTTGGGGAGGTTTTCTGGAGGCAGCCTTAGTTTCAGTTAAAAGTAATAATCACCTAAATGCAGCCAGGTGCTAAAAGTTCAAATCTTCAATATAGCCCGGTTAGTTTTTCTTAGAGGCCTATCTTTCTGCTTGGTTCCAAGAGCTCTTGCATTTGTCCTTTGCCTCTTCTTTCTTCAGCCTCCAGCCAGCACAAAGGTAGAAGATGGAATGAATCTCTGGCCTCCTAGAGAGGGCTTCTGGTTGAACTCACTTGATGCTCTCCTCTCAGTCTTTTCAGCTGAACTTCCGACTGAGCCTCTGTCTGCTTCTTATATATGATCTCCTCTGAGAGAGTGGGATTATGGGATCTGAGAGTGGGATTATGGTTTCCTCCCAGAGTGCTCTCTGGCCCTAAGAGCTTCTTGCTTATATGAGCTTGCTAAAGGTGTGAACACAAGCATTGTTTTTATCAGTTCTACTTAGTACCTTGTTTCTTCTGTCCCATAACATCTCCTTGTAAGATCAGATCAATCATACTGAACCATGCTAAATTAGATAATTATTGTCTCTATCAATGCTAATGACTTAACACTTTGTAAGGATTCCAACAATTCCATATTTCCTGTCATCTTATTTACCCCAATTTATGCTTTTATTTTTCCTTTTTCCCTTCCCTCCTCCCCCATATTTTGTTTCTGACCACCACCTGCCTCAAATAGTCCTCCTCCTTTCAAGTCCCTCTCCCTTTCTTGCACCTTTCCCCTACTTCTACTGTTTCTTCTTCTATTAGCCTTCCCCTTTTTTTTTTCCCCTTTTCCTGTTCCACTCCCCTAGAAGATGAGACAAGTTTCTCTGTGAAACCAAATACATCCAATATTCTCTCTTTGAGCCAAATCTGATGAGGTAAGATTCAACAATGTTCATTTCCCTCCCTTTTTTCTCTCAATTATAATAGGTATTCTTTGCTTCTTCATGAGATTTAATTTCCTTCATTTTACCTCCATTTTCCTCTTTTCCTAGTACAATCCCCTTTCTATCTCTAATTTCTTTTTCCTATTATCATAACAAAATCAAATTATATCAAGTATACCCATGACAGAAATATAATTCTCAATTTTTTTCCTTTTTACTTTTTTATGCTTCTCTTGAGTTCTGTATTTGGAGATCAATTTTTTTGTTCATCTTTTCATCAGAAATAAATGAAATTCACCTGTATCACTTAAGGGGCATCTTCTTCCCTGAAAAATAATGCTAAGTTTAGCTGGATAGTTTATTCTTGGGTGCAATCCAAGTTCCTTTGCCTTTTGGAATATCTAATTCCAGGATCTTTGATCCTTTAAGGTGGAAGCTGCTACTTTTTGGGTAATCCTGATTGTGGCTCTAAAATGAAAAGGGAGAACTTTCCACCAATGAAGAGGAAATTAGAGAAATAATTAGGAGTTATTTTGCCCAACTATGTGTTAATGAATTAAATAATCTAAGTGAAATGGAGGAATATGTACAAAAAATATAGGTTGTCCAGGTTAGCAGAAGAGGAAATAAATTATATAATTAGTGCCATTTTAGAAAAAGAAGTAAGACAAGCTAATAATCAACTCAAGAAAAAATCTCCAGGACCAGATGGGTTTACAAGTGAATTCTACCAAACATTTAAAGAACAATTAATTCCAGTACAATACAAACTATGTGGAAAAATAGGGAAAGAGGGACACTTACCAAATACCTTTTATGGCACAAATATGATCCCAATATCTAAACAAGCTAAGATAAAAACAAAGAAAGAAAATTATAGATCAATTTAACTAATAAATATTGATGCAAATATCTTAAATAAAACATAGCAAAGAGATTATAGAAAGTCATTCCCACGATAATGCATTATGACCAAGTAGGATTTATATCAGGAATTCAGGGATGGCTCAATATAAGGAAAACTATTAGCATAATTGACTATATCAATAACCAAACTAACAAAAATCATATGCTCATCTCAATAGAAGCAGAAAAAGCATTTGATAAACTCCAACACAAATTCCTATTAAAAAACATTAGAGAGTATAGGAGTAAACGGACTTTTCCTTAAAATGATCAATAACATCCATTTAAAAGCATCAGCAAGCATCATATGTAGTGGGAACAAACTAGAATCGTTTGCAATAAGATCAGGAGGGAAACAAGGCTGCTCACTATCACATTACTATTCAATATTGAATTAGAAGTGGTAGCTTTGTCAATAAGAGAAGAAAAAAAAAGATGAAAGGAATTAGAGTAGCTCATGAGGAATTCAAATTATCAGTCTTTGCAGATGACATGATAGTATACTTAGAGAAGCCTAGAGAATCAACTAAAAAACTACTAGAAACAATCCATAACTTTAGCAAAGTTGCAAAATACAAAATGAATCCACATAAATCAGTAACATTTTTATATATTACCAACAAAGTCCACCAGCAAGAGATACAAAGGCAAATTACATTTAAAATAATTGCAGATAATATAAAATATTTGGGAATCTATCTGCCAAGGAAGTCAGGAACTACATGAACACAACTACAAAGCACTTTCCATACAAATAAAGTGAGATCTAATCAATTGTTAAAATATCAAGTAGAGTGAATATAATAAAAATTTCAACATTACTCAAATTAATCTACTTATTTAGTGCCATAACAATCAAACTCCCAAGGAAGTATATTACATATTTAGAAAAAAAAAATAGTAACAAAATTGATCTGGAAGAAAAAAAAAACTAGGCATTGACTAATATCTAACTCCATACACCAAGATAAGGTCAAAATGGGTTCATGATTTAGACATAAGGAATGATACTATAAGCAAATTAGAAGAACATAGGATAGTTTACCTCTCAGATCTGTGGATAAGAAAGGAATTTGTGTCCAAAGAAGAACTGGAACTCATTACTGAACAGGAAATAGATAATTTTGATTAAATTAAGTTAAAATTTTGATTGTTAAAAAGTTTTTGTAACATCAAAACTGACAAGACAAGAAGGGAAACAATACCTTGGGAAAACCTTTTTACATTTAAGGGTTCTGATAAATCTATCTATATAGTGCTATACCTATCAGATTTCCAAGAAATTATTTTTATGACCTAGAAAAAATAACAACAAAATTCATCTGAAAGAACAAAAGGTCAAAAATTTCAAGGGAACTAATAAAAAAAAATCAAATGAAGGTGGCCTACTTGTACCTGATCTAAAACTATATTATAAAGCCATTTGGCATTGGCTAAGAAATAGACTAGTTGATCAGTGGAATGAGTTAGGTTCATAGGATGAAATAGTCAATAACTAAAGTAATCTAGTGTTTGACAAATCCAAAGACTCAGCCTTTGGGATAAGAATTCATTATTTGACAAAAATTGCTGTGAAAATTTGAAATTTGTGTGGCAGAAACTAGACATTGACCCATATTTAACATCAAATACCAAGATAAGATCAAAATGGGTTCATGAACTAGGCATAAAGAATGAGATTATAAATAAATTAGAAGAAAATAGGATCATTTATCTCTCAGACCTGTGGAGGAGGAGGGAATTTGTGACCAAAGAAGAACTGTCATTACTGATCACAAAATAGAAAATTTCGATTATATTAATTTAAAAAGCTTTTATACAAATAAAACTAATGTGGACAGAATTAGAAGGGAAGCAATAAACTGGGAAAACATTTTTACAGCTAAAGGTTCTAATAAAGGCCTCATCTCCAAAATATAAAAAGAATCGACTCTGATTTATAAGAAATCAAGCCATTCTCCAATTGATCAAAGGTCAAAGGATATGAACAGATAATTTTTGGATGAAGAAATTGAAACTATTTCTAGTCATGAGAAGGTGTTCCAAAGCATTGTTGATCAGAGAAATGCAAATTAAGACAACTTTGTGATACCACTACACACCTGCTAGATTGGCTAAGATGACAGGAAAAGTTAATGATGAATGTTGGAGGGGAAGTGGGAAAACTGAGACACTGATAATGAGCATTGTTGATGGAGTTGTTAACAGATCCAATTATTCTGGAGAGCAATTTGGATCTATACTCAAAAAGTTATCAAACTGTGCATACCCTTTGATCTAGCAGTGTTACTACTGGGCTTATATCCCAAAGAGATATTAAAAAAGGGAAAGAGACCCATATGCGCAAAAATGTTTGTGGCAACCCTTTTTGTAGAGGTTAGAAACTGGAAATTGAAGGGATGTCCACCAATTAGAGAATGGCTGAACAAATTGTGGTATATGAATGTTATGGAATATTATTGTTTTATAAGAAATGACCAGCAGGATGAATACAGAGAGGCTTAGAGAGACAGACATATATGAACTGATGCTAAGTGAAATGAGCAAAACCAAGAGATCATTTATACACTTCAAAAACAATACTACATGATGATCAATTCTGATGGACATCGCTCTCTTCACCAATGAGAGGATCCAAATCAGTTCCAATTGATCTGTAATGAACAGAGCCAGCTACACCCAGGTTATTATAATTCAGGCTATTTTTACAACATATTTAACTTGTATGGGACTACCTGCCATCTAGAGGAGATGGTGGGGGGAAGGAAGGGGAAAGTTGGAACAGAAGTTTTTGCAAGGGTCAATGTTGAAAAATTAGCCTTGCATATATTTTGTATATAAAAATCTACAATATAATAATCTATAATAAAAATATAAAAAAATTAAAAATCTATAATAAAAAAATAAAAAAAAGCCTCTCAGATTAGCTAAGATGACAGGAAAAGATAATGATGAATGTTGGAGCAGATGTAACAGTACTGGACACTGATAGATGACTTTCATCATCACAAGATTGGCGGAACAGACCTGAATCATTTCATTGTTGAAAAGAGCCATGTCCATCAGAAGTGATCATCATATAATCTTATTGCTGTGTACAATGATCTCCTGATTTTGCTCATTTCACTTAGCATCTGTTCATGTAAGTCTCTCCAGGACATTCTGAAGTCATCCTGCTGATTGTTTCTTGTTAAAACATAATATTCAATAGCATTCATATATCATAACTTATTCAACCATTCTCCAACCTCTGGGCATCCACCCAGTTTCCAGTTTCTTTTCACTACAAAAAGGACTGCCAAAAACATTTTTGCACATGTGGGTCCCTTTCCCTTCTTTAAGATCTTTTTGGGATGTAAGCCCGGTAGAAACATTGCTGTATCAAAAGTATGCACAGTTTGGTAACTTTTTGAGCATAGTTCCAAATTGTTTTGTAAAATGGCTGTGTTGGGGTCCTCAGCTAGTGCAGCCCTGCTGACACCAGCTGGAGTCTGAGCACTTACCTACAATTATCATCACCTCTACAACCTTCAGACATCTCCGGGTAGGACAGAGCAGTCTGACATCACTTATGCAGTTAGAGAAGCTTTATTGCACGGTTACATCATCTTGTCCCTTTTTCCTGCTTCCTCTCCCTCCCTCTGCTGTCCTGTACTTATACCCCTTTCACCTGCCCTCGACAACGTGCTCCAGCAACAAGTATGTGTATAACTTGTGGATCCAGGAGCCCAACTCCTGAGACAGTGGGGGCTATCTCAATTTGGTGTGTGCTCTATGCCTGTCCTAATGTGTCTACAGGGTGTGTACCCTGAACCTTTAGCCAGTCACACCCGAGGCCTCAACATCCATTCCCAAGAGTGAGCTGACCGAGATCCACCAAGCCACAGACCACAAGGGTCAGGTTTGCACAAGACTTGTTTTTGCACAGACTTGTTGCCTATACAAATGGGGCATTGTGTGCAAGGTATCCGATGAAGGGTCGCAAGATTAATGCAGACTCTTGTTAATCTACTTCCTAGCATTCTTGTTGCTAGGTTCCTTAGCATGGCTGGATCCATTCATAGTTCCACCAACAATGTATTAGTGTTCTAGTTTTTCTACATCCCCTCCAACATTTGTCATTAACTTTTACTATCATCTCAGCAGATCTGAGAGGTTTATAGTGGTATCTCAGAATTGTTTTAATTTTCATTTCTCTGATCAATAGTGATTCAGAGCACCCTCTCAGATGATTAGAAATAATTTTAATTTCTTCATCTGAAAATTGTCTGTTCATATCCTATGACCATTTATCAATTGAAGAATGGCTTGAATTCTTCTCTGGTCACAAATTTCTTCCTCCTCCACAAATCTGAGAGGTAAACCATCCTACTTTTTCTCATTTACTTATAATATCACTCTTTATGTCTAAATCATGAACCCAGTTTGACCTTATCTTGGTAGATGGTATTAGGTATGGGTCAATGCCTATTTTCTGTCATACTAGTTTCTAATTTTTCCAGCAGTTTTTCTCAAATAGTGAGTTCTTATCTCAAAAGTTGAGGTATTTGGGTTTGTCACATACTAGATTGCTACAGTTATTGACTATTTTGTCCTGCAAATTTAACATATTCTACTCATTGACTACTCTATTTCTTAGCTAGTACCAAATGGTTTTGATGACTGCTGCTTTATAATATAGTTTTAGATCTGACACATCAGCTGTATTCTTATCCCAGAATAGTCTTCTTCTTCACCTTCTTCACAATGGTGAATTCCCTCCAGGCCACCCAAAGATATTTGCTTCTGTTCTTGGGCTGGTATCCAGAACAAAGTATTTGGAGCCAGGCTCTTTAGTTCACTGTGCAAGTAGAACAAGTTGGCTGCAATCAGTTGTGTCAATCTATAAAATCTAGAGCTTCCAAGTCTGGGAAATAGGATGGACTCTATTTCTAATACTAGAATAACAGAATTCTCTTAATTCCAATCTGTTCATTTTATTTAGAAATCTGTTTTTCTAGGCAAGGGAGAAGGAAAGATAGATTTGTAAATTATCATTTTAGAAAATAATATATATGAGTAATGTGTGTGATATTCACATAAGTTTCTTGAGGACAGGTTTTTTTTAAAAAAAATTTCTTTGTATTTCCCATATCCAGCAAAATAACTTTTAATAAATTTTTCCAGCAGTTTTTGTCAAATAGTGAGTTCTTATCCCAAAAGCTGGGTTCTTTGGGTTTGCCAAACACTAGAGTGTTATAATTGACTATTTTGTCCTGTGATCCTAACATATTCCATTGATTGACTATTTCCTCTCCATTACCAAATGATTTTGATGACTGCTGCTTTATAATATAGTTTTAGGTCTGGCACAGCTAGGCCACCTTTATTAGCATTTTTTTCATTAATTCCCTTGAAATTCTTTACTTTTTGTTCTTCCAGATGAACTTTACTATTATTTTTTCTAGGTCTGTAAAATAATTTCTTGAGAGTTTGATTAATATGGCACTAAATAGATTAATTTTAGTAGTATTGTCATTTTTATTACATTTGCTCGACTACCGATGAGCACTTGATAGATCTGACCTTATTTGTGTGGAAAATGTTTTGTAGTTGTATTCATAAAGTTCCTTACTTTTCCTTGGCAGATAGATTCCCAAATATTTTACACTATAGACAGTTATTTTGAATGGAATTTGTTTTTATATCTCTTGTTGTTGGACTTTTTTGCCAATATATTAAAAATGTGGATGATTCATGTGTGTTTAGTTTTTGTATCCTGCAACTTTGCTAAAGTTGTAAATTGTTTCTAGTAGTTTTTTAATTGATTCTCTAGGATTCTCTAGATCATATCATCTGCAAAGATTGATAATTTAGTTTCCTCATGACCTTCTCTAATTTCTTTAATCTCTTTTTCTTCTCTTATTGCCAAAGCTAATATTTCTAATTCATTAATGAATAGTAATGGTGATAGTGGGCAGCCTTGTTTCCTTCTTGGTCTTATTGGAAATGGTTCTAGTTTGTTCCCATTACATATGATACTTGCTGATGATTTTAAATACATGTTATTGATCACTTTAAGGAAAAGTCTATTTATTCCTATACTCTAGCATTTTTAATTGGAATGGGTGTTGGATTTTATCAAATTTTTTTTTGCATTTATTGAGATAATCATATGACTTTTGTTAATTTGATTATTGATATAGTCAATTATGCTAATAGTTTTCCTAATACTGAACCAGTCCTGCATTCCTAGTATAAATCTACTTGGTCATAGTGTATTATCCTGGGGATGACTTTCTGCAATCTCATTAATATTTTATTTAAGATTTTTGCATCAATATTCCCTAGGGAAATAGGTCTGTAATCTTCTTTCTCTGTTTTGATCCTGAATGGTTTAGATTATAGCACCACATCTGTGTCATAAAAGGAATTTGGTAGATCTCCTTCTTTCCCTATTTTTTCAGATAGTTTGTATAGTACTGGAATTATTTGTTCCTTAAATGTTTGGTAGAATTTGGCATCTGGCTCTGGAGATTTTTTCTTAGGGCATCAATAAATAGGATTTTTTTTCCCTAAAATGGGACTAATTAAATAATTTATTTCCTCTTCCATCTTACTTTCATCAGATTTGGCTCAAAAAGAGTATATCAGACATGTTTGATGACCAACTCCCTCAACCAGCCTTCCCTTTAGAGCCCTTCCTGCTTTTTTACACCTTCCCCCTAATACATCTGTTTTCCCTTCTATTAGCCTTCCCTTTTCTTTTCCCCTTCCCCCTCCCACTTCCCTATAAGATGAGACAAGTTCCTCTGGGAAATCAGACATGTCTGATATTCTCTCTTTGAGCCAAATATGATGAAAGTAAGATTCACACAATGCTTTTCCCCCTTCCTTCTTTCCTTCAATTATAATAGGTCTACTTTGCCTCTTCATGAGGTGTAATTTCCCTTATTTACTTCCTTTTTCCTCTTTTTCCAGTATGATCTCCTTTATACCTCTGTTTTCTTTTTCATATTATCATAATAAAATTAAATTATACCTGCACTCTCTAAGTATATCCATAACAGAAATATAGTTCTCAAGATTTCTTTCATTTTGATCTTTTTATGTTTCTTTTGAGTTCTGTGTTTGGAGATCAACTTTTTGTTCAGTTCTGTTCTTTTCATTAAAAATAGGTGAAATTCACCTATATCATTGAATGTCCATTTTTCTTCCCTAAAAGATAATATTCATTTTATCTGGATATTATTATTGGCTGTAATCCAAGTTCCTTTGCTTTTTGAAATATCAGACTCCAGGTTCTTTGATCTTTTAAAGTAGAAGCTGCAAGGTTTTGGGTAAACCTAATTGTGGCTCCTCAGTATTTAAATTATTTCTTTCTGGCTGCTTGCAATATCTTTTCCTTGGTGCAATAGTTCTGAAATTTAGTCACTATAATACTTGGGGATTTAATTTTAGGATTCCTTTCAAGATGTGATCTGTGAATTCTTACAAGGCCTATTTTACCTTCTGATTCTAAGATATCAGACCAGTTTTCCTTTATGATTTCCTATAAGATAATGGCTAGGTTCTATTTTTCATCATGGCTTTCATGAAATTCAATAATCCTTAAATTGTCTCTCCTAGATCTGTTTTCCAGGTCAGTTGTTTTTCCTAGGATATGTTTCATATTTTCTTCTATTTTTTCATTTTTTTTTTTGTTTTTGTTTGACTGATTATTGAAGTCTTATTGTGTCATTCACTTCCATTTGTTCAATTCTATTTTTTAGTATATTATTTTCCTCACTTACCTTTTTTGGCTTATTTTGTAATTGGCCAATTGAATTTTTTGTTCAATGTATTTTTTTCCATTTTCCAATTTTTGTTTTTCAGTGAATTGATATCTTTTTCGTATCTATTTTGTAGGGCATTATTTGCTTTTTGCATTCCTTCTTGCAGTGATCTCATTTCCTTTCTCCATTTTTCTTCTAATTCTCTTTTAAGATCTTTTATGCAATCACTCAAGAAAGCCTTGTGAAATGGGAACCAGCTCAAATCTCCCTTTGGGGCTTCATCAGGAGTTGTTTTGTCTTTAGGAACCTCAGGATTTGGGGTCTGGTCTTCTTTCTCTCCATAAAAGCTGTCTGTGGTGAGAGTTCGTATTGATTTTTTACTCATTTTTTTTTAAGGCTTGAAATCTGATCAATGCAAAGGAATGACAGCTGCTTTAATTTGCCCTGGGGCAGTTCTGCTGATTGATTTTAAGTGCTGGGTAATAGCAACTAGGTCTGGCATTCTTCCAAGACTCAGTGGTTTACAATTTGCCTTTTGTAGCAAATCTGCCAAACCACCTGCTTGCAACCAGAACAGGAAAGCCTAAGAGGTCCACAGAAGTTTCTCAGGTACATAAAGCTGCAATACTCTGACTCCCTTTCCCAGCTCCTTGCCCAGATCTCTTTGTGCTGCGGTTTGGGCTCAGCAGACTGTCCCCTTGCCTGTTTGAAACAGACCTGTTTTGAGGTTCTTCCAAGGTATCTTCTTCTGGGAATGTGTTGTACTCCAAATATTTGTGGATTCTTTGACTTCAAAACCAGTTTAGAAGCTTAATCTGCTGATGGTTTGAGAGAAGGTCAGAGGAGGTCACAGAAAGTTGTATTTGCTCTCTGCTATCTTGGCTCTATTCTTCTCCCCCCTCCCCCCTCTTAATTTTAATTTCTTATAAAAGGTTCACAAAAGGAAAAAAAATCACAATTGATATTTTAGACTGTATTAAATCTATTTATTTGTCATGAAGTTATTGAGCAACAATAATAAAGAATGACTTCTCTAAATGTGTACATCAAGGAGGAAGAATGTTATTTTGAGATAATTTGTTTGATCTTTTACACCATGCTGTTGTATTTCTTATTGCAATGTTCTAGAACTTGTGATTGACTATGAAAGGATACATTGATGATCCCTTTGGATGTTGTGGAGATTTCTGCCTTTTATGGTGACCAGGACTTTGGCATAAGAGAAAAATATGGGTACCTCACATTCTAACTTAAAATAAAATGCTTTAAGCTACAGTTTTTATATTTTCATACTGCTCATATATGTAATCATTTGTAGCCGCATTCATAGGATCACAAGTTGAATTATTTAGAGCTGTACATGATCATGGATATCATAACTTCACAGATCCGGAACTGGAATTCACCTCAGGATTTTCAGCCCAAAATTCTTATTTTACATTTGAGGAAACTGAGCCCAAAAGATAAAGGGCACATCCAAAATTATGCAGGTAGTATGTTTATTTTTGAAAGCAAGTACTCTGATTTCAGAGTGAATATTCTTTGTGGTCCACAATATCATTTTCCTAATAGAAGTCCATCAGTAAGTGATGAAGAAGGATGCCTCAGGCCCCCAAACCATTAAGTAGCAGGAATGGATTCTTGCTACTAATTTCACTTTCATTTCTGTTTCTATCATATGGAGATGGAATGATTATACTTTCCTTATTCTCTATACTTAAGAGACTCTGAGACTTAATTCTCAAATATTTAAAATGTGAGTTTCCCAAAAAAACAAAAGAAAGGCAATAAACATTTATCAAGTACTTAATATGCGCCAGTTACTGTGCTAAATGCCATTTCTCATATTTGTAAAAAAAAAAGGAAAAGTCTACCCTAGCCTTCACAAAGGTTATATTCTATGAAAGATAATATAGCAGGAGTTGAAAAGAGTGGTGTAAACTTGATAATCAAAAGAAGAACCAAGAGGGGAAAATGAAAGCAAGCTCTGTTTTCATGCCTTGTAAATTAGTATGTGTACTGTACCAAATTATCTCTTTCTTGTATCTTGAAATTTATGGGAATAATATTCATGGGAGGGGAGGATAATTTTTTGGGGGGTAAGCTATCATTTTATAATTTGAGTATTAGTCAATTTTTCTACAATTAAATGTAACATGTTAACTGTGTGTGAATTTTCCTCAATGACACTTTAGTGTTTGAATTAAAAAAAAAAATCTTTACAGAGAAATGTAAAACCTAGTGCTTTTGAAGTAGGTGAACACATATGTAGTTTTGAGGAAAGAAAATAAAATCAATTTCATGCTTATCAAATTATAAATTACTTCTAATAATAGAAAAGTATTATTTTATCTAATTCTTTGAATGTAGTACTCAGAGAAAGGACTGATTTAGCAATATTTTAGTGCTCCCAATTTGATTCATCATGAGTGGAGCAGCTAGGCTGTGAGGCCATCTGTCTGCCCACCTCCCTTCTCTTTCTGATTTTGATTCTGTCACATTTTCTCTCTCTCTCTCCAAGACTTATATCTCTCCTTCTCCCTCTCTTCATTTTCCTCATTCTCAAGTTATTCTCTAAACTCAGCCCTCCTGATCCCTTGCTCTCTGCCTCTTTTGCTTCCTTTGCTTCCTTTTTTCTCTTCTTCTCTTCATGTTCCTTTTCTTTCTCCTCTTCATAATAGTACTGGCAGCAGCAATAATAGAAGATTCAGGCCTTTATTCAGGCCTTTATTACCCCCCCTCCCAAGTTATTTTTCATACATATTTAATCAAATTTTTGCCCAACATGGAATCACATTTCCATCATACACAGCAGCATATAAAATACCTCAAGCTTTGATGACACCTTTATGACAGGAACATGAAAGATTATACATTCTAGCATCAGTATGAAGTTGGATTAAAGGGAGGAAGAGCAAATCCTCTTTATTCCAGTTTGTTTCAATGGGGCCTATTAGATAATGGTAGAATGAGAACAAAAGAGGGGACGAGCTAGGAAATATTTTGGATTGACAAGATTTGATAAATGATTTGATATGAAATGAGAAGGCTATGTGAGAGAGATGGGGAAAAACAAAGATCACCCCCAAATTATTACAAAATGAAAAATGAACAATAATAGAACAGAAAGATAATAATAAGTGGTATTTATATATAGTTAAATATTCCACCTGTGGTTACATGGGTAATAAGTGTCTGAGGTCAGATTTGAATGCAAGTCTTTCTGATTCCAAGTCTACCATTCTATCATGCACTGCAAAACCTAGCTTCCTGGGAAAAACAGATGGAGTAAAAGGTTTCAGGGAAAGGATAATTAATTCAGATTTATACAATTTAGGTGTAATATAACAGTAGTACTGTTCGAGATTTCCTGTGAGTAACTAGGGACATGGTTCTAATACTCACAAGTCAGGACTTGAAGACTTGTAAGGGTCCATTAGAAAAGTCAGGCAAGTGCAATTGGGATATAAGTAGGCCAGTGGTCTCCAGGTCTCCAGATATGATTGGATATGAGTACATAGAGATTTCCTTCGTGGGTGTGACCTCCAGCCACAGCAGGAATCCTAATTACTCTGATCTCATGTCAGGTTCGGGATGTAATCTCCATCATCAATTGGCTTGTGCCTGCGACCTCATAGACCCTATATAAGCTCAGAGGAGGAGGGACTTGACCTCCTTTCCACCTTTTCTATCTCCTTTCCACCTGGAGCTTGGCTTTGGGGAGAGATACTAAGAGAGTGCAGGAGGTCAAAGAGTGAGGTGTAAACCACGTGAATAAAGTCTAAGCTTGCCTGCCAAACTCTTGAGTGCTCTGTTTTGCTCAAACTGCGTTCATATGAGATAGTGGCTAGAGTATTCTGGAGACCTCAAAACAAAGATAAGATTTGTAATATTTGCCAGTTTCTCTGATTAGACCTAGCATGATTGATTAGCAGTAGTTGAGTGTGAAAATAGCAAGACTGCAGATCAAACTGCATAAACTGATAGTTGATACCAGGGAATATATGAGATTTCTTTTTTAATTAATTTTATTTTTAATTTATGAAATGAAATAAACTTTTCTATAACATTGTAATAAAGAGATGATTGTACACAAAACTGCAAATTTATTATGTTTAATTGCTAGTCCTTTTTTTGTTTTTTACTTAATTTTTTTTTAATTTTTAAAATTACATGTAAAGATAGCTTTTCACATTCATATTTGTAAGATTTTGAGTTCTAAATTTTTTTCCCTCCCTCTTTGCCTTTCCCCTCCTAAAAACAGCAAACAATTTGATATAGGTCGTACACATACAATCATTTAAACATATTTACCTATTTGTCATGTTGTGAAAGAAAAATCAGAACAAAAGAAAAAAGAAAAAAAATAAACAAAAAAGATGGAAATAATATTTTTCAATTCGTATTCTGTTTCCCTAATTCTCCTTCTAGATGCTGACAACATTTTTCATCCCAAATCTACTGGAATTGTCTTGGATCACTGTACTGCTGACAAGACCTAAGTTTATTACAGTTGATCACACATAATCTTATTGTTACTATAGATAATGTGCTCCTGGTTCTGCTCACTTCTCTCAAAATCAGTTCAAGTAAGTTTTTCCAGGCTTTTCTAAAATCAGCCTGCTCAGTATTTCTTATATAGCAATGACATTCCATTACATTTATTTATTTTAATTTATTCAGCCATTTCCCTAATGACGAGCATTCGTCAACTTCCAATTCCTTCTCACCACAAAAAGAGCTGCTACAAATAGTTTTGCATATTTTAGTACTTTTTGCTCTTTTCATTTTTATGTTTTTTAGATACAAACCCTGTGGTGACACTGCTGGATCAAAGGGTATGCACAGTTTTAAAGGCTTTTTAGCATAGTTTCAAATTGCTCTCTAGAATGACTGGATCAGTTTACAACTCCAGCAGTGTATTTGTGTCCTAATTTTCCCATAGTCCTACAACATTGATCATTACCTTTTCCTGTCATCTTAGCCAATCTGATAAATATGAGGTAGTACCTCAGAGTTATTTTAATTTGCATTTCTGTAACAAATAGTTATTTATGGATTTTTTCAAATTACTAGAACTAGCTTTAATTTCTTTATCTGAAAATTGTTCATAACTTTTCATCCTTTATCAATTAGGGAACGATTTGTATTCTTATTAATTTGACCCCATTATCTATATATTTTAGAAATGAAGCCTTTATCAGAAACACTGAATGTAAAAAAAAAAAAAAAAAACATGTTTCTCACCTTTCTGCTGCCCTTCTAATGTTGGCTTTTTAATTTGTTTTAATCAAAATTATCCCTTTTGCATTCCACAATGTTCTTTAATACTTCTTTGGTCATAAATTCCTCCTTTTTGTAAAGATCTGACAGGCAAACTTTCCCTATTCTTTTAAAATATTTAATAGTTAACTATAAATTTCTTTTTTTCTCTTTCCTTTCCCATCCATCTTTGAGATGGCTACAATTACACACACACACACACACACACACACACACACACACACACACAACACACACACATATATACACACATATAATGACTTATTAGCTCATGACCATTCCTAAAAAAATTGCCCTTATATGTTTTCTTGATTCTGCTCATTTCACTCTTAATTATTTTGTGCAAGTCTTTCCATGTTTTTCTAAGATTATTGAGATCATCATTTATTAAAGCACAGTAATATTCCATCATAATCAAATATTCCAACTTGTTTAGTAATTATCCATTTTATGGTCATCTTTGCAATTTTGAGTCCTTTGCCACCACAAAGAAAACTGGTATAAATATTTAAAACATACAGGTAGGTTCTTTTGACTTTTCTCTAATCATCTTTGGAAATAGATCTAGTAGTGATAATGCGGGGTCAAAGGATATAGGTACTTAAAATACTTTTTGAGCATAATTATAGATTGTTCTCCAAAACTGTTGGATCAGTTCACAATTCTACCAACAGTGAATTAGTGTCCTAATTTTTCTACATCCCATCCAACATTTCTTGCTTTCCCTTTCAATCATTTTTAGTCAATTGGGCAAGTGTAAAATGATATCTTAAAGTTATTTTTATTTATATTTCTCTAATCAATAATAATTTGGAACATTTTTCAAATGACTACAAATTATTTTGATTTCTTCATTGAATAACTGCCTTTTCATATTCCTTGACCATTTGTCAGTTGTGAGAAGGTTTGTATTCTTGTAGATTTGGCAAAGTTTTTTGTATTGTTGAGATACACGGTATTTATCTGAGAAACTGGCTATAAAATTTTCTTCCCATTTCCTGTTTTCATTTTCTTCTTGACTCCATTTGTTTGTACAAAAATATCTTAATCAAAATCGTCCCTTTTATACCTAACTTTTCTTGTTTGTTCATAATTTATTATCCTGTATGTGTGATAAGTAATATGCTGCATATTCTAATTTTCTTGTAATATATCTCTTTGTATCTGTCATGTATCCATTTTCTATTTTGTCATTCCTTACATTTTTTATTGTACCTTGATTTCTCATAAAGTAATTAGTTTATATTTGCTCAAATCTTATTTTTAAGTACTAATTTTCTTCAGTGAGTTTTTATATCTTTTTTCCCCATTTATTCAATTTTGTTTTTTGAGGCATTCTCATTAGCTTTTTGTATTTCCTTTAATATCACTCTCATTTTTCTTTTCAAAATTTTTTCTACATCTCTTATTCGATTCTTAAAATTCCTTTTGAGTTCTTTGCATCATTACAATTCTCAAACTATTTTATAAGACAATAATTATCAAAAATATCTGGTATTGGTTAAGAAATAAAAAGCTAGATCAATGGAATAGAGCATACACAATTTATAGTGGCAAATAAATATAATAAACCTTGTATTTGACAAATGTGAAGACAAGATTTTAGGATAAGAATTTTTATTTTTCTTAGAGGCTTTGGATGTAGGAGATGTGATTTTATTATTATCTTCTGAATATGTATTTTGATTTTCTTTGCCACCATAACTTTCTGTAGTCAGAATCTTTTTCTGATGTTTGTTCATTTTTACTCTGTTTACATGGAGGAGGATGCAATGTCCCAAACATTAGGGGTTTTGTGCAGCTGTTTTTAGAGATCCTTCTAGGGACTCTAGTGTTGTGAGCCACCACTGCAGTCTAGATCTGAGTATGGGCAGAACAGGAGATTCCTGCCTCACTACCAGTAAAGAGGGTCCTGCAATCTCCCTCTGACTTTCTGTTCACTATACCTCCCATACCAGCCTATGTGCTGAGATCTCTGGAAGCTATTACTGTTGTCACCATGATCATTGCTGCTATTTCCAGGCAGCTGCTACCACTGATGATTCAATGGATCCCAAAGCCTGATATTGATCCTGATCTGCACCTCCCTCACACCCTAGTAAGCTAAATCTCCTGCTAAGTTGTCTTTGGCCTTTGTCAGCTGAGACTCTTTGACTCTGGAGATTGCTACCACTGCCACTAGTGGAGAGGTCCCTGTGCCTGTTCCTGGTATGGAGCCCAGGCTGTGCTGGCCTTGGCTATGCTGAAGGTGGCTTGTACTGTGATTGTACTCCAGAATCACCCTGATATAACAAACCACTTCTACCAACTTTTCAAGACTTTTTTGGCTGGAAAATTGTTCCACTCCATCTTTTTGTTTCAATTCTAATTTTTTTTTTTATATTCATTATGTAAAATATATGGAATGGTCTGGGGGAGAACTTGGACAAATCCTTACCCTCACTCTATCATCCTGGCTCCACCTTTTTCTTGTATTCATTTTGATTTTACCTTTGTGAATTGTGTAAAATAATAGTCTGTGCCCAGTTTTTGCCATACTTTTTTATTTTTTCCCATTTTTTATTTTTGCCAAATACTTTATTTTTATAATAAAATCTTGTCTTCACACTTGTTAAATGCAAGGTTATTATGTCTATTTGCTACTGTAAACTGTGTCTAGTCTGTTCCATTGCTCTAACTTTCTTTCTCTTAGCCAGTATCTGATATTTTTGATAATTATTGGCTTACAATATAGTTTTAAGATATGGTATTACTAAACTTTTTTCCTTTACACGTTTTCATTAGTAAATGGAATTTCTAAGAGAATATAGGGAGAAAAGAGGAGAAAACCAAAGAAATATTCAGAAAAATAAACTCAAATTACAGGTATAGGATCAAGATGAGAAGATAATTAAGGAGCTATGGAAGGATTCATTTAAAAGGACAAAATAAAAGGAGGAGAGTATCATATCTTAGAAGTCAAGATAAGAAAACAAATATTCAAAATAGTGAGGTAGAAATTAACAAAGTGAAAATTTATAGAGTGGCCAGGGAGGACTAAAAAGTGATTATTGGATCTGACCATTAAGAAGTTATCTGTGATCTTTTGGAGGACTGGCTTTTTCATTACTCTGGTGGGGATAGAAGGCTAGTTTCAAGTTCTAAGAAATTTGAGACATTTAGGTGTAGATAATGTTTTCAATGAGTTTGGTAGCAAATGAAGAGGAAAGATTTCAGATGGCACCTGAATGGAATAGAAAAGTCAAAAGAAGACTTTTCCCTCTGTTTATTTGTTTTATTTATTGATTTTTAGGGCTGAAAGATTTGGACATATCCATAAATACAGAAAAAATATCAGTGGTAGAAGATTGAAACAACTGAGTAGTGAAATAGATAAAAAGAAAGACCTAGATTTTTAGTCATGAAAAAAATGTTCTATATCACTATTGATCAGAGAAATGAAAATTAAGACAACTCTATGATATCATTACACACTTCTCAGATGAGCTAAGATGATAGGAAAATCTAATGATTTGGGAGGGAATGTGGGAAAACTGGGACATTAATACTTTGTTGGTGGAGTTGTGAACTGATGCAACCATTGTGGAGAGCAATATAGTTCTATACCTAAAGAGCTATCAAACTGTGAATACTCTTTGATCCAGCAGTGTCTCTATTGGGCCTGTATCCCAAAGAGATCATAAAAAAAAGAAAAAGGAAATACATGTGTAAAAATGTTTGTAGTAGCCCTTTTTGTAGTGTCAAGAAACTGGAGGCAATGGATATCCATCAGTTGGGGAATGGCTGATTAAGTTATGGTATATTAATGTTATGAGTATTATTGTTCTATAAGAATGATCAGCAGGATGATTTCAGAAAGGCTTGGAGAAACTTACATGAACTGATGCTAAGTAAATTGAGTAAAACCAAGGGAACATTACACACAGCAACAACAAAATTATATGATGATCAATTCTCATGTAGATTTCTCCATGAGAGAGATCTCATGGATCAATGCTCTTTTCAACAGCAAGGTGATTCAGGTCAGTTTCAGTGGTCTTGAGATGGAGAGAGCCATCTGCATCTAGACAGGGGACCGTAGGAACTGAGTGTGGATAACAACATAGTATTTTCACTTTTTTGTTGTTGTTTGCTTGCATTTAGTTTTCAGTCTCATTGTTTTTCTTTTTTATCTAATTTTTCTTGTACAGTGTGACAGTTGTGGAAACATGTATTGAAGAATTGCACATGTTTAACATGTACTGAATTGACTGTCATCTAAGGAAAGGGGGTAAGGAAAAGGGAGGGAGAAAAAATTTGGAACACAAGGTTTTGCAAGGGTGAATGCTGAAAACTACCTATGCATGCATTGATGTTTTGAAAATAAAAAGCTTTATAAAAAAGGGGAGGTGAAGAGGAATAGAAAGGAGAGGAAAAAAAGAAGAAGAGAGAAAAAGAAAAAAGGAGAAAGGAGAGGAGAGAAATGAAGATACAGAAGACTTCTGATGATGCTATTTCCACAAACACTTACAAAATACTTCCTTTGTCTAAAATAATGTGTAAGATTACAGGAAATAAGAGTAATAATGTCTTTCTGAAACTTTCAGTCCAGCAAGTACATGTAACTCAAATATAAATAAATAGAATACATTATGCATATATAATAAATGTATAAATTAACATGTGAAAAAAGAGGCAGACCTAGGTTTCAGGAAAAAACAGAGATTAAATGTGACTTAGAATCAACAAGTCTTTTGATCCTGGGTAAATTATTTGACCTTTCTTTTCCAAATTTCTTCTTTTTTGTAAAATGGGGACAATACTAGTACCTACCTCCCAAGGTTGATTGGAGGAGCACATGAGATTATATGTATGTTTTTATATGTGTGTATATTTATACATATATTTGTATAAATCCACATGCATGTACATACACATACACATATACATAATCATATATATGATTTTAAAATGAAATAAAATTACATTGAAGTACAGATATAAAATTATTTTGAAAACTACATTCATAGTCTCCAAATTTAAAATCTCTGTTTTAGTTCAAACCATTCATTTTGTGAACAAAGAAAATGAGATCCACTCAGATTTAGTGACTTTCCAGAAATGGTAAAATTGTGTAGATCAAAACTTAAATCCTGATTCTCCATTCAATGCATTTTTCACTATGCAACAACAACCTTAAAGGTTTTATCCATCCTCTTGACCAGTAAGTATAATGGAAAAAGAAGAGTTTTTTTACCTGTGGAGAAGGTTTTAAGGAATACAGTGTCACCAGGGAATAATTAAGTCTTTGTTAAATCTAAGAGGTGAAGAAAATATTCATGGATGCTGAGAATTTATTGGAGTTGCACAGAGAATAATAGAATGAAGAAAATAACTAGAATGAGATTAGGGCAGGGCATGAATGATTAGAACAAGGATTAGGATTTAAGACAGAGTGATATAAGTATATTGCTTAAATCTAATATAGTAAGAGTTGGATGATGAAAATTGTGGAGCTCATACAGAGAGAATTAAATTGTGGTGACATGTTTCCTTAAAGGCATACTTACAAAATAAGTCCATTTTAGAGATCCAACTTTAATTTGGCATATGGATTAGCTAGTGTGAGCCACCATGAAGTTTGTTCCTCTGGACTCCTTTGGTCCTTGTCTTGGAGTTGGAAGAAATTTTAGAATTTGCCCAATCCAACCAAATCCATAACACAGGCACATCACTTTTACAGCTGATTATCCAGCATATTCACTGAAGTTATCTCTTACACTAATCTAGTAAAATGAATTAGAAATAAGAAGGGGTAGATTTTAATTTCAACTCTACCATTGATTATCTGTGCGTCCTTGAATAAATAATTTAATCTTCATGGGCCTGAATTTTCTTAATTTAGAGGCAGTTAAACAGTGTATAGAATGCTAGATTCGGGTTCAGGAAGACCTGGTCTCAAACACTTACTACCTTATTTTCTTTACTTATAGAGATAAAGTGATTTGCACCAAGTTTGTTCTTGGACAATTCACTTAATCTGTTTGCTTCAATTTCCTCAGGTATAAAATGGGAATAATAATATGAGCTAGCTCACACAATTGTTGTGAACACCAAATGAGATATTTTTAAAATATTTAGCACAATGCCCACCACATACTAAGTGCTTAATAAAATGCTTCTTATCTTCATCTGTAAAGTGAGGAGTGGGTTTTTTATATTTCTAAGCATTTGATTTTAATTGGAAAAGATATGACAGTCACTTTAAAATAAATTCTAAAATATGAATCCACAGCAGTAAAGCCATTGTATAATAAAATCAATAAATAAAATAAAACAAAATAAAATAAAACAAGATAAAATAAAAAAGATCCTGTGCCCTACTTAATTAATTAATTAATCTGAAGATGAATTGCTTCCTTATTGGCATATTGAATTAAAGAAAAACATATTTTCAGAGATAATATGAGTGGGTAGAATTTAAAGGAAAAAATTAAAGATCTACTTGTAGTAAGGGGAACATATTCTATTTTATAAATGGCATATATTTGTCATTATGTATCTTATGTGGAATTAATATCATAGTATCATCTTTGTAGGAACTGATATTCTTTAGAGATTTACTCTAGTTCAAACTCATCATTTTTCAGATAAGGAAATATATATTTGCCCCATCTCTGAAGGATAAGTGCCTTGTCATCTGTGGTTACATGGGGAGTGTTATAATTAGGGTCAGATATGTTTGAAAATACTGCATTTAATATTATAAGATATAAAAATATTTCATTTTTGATATTTTTTCTGCACAGATGTTTGGGAAGATTTTTTTAAGTGTTGCAGTATATAAAACAAACAAACATTAAACGGATATGTTTAAAAAAGGGATCAAATGAAATCATGCACACACCCACACACACACATACATGCACAAATCCAGTTAAGTCTTTCAAGGGAAACTAAAAGGTCAGCAAAATAAAAGATGGGGTGGGGGTAGGCAAAGTGTGCTAATGATATCCAAAGGGGTTTCAAAAGAATAAGTAGGGATCTTATAAAGATATCAGAGAGAAAAAATACTACTAATTAATGAGCAGAAGGTAATGAAATCCACAAAGACTTTCAAATGACTGAGATATTGACCTGCTTTTAAAAATCATCTTTATAAAAATCATCTCTCAGTACTCTCTTTACTTTTCCCAACAACAACAACAAAACACTGTATGAAAGACAAGTTTGAATGAGTAGCATATAAGGAAGACCTTATAAAATACAATGAGGAATTAAGGGTATCCTAAATCAATTTGGCTGTCATGGATTCTAAAGTCCCAAAATGGTTGTCAAATTTATACTGTATTTTCCAGACCTAATGAAAACACCCACTAGAACTAGTGAATTGGCTAATTCAATTAAGAAAGTAAATGTTAATTTTTATCAGCAATATGAGAAGTACAAAAAGAGATTTCACAGAAAAAATAATTTCTGTGAAAAAAGAGAAAGAAAAAAGAGAGAGAGAGAGAGAAAGGAAAACAGGGAAGCAGGAAGGAAGGGAGAGATCCAAGGAGGAAAGGAGGGATCAAATGAGAACAAGAGAGAGGGAGGAAAGAAGAAAGGGAGAGAAGAAGGGATAAACTCAGAGAGGAAGAAATGGATAGCTGAAGGGAGTAAGAAAGGAGAAAAAGAAGAAGAAAAGAGAGAGGAAAGAAAGAAAGAAAGGAGGAAGGGAAGGGGGGAAAGGAAAGGAGAGAAGAAAGGGAAGGAAAGAAGGAAGGAAGGAAGGAAGAAAAGGAGAAACAACAGAAGTTATCATCAATTGGTGAAATAAGGGAACAAATCTTTAGATAAATATTAGAAGACATCTAGAGGATAAATGAATTATGAAAAGCAAGCAGTCGAGTTTTACAACGAACAAATCATGCCAGGCAAATTTAATTGCTTTTTTCCCCTTTTTGGATGGAGTCATGAGATTAATAGATGAAAGCAGTAGTAGATGTAGCATATCTTGTAGCACTGGATACCATGCCTTATGAAATTTTACTCAAAGAATTAGTTTAAATTAGCTTGGATATGAACAATCTTACACAGATGAAAAATTGGTTGAAGTACCACATGAAAGGGCTAATGATAAATTACTTTTTTCTGTTTGGGAGGAGGTTTCTAGATGGGTGCTGCCAGGGTTAGTGTTAGGTCCAGTTCTTCTAAACATCTTCATTAATGATCTGAAAGAGGAAGTAAACAGCATGCTAATTAAAGTCACAGATGGCATTAAGATGGGAAATGTTGCAAACATCAGTAAGGCTTGAGAAGCAATAATGAGCCCTAAAGAGGTTTGAAATTGGTCAAAACTCAACTTTAATTCAAATCTAACTTGGAAAAAAAGATGCAACTGGGGAAAGTCCTGAACCTCATAAAATTCTGAGCAGAAATAAACCTGTAAAAATTTTATTATGCTAATAAATGATAAATGTGAACAACAACAACAAAAACAATGAACAAAAATCTAGATCTATTTGTGACTCAAATACTTGAGATGTTTTGAGGAAGTTTTATAATAAACTTATATAATAAATTCAAGGAATTAACATCTAATAGGTGATTCTAGCAAGATCTAAAGTAGAGTAAATTTCATTCCACTGATCTTGTTATGGAAAACATGTTAACACATTAGAGTAGATTCAATGAAGAAAACACACCCCAAAATTATTAAGGAGTAAGAAATAGAAGGCATTGTTGGTATGGAAACTAAGTTAAATAAAAAAAAAGGATTAGGAAGTAGTTGCAGAAAAAAGGACAAAATGGCTGAGGAGCTAATGTCCTAATATATGGTAGATAGTTGAAATGCAGACTAATTATAATAGAAATTTTCTAGTAGAAAAAAAAATAGACAAAACACAATTAAAAACAGACAAGCAGATTTATTAAAACAAAAAAAAATCATAGGTAACTAATGGGGGCAACATCCCTATCAATGTAAACAAAAAAATTATGAAAATATTTGTTAAAATTAAATGATCCCTATGTGGATAGAGTTAATTACTTAAATAAGCCCTCTACCACATAACTTAAATATGTTCATCTGAGTTGTGATTTTTTTGGTTACAATTACATTATAATTAGAATTTCATACATAAATTACATATATTTTTATTGATAATTATGATTTACTCCTTTACAAAATTTATTAACTCTCTTACTATCTTTCAATTAATTTGCCCAACAGATGTTTCATAGAAGCTTAACATTTGCATCATTAGCAATGCCATTAGAGATTCTGAAGAGTACAAATAGAAGAAACAATCCTCATCACAAATAGTTTGTACTCTAGGAAAATATAAACATATAAAATAAGGAGGAGAATTTATAAAACAACCATATGAACATATATAGATCAATAGAAGATAAAAACATCTATGAAATGGAATACTTAGAAAACAGGGTATTCTTGTTAATTTAATATTTTTAGTTGAAATGAAAGTTAATCAAGAACTTTTTATTTTAATACTAAAGATGAAATTCTGTCACAAATATATTAATTTCATTTCCTGTCTCAGTAAGTTAAGTATATTAGATATAATCAATTTTTTTCTGATGATTATGAAACTTGTATATATTCAATCATCTTTATGAAATGTTATGTTTAATAAAAACTCTTTTCAAAGAAGAAATTATAGCAAGCTGTTCTGAATTATGTCCTGAGATCAGGAGCTTACTTTTTAAGATATATTTTCATTACTAGGATTTCAATAGTCTCCTAAAAAGTTAAGTCAAACAATTTTTTCAGTTAATTGATGATTTTGATTAATTTGATTTGATTAATTTATCTCTCATCTATTACACAAGTATTTGTTAAATCCCTATTATGTTCAGCCCTGTGACAGGTTTTATGTAATAGTAAAATAAAAATGAAAAAGTTCCTGCCATCAAGAGACCTATATTCTACTGGGAAGAAACATCAATATAGAATATTGTTTAAGGGAGTAGCAAATAGAACAGCATGACTAGAAAAAAGAGTGCAGGATTAATATGCCATAAGCCTAGAAAGGAATTTGTTGTTTAGTCATTTCATTTGTGTCTGACTCTTCATGACTTCTTTTGGGGGTTTCTTGGCAAACATACTAAAAAAGTTTACCATTTCCTTCTCCTCATTTTACAAATTTGGATACTGAGGCAACCAGGGTTAAATGATTTGCCCAGAGTCACACAGTTAAGTAAGTATCTGAGGCCAGATTTCAACTTAGGAAGCATTTTCCTAACTCCAGGTCCAATGTTTATCCATTACGTCCTCTAGCTGCTCCTTAAAAAGGATTACGGAAGCCATATCATAAAGAATATTAAAAGCCAGAAACTTAAAAAAAAATATTTTATTCTGAACTAAAGAAATAAACCAAGCCTTTCTATAAACATAGAGTAGAAAATTTTGATTGTACATGAAATATACACACACATGTATATACATTATATTTACATAGTATGTAAATTTTATATATATTTCTATTCATCTTTTCTTTCTCTTAATGCAGATACCATCTTCCTTCATAAGTCATTTATAGTTAATTTGGGTATTTATAATAGTCAAATGACTTATTTATTCAAAGATATTCTGCAAACAATGTTGTTTTTGCAATGTTCTCTTGGTTTTGTTCACTTTGTACTTTATTATTTCATGGACGCCTATGCATGTTTTTCTAAGATCATAGAGCTCATTTTTTACATTAGAAATGAAGACTTTTATATTTTATCTCACAAGAAAAAGGAAGAAATTGGAGCTACTTGCTTGTATTATAGTATGCATATCTAAAATGAGAAAAGTACCTAAGGGCATGAGGAATTAACTGTCCTAAATTTAACAAATTTGTTACATGTAACTGTCATCTGTTTTCATCAGAGAAGAATAAGGGTTCTTTTTAGTTAAATTATGTGAAAGTTAATTGTGATATTCTATAGATTCTATAGATATGGATAGATAATTCTATAGATATAGATTCCATTATTAATATAATGGAAATTTTAAATCAATAAAGAATGGAAAACGTATACATGTTATGCTGAGTAGATATTTTTGAACACTGAAAAGAAGACAATAGGTAGATATGTATTTTGTCATTTAGATGTTGTGTCCTGTGTTGGAAAGATCACTATGTTTAGAGTCAGAGGAACTTGGTGTGAATCCTGTGTATACTACAAATTTCTTTATGATACTCAGGCCACATCACTTAACTTCTCCACCTTAGTTTTCCTATATGAAAAACGTAAGAGAGGGTTTGGAGCAGATGGCTTATTAAGACCCATTTAATTCTAACTTCATTATCTTATTTATAATACAGCTGTACTTAGAATTGAATATTGTATAAAATCTCATATTTCTATTTGTACTTCTATTTTACGTATAAATTATAATACCTGGGAGACCGAGACTTGTGAATCTGTTTAACTCAGGAGTTCTAAGCTATATTGGGCTAAATATATTAATACTAAGATCTAAAAAAGAAGACAGAAAAAATATTCTGAGCCAGCTAGAGTGGGAATGAGCATGTGAGTAGCTGTTGTACTTCTTAGATGATAGAGACTCAGTCTTTAAAAAAAATGTGTAAAAGAATGTAAGATCAAATAATATGAAAACCTTTCTGAGTTTGGAGATCAGGGGGATCCCTTTTTTCGCTTCTGTTTTCTATGGACTATGATTTTATATGAACTATTTGTGTCCAAAATGTGCTAATATCTTCTAAGCTCCTATTATTTTATTAGCCAAAGTTGGAAACACTGTACCTTGATCCCAACATAATGATGGCATTTTGGTCCTCTCTGAGAATTGACAACAATCAACCAACCACTATTCAAAGTAAATATTTATAATACCTTAGAAAGATTTTCAAATTAATTACATTCTAGCCTCATTTTCTTTTCTGACTTTACAATGTGTGTATAGGGAATCATAGGAAATAATATGTCACATAGAAAAAAAGTTATTTCAATTTCTTTTATATTAATACAAGTTAACACATATTTGTCAAACATCCATGGTATTCATGGAATTGCTAAAGATGTAACTAGAAATTATTTCAAATTCATAATTTACTAGGAAATGCCAATTTACACAATTTAACAACAACCACCACCATCACCAACACAACAAAATCACCAAGAGATGGATTGTGACAACTATTTTATTTGTCAGAAAAAAGAGAATTAACAATAAAAAAATTCCTACCTTTTGAATTATATTTTATTTTTTATCAAAAAAAGAATAGGGAAAAACAAAACAAAACAACACTGTCAAGTGCTCAGCAGAACATCATGGAGGATTAAAAATATCTAACAATAAATTGCCAGTTCAAGAAAAGGATATGTTATAGTAGAAAAAATTATATTTATGAGTGTCTATCTTTTCTTTGCTTCCTAGTAGGTATACTTAAAAATTTTTTTTCTTTCCCCCCCTTTGATTGTCCCCAGATCTCTCAAGCATGATATATCTTATATACATATATTGATAAATATAGATATATACACACATGGGAGTGTATGTGTGTGTGTGTGTGTGTGTGTGTGTTTAGTGAGAGAATTATAAGAAATGAGTGAATCACTTCATCTTGTGACTCAGTTCTGGATCTAGCTTATCGCTCATTCTACTCAATTATAAGTCTAGTCCAATTTCTGTCTTGTGAGAGAATTATTCAATTACAGGAATTGTGAGAAAGCTTTATTCCATTGTTTGAACCTAACTCTGCCTGATTAGGAAATTGAACCACCTCTATCTACTGCTTAGAACCCCTTAATTAATGACCTAGGTTATCCTGACCAGATACTAAGAGCTAAAGATTGATGAAATGAGTTTTTTCACAAGGATACATTTTAGGGAAGTTAGATGGTATAGTGGATAGAGTACTGACCCTGGAGTCAGGAGGGCTTGAATTCAAATAGGCTTCAGACACTTAACACTTTCTACCTATATGATCCTGGGCAAGTCATTTAATCCCAATTGCGCTCCAGCACACACACACACACACACACACACACACACACACCCCAGAAAACTGGCCATACAGGTCAAAAGGCTGCTCTTTCTTTGTTCTTATACAGACATTTGGGGGAATAGGGAAACTCGTTTTTTTTTTTTTTTTTTTTTTAAATTTCAGGGACTTGAATCTATTGCACTTCTAACTTGGAAAGCCCTTAATCTTTCCTTAGATTCAAATTCAGATTACTTAATCTTGTATCCAGTTTTAAATCCACTTTACTGGTGATTTTTAATGCATAAAAATGGTTTCCTCCTGTAGTTGGGACTTAGTGCTTAGCTGAGGTGGCCTAATTGTGATTTGTTATGCAATTGGTATGTGTTACTTATTAAAATGATATGCTCAAAAGCTTGTGCCTTTCTTCAGTTATTTCAGATTTTATCTTTCTACAGGAGAAGAGATGGAAGAAGGTTCTACCAAGTTTCTCACCAAAAAAATGAGACCATGAACTTTAAAAGCCTGGAAGATTTGTTCTTCCCAATATAGTGATTAACAATAATCAATAACAATGTCTATCTTGGAATCCAAGAGAAACTGGACATACTGGTGAGAGAGAGCCCCCAAATTTCAAAAGAATATACTCCATTGAACCCCAGAAGAGAGAAATATACTTGAAGGGAAATTTCATAAAGACTCCACAAAAGCGCAAAAAGTTCCAATTATCAAGAGTTGTAAGCTATCCCTTTTCTATATGTTTTAAGTTTGAGTCCACTTTTTCCTGAGTTATATGTATACTTGTATAAGAGAGGGTATTCTAGAATTTTGAAAGGGTTGATTTTGTACCATATTTTCTCATTACTTGTATTTGCAAAACACCCAACTAAAAAAAATTTCACATTGGCTGGTTAACTGGTAAGCATATATAAGATGGCATCTCATGAAAAACAAATACCATATCTTTTATCCCTGAGGATTATCTCCAGAATCCTGTTGAACAAAACTATTGTTACTCTCTAGGAATCAATCTGACAGACTAGAAGTTGAAAGGACAACACAGAGAGGGTGCTATAGAGGGTGCTATATACATAGACACAAAATTATATGTACACACATTTATGAATATGAAATATCAAAATAATAACAAAATTAATTTTTCTCTATATTTTACTTTCTAGCTTATATTTTGGAGAAGAATAGTATGTATATAATCTTGAGCAAATCACTTAACAATTATGAATATCAGTGTCTTAATGAAAAGAAATGGATTGAAACACAATGACTTTTGTGGTCTCTTTCCATTCTCAATTTCTAGTCCTATGATCTGAAGTAGTTCTGTATGTTATTAAAAATATGGGAAAGAGAAAATTAGAACTACCCATAGGATTTGGGACAAGAAATGACTAATGTTTTCCTCACTCTGTCTTTTCCAATATGTTTTTGAAGGAATTAGAATTTGGACAGATTTTAAAAGTAACAATCCTTTTGATCTTTGATAATATATTATAAATTTGCACTGACAGAACCATTTCTCTTTTATGTTTGACACATGTAATATCATTCCCAAATCTAAATTTTAAAATGGGAAATGCCCCCAGTATTCATCCACTTTTAATTTGTAAGTTGGACCCAATTGGGTCCTGGTGAGAAAGGGCAATGTTAATAACAATATAGTCTAATGACTTAAGTATAATAATGAATATTATGTTGAAGATTAATTTCATTGTTGTGGAAAGATTTTTCCTAACCTGTATTTCTATTTCCTGCAAATAAGATTACACCTTCCTTGGGAGGATATTGTTCAGATTCACACAAAGACATTGTATTTACCATGTACAGAATACATTACATGCAGGAAAATTAAGGGTTTGGTTCTAAGGATCAAAACATGACTTGTATTTTTTTCTATCCACTCATTCTTTATCAGTCTATACAAAACAAGGCTGAACATCTAGTATAAAGTGTGGAGATGTTCATCTTGTTTTTACCAAAGGAGATCTTGATCTTTCCTTTAGTTTGTCCACATCTCTTATAAGAATGCCAGCAGGGGCTTTACTGTTTCTAGACTAATGGCAGAGGAAATAGAAATATTACAGCTGCTGCTCTGCATGTGGTAGTCATTTTGAAATACTGCATTTTGGATTCTCACATTGAGCTTTTTTTTTTTTTTTTTTTTTTTTTTGCAATCTCCACTGTATCGAACAATACGAATATCTGCAGGGTTGTATTAACTTTCCAAAAAAAAAAAAATCAGTACAGCCAATTTTAGTGCAGATAAAGGAAATGGCTTGAATTTGATGCTTTCCCCTCTTCTTTTGCCAAGATGTGTGGAATAGATCTCTTTTACTTTTATTAGCATGTAGAGAGTTTTCTCTTCCCCTGAAGCTAACCCTCCACAGATTTCCCCAAAGTTTTCCATTTTTGACGGTCATGATGTAGGAGTCTCTTCCAGCTCTATTCATTCAGTAAGCAGCATTGCTGACACTTTTGGCAGATTTATTGGATATAGAAAACACACTGTAGAGAAAACAAATTCTCGCTTTCTAAAAAAGACATTTTTGAATGATCATTCAAAACATGACATTTCTCAGTTTATGGACACTTCTCAGTTTATGTTTCTTTAAATTTTGGTATTTGAACACTAATTGTTTACAATAGAAATATCTTACTTATAAATTTAGTAACTGATTTGTCTCTGTACATGGATTATATAACATAAAAGAATGTGTACTATATCAATTGTTTTGTTCACTTCAAAAATTCACCAATTATAAGATGATGTTTTAGCATCATAATATAATTCTATTTTTATGCCCTTGATTGAGTTTACTTTTATTTTCTGATTCTTTCTGTATATACATAGGATAAAAAATATTTTCAAGATGGACACATTTATTGTTAAATTACTCATATTCTAATAATCTAATTCCAGAGAACAATAAAATATCTCAGCGGAATAACTATAAAACAAAATTCTAAAATAATATTGATCTTTAAAAACATGCTCATCACCTTTATCAAACAATTTTATCTTTAAAAAGATAATGAAACTACTGTCTTGAAAACCACTAAAATATATGCTCAATATACAATTTTATTTCTATCAAAGTAAAATTATTATGGTTACATCTGAAATTTCAAACTTTTTATAAGAGAATATAATAAATAACATTTTAGTAGTCTTTCAAAATATCATTATCTTATTTTATATCTGAAGTAAATATTCATGGTATCATTTAACTATCTAGTGGATAGATAGAGTAGGCTTATTATAAATGTGTCTCTCATCATTGCTTAACCAACAGACTTCAACCATTTCTTAAGAGATAATAATCATTAAATGCCAAATGTTGCCACATATTTGCATTAATCACTTCATCATTTTGAATTCTAAATTTAATATTTTGTGATGAGAAAGAAACAATTTGATTTCAATCATAGGTAGCAGTTTATTCTATATATGCTGTATTTGTTGTTCGGTATCATATACCAGATTCCATAAAATATCTGAAGAACTGCCTATGTGCTTTGCTTATTCTTGGTAAGTTTCTTCAACCTATGATTTGCCTCACCTTTTGGGCATCTTTGTTGATTATCTTATTTTGTTCATACCTAGTTCATTGATAAATCCATTTGCTATTGTTCTGTTATTTCTTGTATCATTCTTTTCTTGGGAAAAATCCCTGGAAATGTTTTGAATTAGGAAAATTAGGTGTTTGGATACTTAGTAAATTGTTTTTCATCTCATCCTCCACCTATTTTCAGGCTTGTGCATTATAATTTAATCCTTAACACAGCAAACACAATGAGATGAATCTTCCTATATTCTTATGAAGCTCTGACTAATTCTGTATCCCATGATCATATCTTCCTATTTAAAAGCATATCCTATTACAGAACATAGAAATGAAAGTTTGGTGAGACCTATACACAGAAATCAGGAAATTAATTCTTAATGAAAAGTCATTAAATACTTTCCTCAAGAAACACATTGAACTATGACTATTTGGATTTACATCCCCACACCTCTCTTCCAATTGGATGCTATTTGGAAATCAAATTAAAACTGAATGAATCCTACCATGCAGGTCCTATATCCTTAATCAGAAAAACAACTTTATCATCTTAGCAAGGAATTTTGGAACATTAACATATGTACAAAAGGCAAGCTGTAGTCTTTATCATAGAAATCCAGATGTTTCTTTAGTTAAAAAGAAATTTTTCTTGAATTAAATTCTCTATGTTAATAAACTTTGTCTGATGTTCTCTATAGAAATCAATCAATCAACAAGAGTTTATCAAAGACCATGCGCCTGGCATTGTGCTAGGATGCTGGGTACATAGAAACAATGAAGTAAAAAATTCCAACATTTAAGGAACTTACAGTCTAATGAAGGGAGACAATGAGAACAAGGAAACACTTATGTGTGTGTATTTTGGATTATGTACGGAATAAATACAAAGTTAAAGCGGTTGATATACATACATATATGCATGTATATATAACAGAGATGTACACATATATATGAAGGTGAATGTCTATATAGAGTTCTGTATTAAGCTTTAAGACACTGAAATGTAAGATGCTTATATAAATATATATGTGTGTGTGTACAGATACAAATATTTTTGCCTTTATTTATAGAAATATATTCATACAGATATGCATGACTGCATCAAATGTGCATATATTGATATCAATACTGATATTTATCTTTAAGTTATTAACATTTATAATTTCACTAATATTTTTGAGTTTACCTGTATATGTGTATATATGTATAGGTATATATATATTTTAATAAAGACATATGTCTATTTGTATACATTTTTACATGTAAGTATACTTGGTCACTCATAGAGACAGATAACTTAAGGTTACATTTTAAACATCAAACTTCAAATCATAATCTGCACAATAAAGATTCTTTGTTGCAGCTTATGCATGAAATTAATCCTTTTAAATGTAAATATTCACTAAGCAAGCACAGAGTTTTTTTTTTTTTTTTAATAGGCACAGGAATAGTGAGCATGCCTCTGCTTTCATCAGTGTAAAATGTCTTAGTAAGGAAACTTTCTCTATCAATGCACAAGGGCACATTATTTATAATATATACTATTACAGAATTGCTTAAAACACTTAGAAGTAATGTGACTAATTCAGGATCACATAGCATTTGTCTTATGTGTCGGAGGCTAGGCTTGAATTCAAGTTTTCATGAATTTGAGATCAGCTCATTTTAAACTGTCATACAACTTTTTCACATTTGTATGCATTAATATTTAATATTTGGTTCTGATTAAATATTTTTCAACTTTTGAAATATCTGAATGGATTTTTCCTTCATGTGGATACAAGCTCTCTATTAATTCAGATAGTCATACCTTTTCATCTTGTAAAAATTCTTATTCATTTTTTCTCTACCAGATCATAAGTGTATTAAAACAAAAGATTAGAGATGATACCTAATAGTTATTATTATTTTGTTTTACATTTTGAGGTTACCGATTAGACCTTTTAGATAATTTATAAGATTTGTCTATCTCCTTTTCTCTCTCTCTTTCACACACACACACACACACACACACACACACTCATGGATCATTACTAAAATAAAAGCTACAGCTTACTTATATCTAGACTTATTCTCTATTATCTTTTATATAATAAATAACTTTGAATATTCATAAATTGTGATGTTCCAAGATTTGCAAATATTCAGTACTGTTAATAAAAATTTTTATAAAAATATAGATCCTCATAATTTTGGTGGAGCTTGTGATTATTTTCCAAATTCAATCAATTTCATACTCACCCTTCTGCTATTCTTACAAATTATAATATATACATATATATATTTACTTATATAATGAATGATAACAAGCTGATAATATATCATTTCAAAGTTTGCAAAGTGTCTTAAGAAGAGGATCTCGTTTGATCTTTAAAGCAAATTTTTAAAATAAGTGCTATAATTACTAGAATTTTATAGATGGGGAACTGAGGAATAGAGCAGTTAACTGTTAGAGTTCAAATGTTGGAGTTTGTTCTTCTCAAAGCACAGCCGGTTTAGAGGCTTGGAGCCCTTCAGATGTCTCCAAATCCAAAGGTTCTGTCCTTCAGCCTCTGACTCTGCTTTCTTCTGCCTCCAACCAAGACAGAGATGGAAGGTCTCTCTTATCTCCTTCTGGGGAGCCCAGCCACCAACTTGCCGCGGAGAGAGGGCTTCTGGCGTAGCTCCACTGAAATCCGTCAAAGTGTTCTCTGCAACAGAGTTGTTCCTTTCGAGTCTAGCGCGATCAGCCAGCCAAGAGGAAAAAAGTGTATTCTGGAATGGCTGTCTCGCCTTATATGTGAACCTTCTGAGAGAATGGGATTATGGGTTTTCTCCCATAGTGCTCTCTGGCCCAAAGAGCTTTAAGGTGTGGACTCCCTTGAGTAAAGGTGGGAACACAAGCCTTGTCTTGATTAGTTCTACTTAGTACCTTGTTTCAGGTTCTGGCCAAAACAACTTCTTGTAAGATTAGATCAACTCTAATTACTTAGCAGTTAGTAAGGATTCCAACATCTCCCCCTTTCTTTTGTTTTAAAACATAGGGGGTTTCTGAGGGGTACACATAAATCCATCAATATGGGAGGCATTATACATAATTTACATGAGCACATAGCAATATAACACAGGCTAGTAGTAATGTAACAAATAACAAGAATCAATCTGAAAATTTACACATGTCCATAAGTCCTAGAAACAGTCCAATAGGATTCCATTGTCCATTAGTTCATGTGCCAGGAATCTAATAATTCTTGTGAGCACAATCAGCAACAGAACCACCCGATATTTCTTGGATCTTCTCCTTTGTTTCAAGGGTCTGCTCCATCTTTCTGCGATGGACAAGGCGAATGCGGCTCGTAGGCACCCATCTGATTCCTTCTCCACCTGTAGAGATGCAAGCAAATCCTCTCCCCCAAGCAGTTAGCCTATCTGGTCCCTTCCATTCACCACTTTCTGGGTCTCTCCACATCACCTGGCGATTATCTAAAGATAGTGGAGCTGCTCGCACTGGACACTGCTCTTCTGGTGGGTTATAAAACCTGTCTGCTGGAGCCAGTGCATCTTTATCAAAGATTAAAAAATTAATGGTATAGAGAACTAAATTTAGAAGTTCTCTAGGGTTACCCGTGGCTCCCCCTTTCTTTTGTTTTTGGAGGAGTGTCTTAATGTCTCTGTTTCTTCTTTCTACTATTGCTTGACCTTGAGGATTGAAGGGTATGCCAGTAGTGTGTAAAATCTTATACTGTGCACAAAAGTATTCAAAATGTTTGGAGGTATATGCCGGTCCATTATCTGTTTTTATTTCTTGTGGCACACCCATAATTGCGAATGCTTGAATGAGGAATTCAGTGACCACTCGGGCTGTCTCTTTTGCTGCTGGTATGGCAAAAGTGAATCCTGAAAAGGTGTCTACCACAACGTGGATAAAAGACAGATGACCAAAAGATTTATAATGAGTCACATCCATTTGCCAGATTTCATTGGGTCTCAAACCACGAGGATTCTTCCCTGGAGGCAGTGTAGGAGCTTGGAAGGGAAGGCAAGCTGTACAGCTTTTCACTATGCTCCTAGCTTCTTCTTTTGTAATCCCAAACTGTAAATGCAAAGCTCGAGCAGCCTGATGGTATTTAGAATGGGATTCCTGGGCCTCCTGAAATAAAGGCGAACTGGCCAACATAGTTAAAAGGCTATCTGCCTTTGAATTTCCATCAAAAATAGGACCTGGAAGTCCACTATGTGAATGGACATGCAGGATATAAATCTTTCCTGGATGCTTTCTCACTTGCTCTTGAAGTTCCTTAAAGAGTTGATATATATTAGAAGCTGCAAATTTTATTTGGGCTGTGGCAATTCTTTGTACCACACCTACTGAATAGGCTGAATCAGATATTATATTTATGTCGCCTGGGTAATAAGTGAGAGCTAGCATGATCGCATATAATTCGTTCTGCTGAGTGGACTGAAAAGGAGTTCTGACTACTCTTTTTACGGTTAGATCATGAGAGTATACAGCACAAATATTTTGTTTGGCTGCGTCTGTAAAGATGGTTGGTCCTTCAAGAGGAACCTTAGAAACCTTCTCTTCAAAAATCCATTGCCAATTATGCAGTAGTCTGGTTATCTTTAATGGAGATCCATGTGCAAAATTTGGAGCCATGGCCAATAAAATCTGCCACTCTGGGATGGTTTCACAGCATACATTAATTTGTGCATTTGTATAGAAGGTATATATCTTGTCAGGTCTTGTCCCAGATAATTGTACTGCTCGCTTAATGCCCTTTAATAGAATTCTAGCCACAAGTACTGGGTAAGGCGTAAGGCTTTGTTCTGGTTGTGCTGGGAGGTTCACCCACTCTATCACACTGTCTCCTTGATGAAGGACTGCTGTGGGTGCTTCTTTCGTAGCAAAAACTGATATTTCCAAGGGTTTTTGAGTTACTCTCTCAACTACATTGGATAAAGCCAGTTCAACTTCTCTCAAGGTCTCTTGAGCTTCTTTTGTAAGCCGGCGTGGTGAATTTAAAGCAGTGTCTCCCCTTAAAATGTCATATAGGGGTTGCAATTGATTGGTAGTTAAACCTAATACTGGACGCATCCATTGGATATCTCCTATTAATTTTTGGAAATCATTTAAGGTGTTCAACCTCTCTGTTCTTAAAGACAGTTTTTGTAGAGTAAGTGCCTTAGGATATATTTCATATCCTAAATATTGAAAAGGAGCATGCCTTTGAATTTTTTCTGTAGCGATATGAAGTTTGTAGTATCTTAGTGTTTCTATGGTTTTTTGTAGACATGGTTCTAGAATTTGTTCCTCAGGTGCACAACCCAATATATCATCCATATAATGTAATAGCATAACTTTTGGAAATGCTTTTCTTATTGGAGCAAGAGCAGCAGCAACATACATTTGACACATAGTGGGGCTGTTCTTCATACCCTGTGGCAAAACCGTCCATTCATATCTTTTATAAGGCTCAGCTAAATTGACACTGGGCACCGAAAAGGCAAATCTCTTCATATCCTCCTTATCCAGAGGAATGGAATAGAAACAATCCTTGATGTCTATAACCCAAAGAGGCCATTCTCTAGGAAGCTGAGTAGGAGATGGAAGTCCAGGCTGAAGAGTTCCCATAGTTTCCATCTGTTCGTTCACTTTTCTTAAATCAGTGAGCATCCTCCATTTTCCCGATTTCTTTTTTACAACGAACACTGGTGAATTCCAAGGACTTAGAGAAGGTTGTAAATGCCCTTGTTCAAGCTGCTCCTGTACTATATCTAATAAGGCCTGAATTTTATCGCTACTTAAGGGCCACTGTTCTATCCACACTGGTGTATCAGTTTTCCATTGGATAGGAATAGGTGAAAGTGTTGGCAGGCCTTCAACAGCAGCCCTGATTAAAAAACCGAAGTACTCATTTTTAACCCCAATTGTTGTAAAACGTCTCTTCCCCACAGATTGATGGGGATTTTTTCAACTATAAAAGGAGTAAAAACTCCTGTTTTGCCTTCAAAAGTCCATCTCATAGGGGCAGCACTAACTTCAGCTGCTATTGATCCTCCTACTCCAGACATATAGGTATCTGCTTTAATCTTTGGCCAGTGACTGGGCCAACTGGCACCTCTAATAACTGTACGATCCGCACCTGTGTCTACCAATCCTTCCAATGGTAGGCCATTTATATAGATAGTGAGCATAGGTCGGTCAGCCGTTACTGCTGCTGTCCAATATATTTCTGGTTTTTGTGGTCTGGAGTCAGAACCTGGGTGACTATCACGAGGCTGCTTATTAGGATTCTGTATGAGTAAACCTGATGCTACTACGTCTCCTGGGTGATAAGTCACACATTGTCTACCTGTATTAGTGACTGGGATATTATCTACACATTCCCCAGTTTCCCACATCAGTGTGTGGATGGACACTGTTTTGTACATACAAGGAGGTGAAATGGTCAAGCCTACTGTGCCTGGAGGTAGGGGATCCATAGGCTGGAGAGGAACAGATTTCACCTCTCCAGGGGGTATCTCAGTTGTCCCAGCTGCATACAGCTCTATTCTCCCCAATTGTAATTCCCTTCTGCCATCAGGTTGCTTCCTGGCTGGTTGACTGTGTAATCCCCTTCTCCCATCATATGGCTTTCTGGCTGATTGGTCATGTCTGGGTACTGGACTTCTAGGCACTCTCTGGGTGCACCATTGGCTGCCATCATGCCCCAAGTGTTTTTTGCCTTGGGCCCTGGGGCTGGGCCCCTCATCCCGTTTCCCTGAATCTGTCTGCATTCTGAGGCCCAATGGAAGCCTCTGTTGCATTTTGGACATGGGGTTTGGGGTCTTGTTCTCCCACCTTGTCTTCCCATTCTATCTCTATACCAACATTGAGCTTTCAGATGTCCTACTTTTCCACACTGAAAGCATCTACGAGTCTCTCTGGAAGTCCCTTGCCAAGAGGGATTCTGTCTTCTCATGTTTGGATTTTGGGAAGTCTGCATCATAGCCTGGCTATAAAAGGCACCTGTGCCCACTGTGGCACAGCATCTTATGAGTTCCTCTAAAGGAGCATCCTTGCGCAGTCCTAGTATAATTCTTCTGCAAACCTCATTAGCATTTTCCTTAGCAAGTTGCCTTATCAAGATGTCTGTTATTGCATTTTCTCCATTTGTTCTTATGATAGCTGTCTGCAAGCGTCCCACAAAGTCAGCAAAGGGTTCATTTGGCCCTTGTGTTATTTTTGTGAAGGCCCCCCCCCCTTGTCGTCTTTATTGTGAAGAGAAGTCCACGCTTTGATAGCATTATCAGCAATTTGCTGATATGCTGCTACAGAATAACTAATTTGTGCTGTGACATCTGCATAAGGACCTGTACCTGTTAGTAGGTCACAGGTGATTGCAGTATGAACTCCACTTTGAATATTTTGTTGGGCTTGTATCCTACAGAGCTCACTATATTCAGAAAGCCACAAGTAGTTCTGTCCAGGTTCTAGGCATATTTTTGCTATCGATTTCCAGTCATTAGGGATCAAGATTTCAAAAGACAAATTTTGTAGACATGCATCTAAAACAATATTATTATGGCTGACATATAATGTAAATTTGTCTCTTGATTTGAATCTTTTAAGTTTGACTTAGAGATCAGAGATTACTAGCTTTAGTTTTTTTTTTTTTTTTTTTTTTTTTTTGATGAATTTTACTTTTGGTCCTTGTTATTGTGTTTGTGTACATATCTTATTTCCTTCCCTGCCAACTCTTCTACTCCTTAACTTGCCATGCTAATCCTTAACCTTCTTCACCCATGGATCCCTCCCTTATCTTCTTATCTTTTCTCTCCCTCTTTATTTCTTTAGTCTGTATACCTTATGACACTTCCCTTAATCTAAACACCCTTCTATGCCCCACCCCATCCTATTCCCTCCCAGTTTGTTTCTTTATAGATTCTGAAGAGTGCTATACCCTTCATGATATATATATATATATATATATATATATATATATATATATATATATATATATAAATTTTTTTTTCCCCAGAACTACCCAACCTCTTCCCTCCTGTACAATTGCTGTGAACTAGGTCAATTCTTTCTCTCCCCCTTATGTATAAAGCATAATTATAATTTTTACCTTTTCCTTGACAGTTTTGCTTTTTAGAATCAGATCAAACTCAAGTCTGACCCAGTGGTTGTTTTTTTTTTTTTTTTTTGAACTAACTAATTCCTGATGTCAATCTTAAACATATGATATACATTTCCATGTAAGAACAATAAATGACTTGTCCTTGTTGGGTCCCTTAAAATTAAGCTTTTATGTTAGCTCATTAGGTTAAATGTTCTACTAAATTCAGGTTTGACTGAGAAAAAGTCCTAAAAACTGTAAATTTGTTGAATGTCATTTTTTTCACACTTATCACTCTGCCCCCATTTCTTGTTTCCTCATACCCATTCCCCTTCATATTACCTTTCAAATGATCTAATCCAGAGCTTCTGAGTCTTTCCACTACACTTCTGACATTTAATTTCATCTTAAACCTTTCCTCCCCTCATTTTTTCTATTTTCTTGAACTTAGTGAGAACTGACTTCTTCCTGGTCCTGTGCCTAACTTTTAGATATCACAGTTAGTTTTCATGATAGATATATTTGGTTTCTCTAGGTTCCCCATTTTTTAGCTCCTCTTTGTGTATAATCTTCCTCCATTATAATGTAAGCTCATAGTGGGTGGGATTTGAGTTTGTTTTTGCTTGTATTGTTATTTCCAGTTCTCTAGTATGTAGAAATTGCTTAATATATGCTTGTTTTTATCTTTCCTTCCTTTTTTCCTCTCTTCCCTCCTATATTTCTTTCTTCTTCCTTCCTTTTTATCTTTCTTTCATCTTATCTTTCTTATCTTTTTTTCTCCCAACTCTTCTGAAATATGATTAATAATTCCCTTTCAAGGATGGGATTCTTCTCCTTTAGCTAACCTCACTCTCTATTTCCAGTGCCACAATTCTTAGGTCTATCTCTTGCTTTTATTGGCTTTTGCAAAAATGGGTTTCACTTCTATAGGGCTACCAGAAGAACACCTAATAATTTAGCAGCCAATAGGTATTTATACTCTAATTTCATCAATTGTGATCAAATATTTATTTATAACTTGTAAACGGATAATAATAAAGTATAAAACATTTTTGCATATTTTATTTCATACTTTCATACTTCACTGTTTCTATTTCTTATATCTTACTTCTGCAGTTAAGATGTGGGAAATTTAGATCAAACTTGTCTTAATTCTTCTTCCATCTCCTTAATAGAAGAGGCTTATACTTAGGATTCATTTTAAAGGTAATGTGAATATTTAAAATACAATCTTGAAATTACCCATCTATTGGCAGCATGACCTTCAGAAGCAGTATATCTTAAAGCAAAGAGCAATAGCAAAAATATGACTATACCCAGTTACATTTATGCACATATTGTAGATATGGAGGGGTTTAAGAATGTCATCTACTTTGGGAGCAATTGAATAGACTCTAATTTGCAATAATTATTGACACCCCAGCAATTCTCTAGGTTTGAGAAAATACATAATTGAGATTGCCAGGAGACTTCAATTATTTAGATATCTCTATGTAATGTTTCTGGTATACTAGTCTTAAGGAAAGTGTCCATATAAGATCTTTTCCTTTCTCCTGGACATCTTTTGTGTTGTGGCTATACTTAATAACTATTCTTCAACTTAAAATCACTTGAATTCCAATAGAGAGAAGTCTGTGTTGAGAAATTTCTGAAATAGCCTAGGATGCATCTCTGATTTTTGTCTAAGTTTCTGTCTCATCAACGTTAGGAAGCATCTCAGAGCTCTAGTTACATAATTCATGTATGTTCCCAAGGATTTTACCCTCTCCTCAACTTTGAAAAACATTGAAACATTGAAAAAATAGATAACTACCTTTAAATGAGAAAAAATAAAGAGAGGGACTATTACCAAAATTGGAACATCTAACCTCATTCTTTTAAATGTAAAAAGCCACTATGAAAAGTTTATCTTAGTTAAAAGAAGTAAAATAAAAGTCAATTCCATATAGTTTCCACTTGTCTAAAATGTCTCTCATACCAAGAATTTGATTTTTCTTCAACCATCATTTAACCTGAACCTTTAATTCTGTGTATCATCTTATAATCTTTTTATTTCATCATGGTAAGGATCTTGAGAAAACCCATTATTTTATGAGTTCGCAGAAATTTAGTCTGTGAATTTTCTTATCATAAGGGCAGATTTTCCTTTTCTCTAAAGGTTGTCCAACTGTGAATATTTAAATAAATATATCTCTTGCTGTGTGTGTGTGTGTGTGTGTGTGTGTGTGTGTGTATGTGTGTGTGAGTGTGTGTTCATACATATTGGGAGTTGAGCCAAGATGGCAAAAAGTAGACAAGACTTTGCCTGAGCTCTTCCTGACTTCTTTCAGAATCAATACCAGATTAAGTCTCTGAACTGATTTTGGAATGACAGAACTCAAAAATCTTTAGTGTGTAACAAATTTCCTGCAGAAGATATCTTGGAATGAATTCAGGAAAAATCAGTCTCAATTAGGCATGTTGGGGCCATGGCCCAGCACAGGTGCAGTACAGAGAGACCCGTGGTGGAGAGGCCCCAAAAGAGGGATATAGTGGGATGTTCTTAGCCAAAATAGAGCAGCATTGGCTACTCTTGGTTCAGAGGGTCAATGTATCAGAAGACTACTTATAAGAACTCCAATGCAACTACGGAAAGGAAATAGTGAACCCCTGAATTCCATTGTAATAGGTGGGATTTGACCAGGCCTATCCAATACAGTGGAAAAAAACCTGCAGCACTATTGACTATTGCAGCTTGAAGCAACTGTTACTCTTCAGTGGAAGCTCGGGAAAATCTGCCCTTTGCCCTAGAAGCAGAACTCAATCTTTAAAAATGAGCAAAAAAGCAAAAAGACTTCTGATTTAAGATAGCTATTATGGAGACAGGGAAGAACAGAACGCAAAACCTGAGGACATTAAAAGCAAAACAATTCCTAATGAAGTTTCAAAGTGGTGTATGGATAGCTCTCCAACTCTAAAGGCTCTCTTGGAAGAATGCAAAAAGTATCTTAAAAGAAAGTAAGAGGAAAATGGTGAAAGGAAATGAGAGTTTTGTAGGAGAGTTTGGAAAGTGAAATTAAATGAAGAAAATAATTCCTTAAACTCCTAAAAATAGAATTTGTGAAATGTAAAAAAAAAAAAAAATCCAGGTCCAGGAATTAAACAATTCCTTTAAAAGTACAATTGGCGAAATACAAAAGGAGGTAAAAAAGCTAACTGAAGAAAATAATTCACTAAAAATTAGAATTGGACAAATGAAAGTGAGTGATGAAACATTAAGAATCAGTCAAACAAAACAACAAAAAAGAAAAAAAAATAGAAGAAAATGTTAAATACCTTATTGGAAAAACAACAAACCTAGAAAACAGATCCATGAGAGATAATCTAACAATTATTGGGTTACCTGAAAACCATGATGAAAAAACTACCTTGGATAACATCTTTCAAGAAATCATGAAGGAAAACTGCCCTGATATCCAAGTATCAGAGGATAAAATAGCCGTTGAAAGAATTCACTGATCACCCCCTGAAATAGACCCAAAATGAAAACTCCAAGAAATATTACAGCTAAATCCCAGAATTATCAGATAAAGGAGAAATTATTATAAGCAGCCAGAAAGAAATAATTCAAATATTGAGAAGCTAGAATTACCTAAAACTAATAACTTCCATTTTAAAGGATCAAAAGGCTTAGGATATGACATACCAGAGGACCAAGAGATTTAGATTCAGCCTAGAATCAACAACCCAGCAAAATTAAACATTACCTTTTCAGGGAAGAGATGGAAATTCAATGAAATTGGGGATTTTCAATAATTTTTGATGCAAAGACAACAGCTGAATAGAAAATTTGATCTTTAAATATAGAATTCAAGAAAACCATAAGAAGGCAAAAAGGGAAGAAAAAAGCCTTTTTTTTTTTTTTTAATGTTCAAATGTTTACATCCTTACATGGGAAGATGATGAGTTTAACTCTTGAGAACTGTATCTGTGTTAGGGGTATAGTTAGAGGTTGTAGGTATAAGTTGACTTTAATGTGAATACATAAAAAAGAAACTAGGGGTAGAAAAGGAAAAAGAAGGAAGGACAGATAAAATGGGATAAATTACATCACATGAAGAGGCAAAAAAGACCCATCACCATTAAAAGAAAGAAGGAAGGGGATGAGCGTAGTTTGAACCTTAATTTCATTGGATTTGTCTCAAAGAGGGAATACCATACATATTTAGTTTGATATAGAAACTTGTCTAATCCTATAGGAAAATAGAAGAAGGAAAGGAAAAGGAAAAAGGAAAGGGGAAAGCTACTAGAAGAAAGGGCAAAAGTAGAAGGAAAAAGGGATAAGTAAGAGGGAAGAGAATAAAAAAAGGGAGGGGAGATTAAGGGATGTGGTGGTCAGAAGTAGTAAGGAGGAAAAGGAGGAAAGGAGAGAGAAAAGTATAATTTGGGGAAAATAAGATGGTGGGAAATACAGAGTTAGTAATTTTAACTGTGGATGTGAATGTGGTAAACTCTACATGTTGTTTATAAGAAACACATTTGAAGCAGAGAGAAACACATAGAGCAAAAGTAAAATGATAGAGTAGAATCTATTATTCTTCTGCTGAAGTTAAAAAAAAAACACAGGGATAATGATCTTGATCTCAGATCAAGCAAAAGCAAAAAAGAGATCTAATTAAAAGAGGTAAGGAAGGAAAAAATGATCTTTTCATATTGGTAAACAACATTGTATTTATGTTTGAACATTTATGATTAATTGGAAGGCTAGTATGGCATACCTTACAAGTTTATTTTATTTTATTTTATTTTATTTTTTACTTTCTTTCAGACTAAAATGAGAGAAGACAAGTCAGTGGAAAAGAATATCAATCAAGAATCTTTGAAAGTAGAAAATTGAAATTCTGATTAAATAATTAACACACATAGTATATTATCTCTACATTCATAGTATGTTTAAAACACACAGAAGATATTATCTTCTTTGATTCTTTAGCAATTCTGTGATGTTGATAGTATTATTATACCTATTTTGTGAATGTAGAAACTGAGAGTATAAGAGCCTTTTCCAGGATTACATAACTAATAAGGGAGTGAAGTAGTATTTACAGTCATGTCTTCCTGATTCCAAGTCCAACATCTTAACTACTGAACTATAAAGCTATTAAAGTTTGATTCTATTTGTATAACATTTTTCTCAAAAGAGAAAGGGAACACATAGTAAACTGTAGAATTGAGTGTATATCACAAAAAACACTCTAAAAATATAGGTTTCTTGCTTGATATATTTCCAGTTTTTGTTGAGAATTTAAAGAACTTTCATTCTGTAATAAATGCCTTGGTTTTCTTTTCCATGTGATACTTTCATTGTCATTTATTTTAGAAAACTGCTTCATCTGAAAATAAATGAAAAACAGACATTTCTCCCCTCTTATATCTGAGAAATGATCAAGCTCCCATAAAAAGAAAAGTTTGTGAAAATGGATACGAAAAATTCCTTAATGTAGGAATTCCCACAAAGGATAGCATGTTTGGTACCTGCCAATACTTTGTGACTCCTGCCTGTGTGCTTCAGTAAATTTATAAGAAAGTATAAATTCAGAGTGCTGGGTCATTGCTACTATATCAATAGAGCATTTGGGTACTCTATTAATTATCCCTAACTTTTGACACATGTATACTGGGCCCACATCTTTTCAAGCATGTTTCTTTGGTAACACCTTTCCCATCATTTTCTTTATATTGGTATTTTTTCTGGTAATATTTCATAGTTATGAGTCATGGAACAAAAATGTTTCTGGAAAAATAAATTTGAAGATAATCCAAAGGGAAATGTGGAGATACATGTTTGGGATAGTTTGGCCTAGTGAATAGAACGTTAGACACAAACCATGCTTCAAAAATATATGACTCTAGGCCAGTCGCTTATGCACTATTAGATTCAAGCTTCTTATGCATAAATTGGGAAAAATAACAGCAGCTACTTCATAAAATTATTGGCAGATTCTAATGAAATAAAAGATGTGAATCATTTTACAAAAGCTCTGTGAACTCTAACATGTTGAACATGTACTGGGTGCTATACATTCTAAATAAGACATTAGAAAATCATTTTATCAGAAAAAACTGTAAAATTGAGATAAAACACAAATCTTAGTTTTTACATCAAGACTAAAACAACTATACATTGGATCCAAGTGATGCTAGGACATCTGGAGAAGGAGGAATGAGATTTGAGTTTTAGAAGTTTTGGGAGAGGGCATAACATGTTTTTTTTTTTTCCCTCCAAGAGCGGTGCAGTAGAAGGATCTCATAAATATTTTAAAAGTAAGTGCTCCCACTAATATCTTGCTAGATATCAACACTGATATTCTTTTTAGTTTTAAGCTTGAAAAAAGTCAATAAAATTATAAATTTAATTTTAAAATTAAATTAAATGTATGTATACATACCTACATGCATACACATACACATGATCACATGACCAAGAATTGAAAGAAAACTCAGTTGAACTATACTAGGTTCTAATTTTTTTTTTGGTCATATAAAGAGAACATTTCACATAGTCTCATTTCAACATTTATTCTTCAATTATTTTAGACCAGGGATAAAAAATGGAAATATTTAGAGATGATACACCTGGGAGTCAACAACTTGAATACTTGCCACCAAATGGAATGTTTAAAATGGAAGATAGTTGTTGGCAGACAGGAGACAAGCCATTATTTGAGCTCTCCCTGATGTCCCCCAGATCAACACCAAATCAAGATTCTGATCTGGTTTTGGAGTGACAAAACTCACAAATATTTGGAGTATAACAAATTTCTAGCAGAAGATATTTTGGAAGAACTTCAGAAAAGGTCTATTTAAATTAGGCAAGGGGGGAGGTAGCCAAGGGCAGGAATAATGCAGAGACCCAAGTCAGTAGTGGGTCCATGTGTCTGGAATCTACAGCAGTGTTGGCTATTCTGTCCCGATTGTAAGACAGTGGGTGAGCAGATTAGCTGTGAGACATCCAACACAAACGCAAGAGGCAAATAATGAGCCTTTGAACCCCAGAATAACACAGGACTTGCTCACACCTACGCAGCATCAGAAGTCAGCAGCACTAACCCAGAGCAGCCACTGCAACTTTAGAGAAAGCTTGGACAATCTCCCCTTTGCCCTAAAAGCAGATCTCAACCTTTTAAAAAAATGAGCCAAAAAAAAAAAAAAGAACTCTGATGACATACAATTTTAATGGAGAAAGAGAAGAACACATCTCAAATCCCGAGGACAGTAAATCCAAATCATATCCAGATGAAGCCCCAAAGAATAATATGAATTGGTTACCAAAGCCCCAAAGAATAATATGAATTGGTTACCAACTCAAAGCTCTCTTGGAAGAATGCAAAAAGTATCTTAAAAGAAAGTAAGAGGAAAATGGTGAAAGGAAATGAGAGTTTTGTAGGAGAGTTTGGAAAGTGAAATTAAATGAAGAAAATAATTCCTTAAACTCCTAAAAATAGAATTTGTGAAATGTAAAAAAAAAAAAAAATCCATTGAACAAAACAAGTCATTTAAAAATTCAGTGGGGAGATAGAGCCAAGATAGCAGACAATAGTCACAACTTTCTATGACCTCCTCTGACTGTCTCTCAAAGCAACAGTAGATTAAGTCTCTAAACTGGTTTTGGAGTGACAGAACTCAAAAATCTTTAGTGTGTAACAAATTTCCTGCAGAAGATATCTTGGAATGAATTCAGGAAAAATCAGTCTCAATTAGGCATGTTGGGGCCATGGCCCAGCACAGGTGCAGTACAGAGAGACCCGTGGTGGAGAGGCCCCAAAAGAGGGATATAGTGGGATGTTCTTAGCCAAAATAGAGCAGCATTGGCTACTCTTGGTTCAGAGGGTCAATGTATCAGAAGACTACTTATAAGAACTCCAATGCAACTACGGAAAGGAAATAGTGAACCCCTGAATTCCATTGTAATAGGTGGGATTTGACCAGGCCTATCCAATACAGTGGAAAAAAACCTGCAGCACTATTGACTATTGCAGCTTGAAGCAACTGTTACTCTTCAGTGGAAGCTCGGGAAAATCTGCCCTTTGCCCTAGAAGCAGAACTCAATCCTTAAAAACTGAACAAAAAAGCAAAAAAAAAATTCTGACTATAGACAACTCTTTTGGAGAAAGAGAACAGACCTCAAACTCTGAGGTTCATAAAGGCTCATCAATTACAGATCAAGTCCCAAAAAGAGATAGGAGGTGGTCCCCATTTCACAAGGCTTGCTTGGAAGATTTCAAAAAAGAGAGTCCTGGAAAAACAGAAATTATGTGAAGAAAACTCCTTAAAAATAGATTTGATGAAATGGAAGAAGCATATAACACCTTACAAAATAGATATGAAAAAGATACCAACTCATTGAAAAACAGAATTTGTTAAATGGAAAAATTAATTGGCCAAATAAAAAAAGAACATTAAAAATAACTGAAGAAAATAATACACTAAAAATTAGAATTGAATAAATAGAAGTGACCTATTTAATAATACTTCAAGAATCAAATGAAACCAACAAAAAATTTTAAAATAGAAGAAAATATGAAATAACTCCTTACAACTGATTTGGAAAATAAATCTAGGAGAGATGATGATAAATGTTGGAAGGCATGTGGGAAAATTGGGACACTAATACATTGTTGGTGGAATTGTGAAATAATCCAACCATTCTGGAAAGCAATCTGAAAATATAGAGGGCTAGAACTCTGGAGAAGTATACTTGAAACAAGGATACTTACAACAAGGTGTTAACTCAGCTTGATTAATGAGATGATGTTCTCTAGTTTACATATACTTAGTACTTAGTATGGTGATGTAATTGTTCTCTAGTTCACACATACTAAATATGCTGTAATGATGCAATTGTAATAGGGTATTTAAAGGCTGAGAGAACTGGGGACACAGACTGAGTCAGAGTGAACAGACTGTGAAGGAGACAATAAAAACTTAAGACTCTATTCCTGACCATCCTCGTGGTGACTATCCTGCTCAGACCAAGGCCCATTTGGAAGACCATCAGAAAGCTAGCCCAGACATTACATTTTGGCATCCGAACATGGAACACTGAAAGAAGCATACTACATTTTGAGGCTCTGGACATAAGAACTCTGGGATATTATTATGAACCATTATATGGAATTCCCATTCCCTCTATTTTTGTCCACCTGTATTTTTGATTTCCTTTACAGGCTAATAGTACACTATTTCAAACTCCGATTCTTTTTGTACAGCAAAATAACTGTTAGGACATATGTGCTTTAACATACTTAACATGTATTGGTCAACCTGCCATGGGGGTGAGGGGGTGAGGGGAAGGAGGGGAAAAATTGGAACAAAAGGTTTGGCAATTGTCAATGCTGTAAAATTACTCATGCATATAACTTGTAAATAAAGAGTTATAACAAAAAATAAATAAATAAATAAATAAATTTTAAAAAGAGAATAAAAACATACCCTGTGATTGAAGAATTTGACTCTTCGGGTCAAGAAAGGAGAAGGTACACTCCTTTTAATCTGGAAATTTTCAAAGCTCTGAAAAAAGGCTTGCATTCTTTATGGGTCTACATTGTCTTATGTTAAGATGGTATTAGAGAATTTGGCTTATGAAATTTTAACCCATAGTGTTTGGAAATCTATAGCAAGGACATGCTTAGAACCTGGACAAAACTTGTTGTGGCTTTCTAAGTATAGTGAACTTTGTAGTATACAAACTCCAATGAAATAGGCAGCCTGGAGTTAATATACCAGCCACCTTTGATCAACTACAGGTGTAAGTCCTTATGCAGACACTTTAGTGCAGATTAATTACCCTGTAGCAGCATATGAGCAAATTGCTTCTGCTGTTATCAAAGCATGGGGCACCCTCCCAGGAAGACAAGATAGAAAATAGCACAAGGTCCAAATGAACCCTTTGCTGATTTCATGGAATGTCTGCAGACAGCTGTCATAGGAACTATTGGTGAAAATGCACCAACAGAAATTATGACAAGACAACTTGCTAGAGAAAATGCTAATGAGGATTGTAGAAGAATTATACTAGGACTATACAAGGTTCCTTTAGAGGAGATCATAAGATGCTGAGCCACAGTGAGCACAAATACTTTTTATATCCAGGCTATAATACAGACTTTTCAGAATCTGAACATGGGAAGACAGGGTCCCTTTTGGTAAGGGACTTCCAGAGAGACTCATTAATGCTTTTAATGTGGCAAAGTAGGACATTTGAAAGCTCAATGTTGGCATAAAGATAGAGTGAAAAAACAGGGTGGGAGAACAAGACCCGAAACCCTATGTTCAAAATGGAACAAAGGCTTCCATTGGTCATCAGAATGTAGATTAATTCAGGGAAACAGGCAGCAGGGCTTGGCTCCAGGGCCCCAGGCAAAAAATACTTAGAGCATGATGGCAGCCGATGTTATACCCAGAGAGCCTTTAGAAATTCAGTCCAACATGATCAATTAGCCAAGAAACACCATGATGGGAGAAAGGGACTACAATTGGGGAGAATAGAATTGTATACAGCTGGGACTACTGAGATATCCATTGGAGAGGAGAAATCTGTTCCTGTCCAGTCTATGGATGCCTTGTCTCCAGGCACAGTAGGCTTGACCATTTTCACCTCCTAAGAGTGCTTACAATGTCCATCCATACACTGACTTGGGAACTGGAGAATGTGTAGCTAATATCCAAGTCACTAATACAGGTAGCCAATGTGTGATCTATCACCCAGGAGAAGTAGTAGCATCAGGTTTACTGATATACACTCCTGATACACAATTTGGTGATATTTTCCTAGATTTTAACTAAATAACAGAATCCAGTAATATTCTGGACTGCAACTGAACAACCTATGCTCACTATCTATCTAAATGGCATACCATTAGAAGGGTTGATAGACATGGGTACAGATCATACAGTCACTAGCCATGCCAATTGGCCTAGTCACTGACCAAAGATTAAGGCAGACACCTACATGTCTGGCATAGGAGGATCAATAACAGCTGAAATTAATGCTACCCCTTTGAGATGGACATTTAAAGGTGAAACAAGAGTTTTTATACCTTTTGTAGTAAATAAAATCCCCATCAATCTATGGGGAAGAGACATCTTACAAAAGTTAGGATTGCAATTGAATACTTCGGCTTTTTAGACAGGGCTGCTATTAAAGGCCTGCCAATACTCTCATCTGTTCCTGTTCAATGGAAAACTGATACACCAGTGTGGATAGAACAGTGGCCCTTAGCTAGTGACAAAATTCAGACCTTATTAAATAGAGTACAGGAGCAACTTGACCAAGGATATTTACAACCTTCTTTAAGTCCTTGGACTTCCCCTGTATTTGTTGTAAAAAGAAATCTGGAAAATGGAGCATGTTGACTGATTTAAGAAAAGTAAATGAACAGATGGAAACTATGCGAACTCTTCAGCCTGGACTTCCATCTCCTACTCAATTGCCTAGAGAATGATCTCTTTGGGTAATAGACATTAAGGATTGTTTCTATTCTATCCCTCTAGATAAGGAGGATATGAAATGATTTGCCTTTTCAGTTCCCCACGTTAACTCAGCTGAACCTTATAAAAGATATGAATCATTTTACAAAAGCTCTGTGAACTCTAACATGTTGAACATGTACTGGGTGCTATACATTCTAAATAAGACATTAGAAAATCATTTTATCAGAAAAAACTGTAAAATTGAGATAAAACACAAATCTTAGTTTTTACATCAAGACTAAAACAACTATACATTGGATCCAAGTGATGCTAGGACATCTGGAGAAGGAGGAATGAGATTTGAGTTTTAGAAGTTTTGGGAGAGGGCATAACATGTTTTTTTTTTTTTTTCCCTCCAAGAGCGGTGCAGTAGAAGGATCTCATAAATATTTTAAAAGTAAGTGCTCCCACTAATATCTTGCTAGATATCAACACTGATATTCTTTTTAGTTTTAAGCTTGAAAAAAGTCAATAAAATTATAAATTTAATTTTAAAATTAAATTAAATGTATGTATACATACCTACATGCATACACATACACATGATCACATGACCAAGAATTGAAAGAAAACTCAGTTGAACTATACTAGGTTCTAATTTTTTTTTTTTTGGTCATATAAAGAGAACATTTCACATAGTCTCATTTCAACATTTATTCTTCAATTATTTTAGACCAGGGATAAAAAATGGAAATATTTAGAGATGATACACCTGGGAGTCAACAACTTGAATACTTGCCACCAAATGGAATGTTTAAAATGGAAGATAGTTGTTGGCAGACAGGAGACAAGCCATTATTTGAGCTCTCCCTGATGTCCCCCAGATCAACACTAAATCAAGATTCTGATCTGGTTTTGGAGTGACAAAACTCACAAATATTTGGAGTATAACAAATTTCTAGCAGAAGATATTTTGGAAGAACTTCAGAAAAGGTCTATTTAAATTAGGCAAGGGGGGAGGTAGCCAAGGGCAGGAATAATGCAGAGACCCAAGTCAGTAGTGGGTCCATGTGTCTGGAATCTACAGCAGTGTTGGCTATTCTGTCCCGATTGTAAAACAGTGGGTGAGCAGATTAGCTGTGAGACATCCAACACAAACGCAAGAGGCAAATAATGAGCCTCTGAACCCCAGAATAACACAGGACTTGCTCACACCTACCCAGCATCAGAAGTCAGCAGCACTAACCCAGAGCAGCCACTGCAACTTTAGAGAAAGCTTGGACAATCTCCCCTTTGCCCTAAAAGCAGATCTCAACCTTTTAAAAAAATGAGCCAAAAAAAAAAAAAAAAAAAAGAACTCTGATGACATACAATTTTAATGGAGAAAGAGAAGAACACATCTCAAATCCCGAGGACAGTAAATCCAAATCATATCCAGATGAAGCCCCAAAGAATAATATGAATTGGTTACCAAAGCCCCAAAGAATAATATGAATTGGTTACCAACTCAAAGCTCTCTTGGAAGGTTCAAAAAGAATCTTAAAAGAGATTTAGAAGAAAAATGGGAAAAAGAAATGAGAACATTGCAGGAGAATTTGGAAAAGAAAACATAGGAATTAATTAAAGAAAACTCTTTACAAAATATATTTAGTAAAAAAAGAAAAAGCATATAACTCTTTACAAAATGCATTTGATGAAATGAAAAAAGAAAACAACTCCTTGAAAAACAAAATTGGTGAAATGGAAAAAAAAAATCCATTGAACAAAACAAGTCATTTAAAAATTCAGTGGGGAGATAGAGCCAAGATAGCAGACAATAGTCACAACTTTCTATGACCTCCTCTGACTGTCTCTCAAAGCAACAGTAGATTAAGTCTCTAAACTGGTTTTGGAGTGACAGAATCCCCAACTACCTGAAGTACAACACATTCCCAGAAAAAGATACTTTAGAAGAACTTCAGATCAGGTCTGTTTCAAATAGGCAAGGGGACAGTCTGCCAAGTCCAGACCACAGCACAGGAAACCCAGGGACAAGGAACTGGGGCAGGAATCCAGAGTGTTTTAGTTTACCCACTGTGGAATCTTCTGTGAGGCTCAAAGACTACTCTGTTCTGGTTGCAAGCAGATATTAGCAGATTTGCTGTAAAATACCTAAAAGCTAATACAAAAGGCAAATTTTTTAAAAATAACTTTTTATTGATTGAACTCATGCAGGGTAATTTTTTTACAACATTATCCCTTGCATTCACTTCTGTTCCTATTTTTCCCTTCCCTCCCTCCACCCCCTCCCCAACAGTATCATTGTTGAGGTATATAATGATCTCCTGGTTCTGCTCATTTCACTTAGCATCAGTTCATGTAAGTCTAGCCAGTCCTCTCTGTATTCATCCTGCTGGTCATTCCTTACAGAACAATAATATTCCATAATGTTCATATACCACAATTTACTCAACCATTCTCCAATTGATGGGCATCCATTCATTTTCCAGCTTCTAGCCACTCCAAACAGGGCTGCCACAAACATTTTAGCACATACAGGTCTCTTTCCCTTCTTTAGTATCTCTTTGGGGTATAAGCCCAGTAGAAACACTGCTGGATCAAAGAGTATGCATAGTTTGATAACTTTTTGAACATAGTTCCAAATTGCTCTCCAGAATGACTGGATGTGTTCACAATTCCACCAACAATGTATCAGTGTCCCTGTTTTCCCACATCCCCTCCAACATTCCACATTATCTTTCCCTGTCACTCTAGCCAATCTGACAGGTGTGTAGTGGTATCTCAGAGTTGTCTTAATTTGCATTTCTCTGTTTAATAATGATTTGGAGCATATTTTCATATGTCTATAAATAGTTTCAATTTCTTCATCTGAGAATTGTCTGTTCGTATCCTTTGACCATTTATCAACTGGAGAATGGTTTGATTTCTTATAAATTTGAGTCAATTCTCTATATATTTTAGAAATGAGATTTTTATCAAGTACTCCTAGATGTAAAAATGTTTTTTTTCACCAATTTACTGCTTTCCTTCTAGCCTTGTCTGAATTGGTTTCATTTGTACAAAAACTTCGATTTTCAATTTAATTTTTGATTAAGTTAAAAAGTTGATAAGTGGTCAAAGGATATAAATAATTTTTAGATGAAGACATTAAACTCATTTCTAGTCACATGAAAAAGTTCTCTAAATCACTTTTGATCAGAGAAATGCAAATTAAGACAACTCTGAGGTACCTCTACATATTTTTTATATTGGCTAAGATGACAAGAAAAGATAATGACTAGTCTTGGAAGGAATATGGGAAAAGTAGGACACTAATACATTATTGGTGGAGTTGTAAAGTGATCCAACCATTCTGTGGAGCAATACAATATATACAATGGAACTATACTCAAAGGGCTATCAAATTGCACATACTCTTTGATCCAACAGTGTCTTTACTGTGCCTATACCCCAAAGAGATCTTAAAAAAGAGGAAAGGGATCACATGGACAAAAATGTTTGTAACAACCTTTTTCTTTGTAGTGGCAAGGACTGGAAACTGAGTGAATGCCTGTCAGTTGGGAAATGGTTGAATAAGTTATGGTACATGAATGTTATAGAATATTATTTTTGTATAAGAAATGATCAACAGAATGATTTCAGAAAGGCCTGGAGAGACTAATATGAACTGATGCTCAGTGAAGTGAGTAGAACCAAGAGACCATTATACACAGTAACAAGAAGATTATGTGGTGAACGACTCTGATATATTTAATTCTTTCAAATATGAGATAATTCAGGAGAATTTCAATAGATTTGTGATGGAGAGAATCATGTGTATTCAGAAAGGGGATTGTTGGGAATGAATGCAGACCACAACATAGTTTTTTTTCCCCCACCTTTTTTGTTATTGCTTACTTGCTTTTCCCCCTCATTTTTCCCTTTTGATTTGATTTTTCTTGTGTAACATGCTAAATATGGAAATATGTAGAGAACAATTGTAAATGTTTAACATATATATTGAATTACTTGCTGTATAAGGGAAGGAGTGGGGAGGAGAGAGCAAAATATGGAACACAAAAATTTTGCAAGGGTGAATGTTGAAAATTATCTTCTCATGTATTTTATAAACAAAAAGCTATTTAAAAAAAATCTCAACAAGTGTCCACTGACACTGTAATTACAGATCTTTAAGTGGCAAAAACAAACAAAAAACTCTCATCAGAATTGATGCTGTTTTTTTCTGAAACCTTAGCTCAGACAACAAATTTAAGACAGTAATTTTTTAATTCCTTTCTCTCATTAGGTTTGTTCATAGAAAGTTGAAATAATTTTTGTCTGGGAAAGGAAATTTTATTTACATTTTGTATTTTTAGATTTACTTTTTAAAAGTATTAACCACAGATCTTTGCTATTTTGGGTTTATTTATTGGAAATGCTGTTGGGAAAAGATGATTAAGGTGTAAGGAATCCCCAGACAAGAAAGTAGCAGATATAATGCTGAAGTGATTGTCTAGATAATTATCTAATTATAATCTGAAACAAAAAAATATTAGAGAAGATTTAAAAGATATTTTTGAAGTGTATTAACTAAATTTGTAGCTGGAAATGATAGATATCAAAGTTGTTTGAAGTATTTGTTAAGCATAATTTGTATCAATTCAGGTTAGCTAGTCATATTCAACTGCAGCTATTCACAATTGACTATTTTTCTTTTGCTTGTGTTTGAATTTTAGTACTTATAACGTTGCCTGGCACAGAGTAAGTACCTAATAAATATCTTTTGTCCTATTGACATTTTACTTTAACATATAACAAAACTGAGGGTTAGTAAGATCAATTAATTTGCCCAAGATAATATTGATGATGGATTCAAGATAAGAGCCCAAAAGAGAATGCAAATTGAAAAAAAAATACACTAAAAATTAGAATTGAATAAATAGAAGTGACCTATTTAATAATACTTCAAGAATCAAACAAAACCAACAAAAAATTTTAAAATAGAAGAAAATATGAAATAACTCCTTACAACTGATTTGGAAAATAAATCTAGGAGAGATGATGATAAATGTTGGAAGGCATGTGGGAAAATTGGGACACTAATACATTGTTGGTGGAATTGTGAAATAATCCAACCATAATCTGAAACAAAAAAATATTAGAGAAGATTTAAAAGATATTTTTGAAGTGTATTAACTAAATTTGTAGCTGGAAATGATAGATATCAAAGTTGTTTGAAGTATTTGTTAAGCATAATTTGTATCAATTCAGGTTAGCTAGTCATATTCAACTGCAGCTATTCACAATTGACTATTTTTCTTTTGCTTGTGTTTGAATTTTAGTACTTATAACGTTGCCTGGCACAGAGTAAGTACCTAATAAATATCTTTTGTCCTATTGACATTTTACTTTAACATATAACAAAACTGAGGGTTAGTAAGATCAATTAATTTGCCCAAGATAATATTGATGATGGATTCAAGATAAGAGCCCAAAAGAGAATGCAAATTGAAAAAAAAATACACACACAATAATAGTTATTTATATGGTGTTGAAGAAAGCCATTAGACTACCAAGTTTGGGAATCATTTCCTTCCCTTCCATATTGTACATAGTAGCTCCTTAAAACTGAACCTTTATAATGGCAAAACTATACTTTTATTTCATAATGTCAATTTTTTTTCTCCACAGTGTAATGTAAGATGAATATTCTTTGCTATTTATTATCCCCCAGAATTTGTGCATGTGTGTGTGTGTGTGTGTGTGTGTGTGTGTGTGTGTGTGTATGTGTGCGTGTGATATTCAATGTTGAAATTTCTAACCTACTTCCATTTTCTCTCTGAATAGAATTAAATGGTGGACTGTATCAGGCTGGATTTCTTTGTCAACAATATATTGTAATTTTTCTCACTGGTCATTTTGGTACCTTAGTTAGAGTTTCTCTTTTTTCCTTATTTTTCCATTGTTGAACAAGGCAAAATGTTTGTGACTTTGTTTCTCAGCCATACCTCATCACTCAAAGAATGTGGCTGGACTTTTAGGAGTAGACAAGGGAAACATTCTAATTAAAAGGAACTTTGTTTAAAAGAAATTTTAGAAAATTCTGCATTAACCACTATATAAAATTTATTGACTCTTATAACTTAAAAGAAATAAACCTTTTTTTTATAAGAGTTTCTGACAGAAGTAAAAATGCAGATATTAGGTGGAATAAATAAGAAGGTAAGTAGATGAATAATCTCATCTAGACTTCATAAGTAGAGAGAAATTTGTCATTCAAGATATCATTACACTAATGAAATAAGTTAATTTCCTACTTAACAAGCCCTTCTAAAAATATATATATGAGTTCTTTAGTGTGTTTCTCTTTTATATTTTAATACTGTTGAGCTCATAGTTTGCTCTCCAATCAGAGAACATTTTTTTTTCTGCTAAATTTTGGAGAATCCCTAGGCTTCTTTTAAAATTTGAGTTTAGATGAATGAATTCTTTAAAAATATTCCCCTCAAAATAAAGATTTTGAAATACAGATTTGATCACAAAGAGAACATCTAAGTAGATGACCTAAGCAATGTATTTATATTGCTGCTGTATCTCATAGACTTCACACAATAAATGGTCTTTTGAAATATATACCAATATCAAAGGATATGAACAGACAATTCTCAGATAAAGAAATTGAAACTATTTATAGACATATGAAAATATGCTCCAAATCATTATTAATCAGAGAAATGCAAATTAAGACAACTCTGAGATACCACTACACACCTGTCAGATTGGTTAGAGTGACAGGGAAATATAATGTGGAATGTTGGAGGGGATGTGGGAAAACAGGGACACTGATACATTGTTGGTGGAATTGTGAACACTTCCGGCCATTCTGGAGAGCAATTTGGAACTATGCTCAAAAAGTTATCAAACTGTGCATACCCCAAAAGGGATCCAGCAGTGTTTTTACTGGGCTTATACCCCAAAGAGATACTAAAGAAGGGAAAGGGACCTGTATGTGCCAAAATGTTTGTGGCAGCCCTGTTTGGAGTGGCTAGAAGTTGGAAAATGAATGGATGCCGCATCAGTTGGAGAATGGTTGAGTAAATTGTGGCATATGAACGTTATGGAATATTATTGTTCTGTAAGGAATGACTAGCGGGATGAATACAGAGAGGACTGGCGAGACTTACATGAACTGATGTTAAGTGAAATGAGCAGAACCAGGAGATCATTTTATACCTCAACAATGATTCTTTTTTGAGGATGTATTCTGATGGAAGTGGATCTCTTCGATAAAGAGAGCTAATTCAGTTTCAATTGATCAAAGATGGACAGAAGCAGCTACACCCAAAGAAAGAACACTGGGAAATGAATATAAACTGCTTGCATTTTTGTTTTTCTTCCCGGGTTATTTATATCTTCTGACTTCAATTCTCCCTGTGCAACAAGAAAACTGTTCGGTTCTGCACACATATATTGTATCCAGGATATACTGTAACCTATTCAACATGTAAAGGACTGCTCCATCTGGGGGAGGGGGTGAAAGGAGGGAGGGGAAAATTCAGAACAGAAGTGAATGCAAGGGATAATGCTGTAAAAAATTACCCTGGCATGGGTTCTGTCAATAAAAAGTTATTTAAAAAAAAGAAATATATACCAATAGTTCTTATGATGCCAGAAAATTATACATCACAATATTGGAATGTATACTTTTGGAAAATGACTCTCACTAACTATATTCCCTGCTCATGTGTGCAGCATAGAAGATCACAGCTAAAATTAATGTAATTCAGATACATGAGCTTCTCAGGAAAGGAGCCACAAGAAGTAATGTGGACACTGCCTTCCCTAAAATATCTGATTTTACTGATGCTATTAGGATTGCTCTATTGGGATTATTCCATTTCTAAGTAGATTTGGGGTAGAAGCCTACTTTTTGTTCTTTAGGGATATGGATAGAGATTAGGTATGAGATTTTATTGGTAGCAGAAAATGCCTATCAGAGGAAACTCCTAAAAATTCAGGTTAGAACCTTTGTAACTTAGAAAGTTTCTTAGAATTCTAGAATTTCCTAGAATTTTGAAAACTTAAATGATTTTCCTAGAGTTGTATAACCAGGATGTGGCAGAAGAGAGACATGAATTCTAGTCTTCTCTGTTTTGAGGCCAGCGATGTATTTCTTACACCATGCTACATTTCTTTTGTTCTTTGCAGGTGATAAAAGTATTTTTACTCAAATGTTTATTAGGAACTTGTTACTTGGGAAAAAGTGGGAGAAAAATCAGGCTATAATATTCCTATTTGTAGGAAGTTATTAAAAAAAAACTAAAATTTCCCTGTGATGACTTCTTGGTAGTAACAAAGATGACCTAAATTAATATTATTTGAAATAAGCACTGCAAAAGTGAATCCAGTCCTACTTCCAATAATGCAAGCATCTTGAAGCCTTACTTCACACTCAGGTAGGAGAGATAATATTACTTGGATTACATTTTACCTTGAACTGTATACAAAATGAATATCATTCTTATAATTATTCCCACCAAAGCTTTTCTCCCATCTGTCATAAGCAGTTTTCCAGTAGTCCTAAGGAAGAACTTATACAAATAAAAAGTTTGACATAAACTAGCTAAATATGTTATTTTTCCATTAACTTGAATAACTGTATCTTGTTTGAAATAAGATAAATTGATAAATCGGGAAGATAATATTATGTCCTGAAATAATTATTATCATGAAATAATTTAATTCAAAAGATATTTAAAGTATCTATTTTGCTCAATACATAGAACCTGTATTCATGGAACTAATCAGAGAAGGCCAAAACAATAAAAATATTATTAAATAAATAAACAATTAGGAGAGTATGAGTTAAAGGTAAAGTATAGATCAAAACTTCAGGAGAAAGTTAAGAAAATAGTTCTTTACTTCAGAAAAGTCTGGGAAAGTTTCATGGAAGAAAATGGCTTCAGAATTGGAATATAAGTAGGGACGATAAAGAATTTCTTGAAATAAAGAATTGGTCAAAAGTTTGGGTGCAAAATGATTAAGGCTTGATTAGGGATTAGCAAACCTAACAGAAGTTTCATGTAAATATTTTTCTTTTATTCCTTCATGAAGTAGATGAGGGGTCATTAGTGTTTTCTATCTGTTGGATTCTCCTTGAGATACAGAGTCAGAGGTAGGATGATTTAAAAAAAAAAAAAAACAACTAACTATAAAAATGGAAATTGAAATCAATATAAAGGAATTACAAAAAGAGTGGAGAGAACCAAGTCCACATGGTTTTTTAGGCAGATTATGCTTCATTTTAAAGAAATAATTAAATATTATGCCATAGAATTATTCTTTTAAAATGTGAGAAGAAAATGCTATACTCTTTTTATAAAGCAAATAATCCTATAAACCTAACAAGGGAAGAAGAAAAAAAAAGAGTTCTGTGGAAAAATATTATTAATGAAATTCTGTTTAAAATTAAAAATATACATGTATCTTGGCAAAAAGAATACAATATATACTAAAGATCATTTTAAGCAAGCTGAGAAATATCAAGAATGTAGGCATCATTCACAGTGGAAAAAGAATTAAGACAATAATAGCCAAAGAAAAATGACTGAAAAGCATAAGCCTATCAATCAAAGTAAAAAAAGCCTACAGAAAAATATTATGCTCAGTAATGATAAAAAACTGAAGCAGAGATATATGATATTTCTTTTCAATATGATAAAAGTACTATCTAACTAAAACTAAAAGCAAGAATTCTATTCAATGGAGAGATATTAGAAGCTTTCCCCCAAAATACAAGACTAAAGCCAGGATGCTTTACTTCCTTAGAATTATTTGATAAAGTCCTAGAAATACTAAAAATAACAATGAAAAAGGAAATAAAATAATAATAATAATAATTAACAATTGAATAGTGTTTATTATGTACCAGGAACTTCAAAATTATTAAATAATTTGATCATTACAGCAATCCTCCAAGGCTGGATTTAAATATGAATCTTATTCTAGACCAGATTCTCTATCCACTGTACCACCAAGCATATTTAATGATGGCATGATAATATATTCAGAATATCATAAAGAATAAACAAATGACCAAATTAAAAAAATTGTTTCACAAGAAACATGAACCTAAAAAAAATCAATATTTTTATCAAGCAATAATAAATTCCAGTAACCAATAATAAAAAAGAGAAATCAGTTTAAAATAAATATGAAATACATAAACTTTCTGCGATTATGTATATATTATATATATATGCATATATATATATATGAAATCATACCCAATGTCTATATATACACTATTTTGCTTTCCTCATTGTTTCTATCCCAAGTTTTCACTTATTAGGTTGGTTTTAGCTTCATAGATCTAGAGAAAAAAGAGGCTTCAAGTTGTTTGTTCCAATTACTTTATTTTAACAAAAGTCCAGAGATATTAAAATGATATGCTGAAAGTGATAAAAGAAAATAAGCATAACAGGTATGATTTAAATTTATGTTCTTTGAATCCAGAGACCATATTCTTTTCACTATTATATGCTGTCTCTCAAATGTGTTTAATAAAAAAAAATGTTGAATTGAATTGCACATTGAATTCACAACTAGTTGTGAAACTATGACCAAATCATTTAGCTACATTAAAACAATTCCTCATTTATAACAAGGAGTGATTTTACTGATATTACACAGATGTCAAAAAAGTCTGTAAACTTTAAATAGATATGTGAGATACTATAAATAATAATATTCGGTACAAATGACTATCCTTTTAAATAGGGGAGTGGTTTTATTTCCACTTAAAAACAATCACAAAGTTTAAAGGAAGTAAATATAGTGAGTTTAAGTTAATATTTTCCTCTAAAGAATCACAATTAGTGTAGTATAGCTAGGTCCTAATTACAGTGCTTAATGGATCCCATGAACTGGTCATATATTTTAAAATTCTCATTAATTGAAGGTTTAATTATGCAAAATATGCAGTCTGAATTTGAATAATTCAACCAGGATTCATTATTCGCAGTAATCAGAACCTCGTTCATTGCTATCATCATCACAGCTCTACCTAGACATCATCATGCCTATTGAGTTGCAGGGTTTTGGAACACAAGGTGGTATGACTATAATACTGAGCAAGCTTTTTACTAGCAGACCAACAGTTTTTTTTTTTTTTTTAAATCTGTGTCTGTTATGAAGAAAAATATATTACAGTAGTGCTTTTAAACCCAGACTAGACATTTGAACTGTCATTTCCACCTCTGATTTCCATCAAGGTTCACAAAGCTTTTAGAGGCACACTCAGTAATGTATCCTGCATATCAAGATCCACAAAAGGCAACGTTTCTTTTCTACAGCAGGGTGAGAGGCAGAGCCCTGGACTCTTTGTAGTCCACAACCAGGGAGTTCAAAAGCACCAACAAAGGACTTTTATGCAACCAAGGATTTTTTTCAATGACTTTTATTCCGAGTGAAATGTATTCAGCTAAGAAAGAATAGGAAATAGTGGTCTTAAAATAATTTCCATGGCAGAAACCAGATTTCAAACGATATAATGAACTAATGTGTAGTAACGATAGGCATAATTAGCTCAGGGAGAGTATTTTATAAAGTTAGAAAAAGTAATTGATCTTCATTTTTTGTAATTCTTATAAATAGGAATATACAGATAAATGAAGTAGTCATTTTTCCAATATAGTCATGTAGTAAATACTGAGATACTGCCTTATACTGTACCAAGAAGTGAATGATTGAAACTTGCAAAAGGGTATCATCTCCCTGATGTTCTAGGAGCTGAACTTTATTTTATTTTTTCAAGAGAGAGAGTTAGTTCATTATATTATTTCATAATTAAACATTATAAAGTGTAAAACTTCAATGTAAAAAGCATGTGTATATATGTGTACACATATGCACACATATATGCATATATATACACACAGCATCTATGTACATATACTGATAAGTATATATTTTATATGTGCTTTTATATTTTTGATATATCTCTATATGTATGAATAAAATATCTTAATATTTTAGAACACTCAAATTTTTACAGGTCACTTTAAAAGCATTCTCCTGTTTGATTTTCTAAACAATTTAGTATAGGAAGTATTGCATTATAATCTTAATTTTATAGCTTAAACAATCTAATACTCTGAGAGATGAACTATCTTGCTGAAAGTTACACAGATATATTTGAACAAATGTCCAGTGTGGATTTGAACAAATGTTATCTGACTTCAAGGCAGTACTGTTTTCCTTTTATCATACTGGCTTATAATAAATAAATCTCTGATTGGTGTAGTGAAGAGATTGATATTGGGAAATATTCAGATTTTGGCTTTGGGTCTTTACTTTTAGGCAAGGTGATAACTTGTGATTATTGATATTTTCCCTCATATTCCTCTGACATTAGCAAACTTCATGTATTTGCAAGATTTCAGGCTGGGGATAGAGCCTTTTTGGTCAGAGTATTTGGATATCATTAACATTGCCTTATAGATGTATGTCAACCACATAAGAAAATCATGTGGTACTATTCAGCAGTTATTAGCACAGTGGATTAATATTAGATACACCATGTCTTGACTGTCTATATTTTAAATATTATATAAGGATTTCAGGTTTTAAAAATAATTAGCTCATTCCATGTGTAATTGTTGTATACACGTGATTTGTTCTCTGCTTTCTGTATTACATGCATTCTAATATTTCCCAAGTATAATATATGAAATGGAGCAAAGAGAATATAGTGCCAATTAACCCCCCAGGCTTAACCTAAGTCTATCAAAACCAAGAGAGTGGCACATAAGTAATCTGGTCAATGTGAGTCTTCATAGCAAATGTATTTACTCCTGGGCACTGGGAAGCTCTGGGGGCATCTTCTATTATTTATTTTGGCACCCTTGCTGTTTGAAGGCAGTACTTTCAAGGTTGAGTACATGCAGCCTAAGCTAATCAGCACTTAATGACATTGGGTTGTTATTCCCAGAAGCCCTGCCCTAGCCTTCCTGAAATGGCAGAGAGCATGCAACATGACTGAGTTGGATGAGTTCACAGCTGTCCATGGGGACTAGAGAACATTGCAAACTATTTCTGAGCTGTCCAAATGTTTTTTGGTAGGTTCAACTTTTGATAAATAAGCAGTATCTCCATTCACCCTTCATTTAAGTCTTGAAAAAGAATATACCAATGGTTGGTGGGAGATAGGGATGGAGGCAGGGGGATGATAATTTCTTTGCAAAAGAGAAAATGAAAATATAGCATTGTGTTTTGTAGAAGTTATGTACCTCATCCTCATCTGTAAAAATGTAAATGATAGATTCTGTTCTATCTGACTGGACTGGTGAGAATTAAGTTAGATAATGCTGATAGGAAGGTTTTGTAAGGTAAATGAAACAGGATTCATGAAAAATATTATTATTAATATTTGGTGAGATATTTTGGGAAAGAAAGATAAAAGGTTGCTTTTTGGAGATAAGAAGACCTGCATTCAAATTCAATCTTAGCTGAGTTACTATGGACAAGTTACTTTATTTTGACTGCACACAGGGAAATGTTTCAATCTATAAGTAACAAACATTGCTTATCTACATTACTACAAGAAGATTTCTACACTTTTAGTCTCATAGTACTATCATCACAAATGTATACACATATATGTGTGGTTTACATACTTGGTGGTTCAGTAAATTAAGAACTGATTTGGAATCAGGAAAACAGATATTATTAACTGTGCAATCCTGTAAAATCATTTAAATTCTATCAACCTCTATTTCCTCATCTGTAAAATGGGGAAAAATATTGCTTACTTTGCTGAGTTTGTGTGGATCAAATGGAAATATCTTTTATTTTACTTTATACAAACCCCTCCAAAACTTTATGAAGCTTAAAACACTCTACAGATTCTGGTTTTATACAAATATACAAATATATACATGTGTATGCATGTGTATACACATACACACATAATAGAAAATATATTCCAAAAGCTTCCTGATGCCCAGGAGTTGTGTTAGGTGCCCCCTTTTTTTCAGGTTAACCCTGGAGAATCAGTTGGCACTAGATTCTCTTTGTTCGATTTCATATAATATACTTGATGTTACTCATTATTTTTGCATTCTTACAGCAAATTTAATTTGGTAATGATTGTGCATGTGACATTGTACAGTGTGACAACCAAAATCTCTGTACCTCCACTTCCATACAAGAATTAAAGTGTGGAATGATTAAGAAACAAATCCCAAAACCTATGCTGAGGAAACAGCTTATTCTCATTGAGAAAGTAATTGGACCCAGTTTTTCATTCTTGATATAATGAACTGAATAAAAGCTAAGTTTTCTATGAGAATATTTCTCTCATATTTTTTGGTCCCAGCAAAAACTAAATAAAAATTATTGGGTGAGAGAAGTTATTTAAAAGGATAGAGTAGCTTTTGGGAGATTACTGAAATGGTGAAAGTGAAGGTAGCTGCAGTAGGCAGAAGCTACAATTTTAAAAGGTTGGCAAATATGCATGAGGCAAAAAGAGATGCAGAACAGAAAGGATATTGACAGTGATGAATTTAAGTAGAAGCTAAGAGGAACCTTCATTCCTCAACTTGAATAAAAAATGACACCAAACCACAGAGCAGACAGAATAGCTGACTCTGAATTGGCCATAGGACTGCAATAGCAATTTTCTGAAGCTATTGAGACTTCAGACACTTGTGCCATAAATTTGTGTGTGTTTGTGTATGAGTGTGTGTGTGTGATGTGATGTGAACAAAAATGTTGGAGGGTGGGTATCAATATGAGTAGTATTATGATGACATTTTAAATCAAATTAATTTCTTATTGGATTCATTGTTCCCATCTGGAGTTTACTTCAGCAACATTTTCAAATGTAACTTAGGTAAGTATTACTCATGTCAAGGCTTCTCCAAATGTGGTTAAAATACTACAGAAACTACTGAACTACTACAGAAACATTCAATATAATATTTTGGACACTTCACTTCACAGGGAATACAGAAGAGAGAAGAAAATAGAGGAGAAACATTAATATGACTGTCGAAAAAAGAATCCGTCTTTCCTATTGGATTCAGTTATTAAAATTACTCATTATGATAATAGATAGTGGACAAAGGCCAGGTCTCTTGCCTTTTCAAGTCACAGGTCCTCTTCACTGTGCAATATGAGGTCCACAAGAACTTTTTTTTTTCTATAGGAAGGGTAATAAAGGAATATTCTCCTTCAACAAGTTCATATTTCTGAACTCTTGAACTTTGAAAGTTTTGAACTTAGAGTCATCTACCAACAACCACTTCCCTAAGGTCAGCTGGCTCCTAGAAATTTCACTTATCAAGTCATAATGCAGCTCCACTCAACTTTATGCTGTCAATTGAGGTTCAATAACATTAACTATTTTTGTCTTGGAATGGTTTAGCATGAATGTGAAAACTGCCATGTTTTAACAATTCTACTGATGCTCAAATGCTGTCATTTTCTTAGGCTGGGAAAGTTCATTTCCAGGAATTATTTTTTTTAGATTAAGGGGTCAAGAAAATTATAGGCCAGTGCATGTATCTCCCTTTTCCTTCTATTTCAAGGGATATTATTATCAATTCTTGAACTAGAAGTGGATACTCATTCTCTGTATCCTTTGTACTGTCTTGCATACCAAGACAAGGATCAAATCTACTACACTAAGATTCTCCTTTTAAATGTGAGGAAAACATAAAAAAACAGTTAACACCCTGAGTTTAGTCTGTTGTTTACCTTTTAAAAAATTACAGTGAAAGGGGGTGACTGACTCCCATAATAAGAATCTCTTCATCCTAGCCAATCGATCATTTGAAGAACTTTCCCAAAGACTGGAAACAAACCAGAGTTACTTATTGCCCTTGCAATAATGGGACAATGTACATATCCATGCTGCATATGGAAGATCTATTTATTCTCAGATTTATCATGAAGAAATGCACTGATTTTCTCCCAATTCTTAGACACATGTAAATAGAGGCATTAATAAACTATGGAGATTATTATTTATTAAGAAGCCTTTAAGATTGAACTGTCATTTGTATAAATTTAAAGCTTAAGTTCCAAATTGATTGGCTACATGAATACTTAGTGGTTATTACAATTTGTTATAAGATAGATGGGGAACTAAAGTAAACAGAAAGACACAAAGAAAAGATTGTAAATAATACAGAATTAAGGGGACTATGATATTTTAAGAAATAGAAGCTTTGTTTCTTCTCCACACTGAAAATATTTGCTGTCTTTCAGGAGAGTAACTCATTTAAGTACAACAGATTTTTATTTATGAAGATCTCAAAGATAGTTTCATTGGGTAAAAACAACAACAAAAAAAACTTTAGGAATTTATTATCCTTTCATATTTAACTATCAAAATAATTATGAATAGTTTAATAAAAATTAACCACTCTGAGTTCTCAATTTCACTATTTGAAAAATGAGACAGTGGAAGTAAATGCTATCCCAAAATGTTAGTTGAAAAATTTTAGTTTTAAGGTACATGTTGAAAAGTATTTTTACATTTATTTTACATGTATTTTGAAAAATAAAAAGCTATTATTATAAAAAATTATGGTTTTAAGTAAGAATAATTAATTTTATAAAAATATTTTTATCGTTGCTCAAACTAAATGAGGGAAAACAAGCAAACAAACAAGATCTCAAGGACCTTACATTCTAATGACAGAAGACAATGTACACTGAAAAGTAAACTGAAAGGAAAGAAATATTCAATGAGCACCAACTATCCATTGTAGAGATACACAGGACAGACAGGGCAATGAGCAGCATGCCTAGAACTTCTGATGATGTGTCAATTCCAGGCAAGGACTTAACAATAATTGACTTAGTCTCAGGCTGGAATTATACTGAGGGAGACAAAGTAGCCATTATGAAAGAAAAGATGACATTTAGTGCTATAGGAAAGATACTTGGTTTTTTGTTGTTTCCTTCCTTCCTTCCTTTCTTCCTTCCTTCCTTCCTTTCTTCCTTCCTTCTTACCTTTCTTTCAATGAAGTTGAAGATCACATATATTTTTTGTGACTCAGTTTCATTATCAGAAAAAATGGAAGGGTTAGAAGATAGTCTCCAAAATCCTGCCTAGGGCTAGATTTAAAATCCTTAATGTAGACAACAATGAATTGTGACAAAACTCAAATCAAATGCAATCAATAATGTTGGTTCCAGTTTATTAAAGACAAAGTGCGCATCATTCCTTTCTGTAAATACAAAGTCAACTACAAAAATGGAAAGTAAGATGTACTTTCAGTAATAGACATTTACATTTAGGCAGTTTTATTCATTGAAAAATGACAGCATTTAAAATCAATCTTTTATTTTCCCAGTTGTTATCCTTATTTAAATCTGGAAAGTATTTCTTTAAATGACAAAAAAATGAATTTTAAATAATCCCCTTTGAAGGTTTGGGATAGATGCAATTTTAAGATGTTAAAGCATAACATCAGATATATACTCTGAGCATGATAAGTCATGAAAACAAAGGATTCAAGACAGAGATTCCATCTATACATTTGATGCTAATCTTGGAAGACACTTTGATAGCTTAAATATTTTTAATTTTTTTGAACTACCTTTCAAGTAATTTTTGCTCTACATATGTGTTGTTCATCTAAGAATAGAGCTATTATTTATTTTCAGAAAAATATTGGAAAATCTCCAGTCCTCTTTTAAAAATTTGTGACCTACTTTCATAAGTTTGAGATAGATATACGACTAAAATTTAGGGTTATAAGGTTTTCTGTACCTTGATTTGCAAATTTTTATTAATTCCCTCAATTATTGGTCTGCAATTAATCCTGTACATATGCTAAAGAATTTTTAAAATAAGGATTATTGGTTCCATATAACTATATAACCCATATAACAACCATTGATTTTTGATTTAGAGTAGATCTTCCAGAAACTTGGATTTTAGGATCTAGTAAAAAATTACAGGGAGAACTCTTAAGAGAGACAATGTTTTCCTCTCTGAAGAGTAGATGTTAAATGTAGCTAGACAGATTGTTATGTAGATAAAAGAGCATAAATGTACATATATGTGTGTATTCATGTATATTTATATATACACATACGCATACATATACTACATATTCATGTTTATATATGTATATGTGTATTAATATATGTAGACATATAAGTTTAATTTATGAAGATATAAATGTACCGTTATACAAAAAGCAAAAAAAAAAGTGAATATATCAACTCTTGCACATTTTGTATTTATATATTGACATGTTTGATAGGTTTAACCTTACTGTCTACTTTAAGTTTTTTTTGTTTAAAAAAATATTTTATCTTCCTCTCACTCTAACTTATAGTGAAAAAAAATAAAATTCTTTTCAACAAATCTATAGAGTCTACTTTTAACTTCACTTAGCCTGTCAGAATTCTAGTTATTTCATCTGGACCCGAGAGACTATAATCATATTGCAGTGGATAATGAGTTGGCCTTGAAGTTAGGAAGATTTGTATTCATTTTTTTTTCCTGAGTTGTGTGATCTTGGGCAAGTCACTTAGCTGGTTAGTGACTCTGAAGTTAAATTGAGATCTATAGGTAAATTGAAGATCTAAATTGGTGAAAAGAATTGCCTTTCTGAGGTTTCCTAGAGCGATGAATTTACAAATTTTGTGCCTTCTTGTACATAGTATCCTCAGCTGCCCCTATGTTCATTGTAGGTATTAGAAGGCATAATTTTTTTTTCCCTAGAGATTTTGAACATTCCACTTATTTGTCAACTATAAAGAATTACTTCTCATCTGACTTTGACTTTGTGATAAAATATAATTGGTTTTATTCTCCAATATTAGCTATTCATATTAATTATTACTGTTACCTATTAATTAATATTAATTGTCTAAAAGTTAGTGGCTTAAGAAACAGACTGGCCCTTGGGATCCTAAAGTCTAGACATATCAAGAAATCATAATCTATTTTGTGTTCCTGTTCTTCCCAGAAACATGGTCAAATATATGGAATTCATTTAAGAATCATATTTTTAAATGATTAAAGTATAATACAAACAATTACAAAGAAAAATAGTGTAGTTGAAGCATAGCTACATTAAAAAAAGATAAAGTCTGTGGATCCTAGATTAATAATCTCTAATCTATAGGATTATTTCTCTTACTTATCAAAATCAAAACAATATAATATAAAATAATCTTATGTCATAATTAAAATAATATGATTTTATATTAGTCTGCTGTTTTTCTCTTTTCAGTTTTATTACAAAATATTTCAGCAGCATTGTGAGGGCTGTCTTAACAAACAAGACTGAATGGCAAACTGTGCCTTTCAGAGCTTTAGAAACTCATCATTTTATCTGTCTTGTGCTGTTATGTAAAATCTTCCCAAGTGTTTTGCTCAGCAAGATGGAAATTATTAAAATATAGTTCTCTAAAGTGTTGTTGCAAAGCTATTATTCATGCAGGGTTACAACTGAGTTAATTTTGGGAGAGAGCTACCCAGATGAAGCCCAGAGCAGTGGCACTTGTGAAGCTGGCCTTCTCTCTTATTTCTAATTACTGTGAAATGGTTCCAAAGAGGAGTCAGCCCTACAGAAGTCTGAGACACACAAAGCTGGCCTTGTTAACAGATGCAGGGAAAGGTTTTGTTTGGCTGAATAAATGACTGCGTCATTGGGCCTCTTCAAAAAGAACACAATCCGATTTACCACACATCCTCTCTGCTTTCAATGTTTATATGTATCTTTTTCAGGACTAGAAGACCTGCTATTATTCCTTGTTACAGATGTATATGTGTGTATACCGTAACTCTTACCATAACACTGTCTCAGTAATACATTTTTTTCTTTAAAAAATTGTACATTTTGCCTTTGATGTGGTATTTCTTAGAAGCACAGCTTGTTTCATCTTTCAAGTTTTATATACTTCTCCATTATCACATACTTTTGTTTATATCATTCACTTGACATTTAGCATTTAATCTTAATTCAAATCATTGCATAAAAAATTTAAAACAATAACTATATTTAATAGAGACAAATAAGCTATTATATATGATTTTGAAATTTAAATTGGTATAAATAGGTAGTCATTACCCAAAGATACAAAGGTATTTTCAGTTGTACCTCTTTTTCTTCAATCCCATTTTGAATTATAGAATTATAAATTTAGATATGGTTAGGTTATCTAGACTAACCACCTTGTTGTATAGATGAGAAAACAGAAGCTCAGAGAGGTGAAGCAACTTGCCTAAGATTATACACATGATAGGCAGTGAAAAAAGTGACAGATAAAATATTAATAAAACAGATTAACCTTACAAGTACTTTGTGGTTATATTTCCCTTTCTCCCAAGAGAGGTGATTGTTAAATATTGCAAAAATGACCCTGGATTTTTGTATATTTTTTCCCTTCAGATCAGAGATGATGTCATTTTCATCTTTTATATCTCACATTGCCTAGAGTAAGAGGCATCATGATTATATAATGGACATAATGATAATTGCATCATAGCTTGAAGCTATTTTTGGAATAAAGAAAACATGTTTAAGTCCTGCCTTGCACAAACCAACTGTATGATCTTGAGCAAATCATCTACTTAATCCCTTATGCCATGTCTACAAAAATGTGAAGTCACTTCCTAATACTATAAATTATACACTTCCATTAATAAAGGGAGTTTCCACATATGAAGGCAAAACAATATAGGTTTAGAACAAAAACAAAGAAAAAAAACAGCCTTATATAGGGCCATGCATATAGCAGGTTCTCAATAAATATTTATTAATAAATGAATGCTAGTGATTATCTCTCAACATGTATCACTACATTTATATGAAGGGTAATTATTATATGCCAGGAATATAACAAAAATACATGGGAGTTTAAAATATATGAGAGTACATGTATTGATGTGAGGAAATATTTTATTTTAATAATTTTAACATTTGTTTATCTTTCCAAATACATACAAAGATAGTTTCCAACATTCACCTTTGCAAAACCTTGTGTTCCAAAAATTTTCCCTCCTTTCCCCCTACTAGACAGCAGGTGATCCAATATAGGTCAAACATGTAATTCTTCTAAATATATTTCCATGTTTATCATGTTCTACAAAAAAAAATCAGATCAGAAAAAAAAGAAAAAAAATGAGGAAAACCAACAAATAATAACAAAGTGAAAATACTATGCTTTGATCTATATTCCATCTCCATAGTTCTCTCTCTTGATGTGGATGACTCTTTCCATCATGAGTCTATTGGAATTGCCTTGGTTCACCTCATTCTTGAAAAATGGTAGGTTCATCATAATTGATTATCATATAATCTTGTTGCTGTATACAGTGTTCTATTGATTCTGCTCATGTCACTCAGCATCAGTTCATGCAAGTCTTTCCAGGATTTTCTGAAATCATCCTGCTTGTCAATTCTTATAGAATAATATTCAATTACATTCATATACCATAATTTATTCAGCCATTCCTCAATTGATGGTACCATTCAATTTCAGTTTTTTGCTATTACAAGAAGCAGTGCTACAAACATTTTTGCACATGTGGGTCCTTTTCCCTTTTTTAGGATATGAGGGAATATTTTAGATTAAATTATAATACTTTCTCTAATTTACTGTTTTTCCCCCAGTTTGGATCACTCCTGATCATTTTACTAAGTATAAAAGCCATTTTAGATCTTGAGATTAGCTAATGTATATATAGCAGTGGAATTTTTTATATTAAGTGCACATGGTAAAGAAAGACAAATTGTGATTTATATGATTACCACAAGTGGAAAGTTGTATCCAAGTTTATGTTGAAATTCTGTAAGTTATTTTGGAAGGCAGCTATACTCACCACTATACCACCAATGCCGTAAGTTATTTTGGGAGCAGGAATTAAAGAATTTAACTCAAAATAAATTCTTAATTCTATAGTTAGTAGTGGAATTTTTTGTCAGTCAAAATGTTACCTGTTGTAGAGAGTTGAAGTATTTGTAATAGCATATAGTAGAAGAATATCCAACAAAAATTTTCATTTTATAATTGATTATCAAAAGATGTTTTAGGGAAGGAAATATCTGTGTGTTATTATTGTATTTGGTTTAGAAACTAAAACTAATATACAATTTCATTATGGAGATTATTACTAATGATTATTCAGAAAAGCAAGTTTAAAAATTTATATTGGATAAAGTTTTAAAATTTTTTTCATGTTGTTTCATTTAACCTTTACCAATAACTTAGAGAAATATGTGCTATTTTATTACTCTAATTTTACAGATAAGGACATTGAGGCTGAACAAAGTAACCAAAGTCAAACGAATTGGTCCAGAGTCACAACAGCTACTGTCTGAATTTTGATTTGAATTTAGCTCTTTCTATTTTCAGCCCCATTATCCTAATCACTGCTCCACCAAACTGACACAGACACATGTAAAACACTACTGATATTTATTATGGAGTTAAATTTACCAGATAAACTTTATATGTATTATCCCAATTGATTATTAATCTATCCTGTGAGGTAAGTTCTGAGGGTATCTGAGGTACTATTCCCTTCATAAAAATGAGGAAACATAGAGAAGTTAAGTTTCTTGCCTAATTTTACTTACATTTTGTTTGAGAAGGAATTTGAATTAGGGAGAAATGACTTGAAACTAGACATCATGTCTTAGGAGGCATCTTAGTGAAAGTAAAATAACATTATCACCATAATTATATCATTTCATTGTTAATCATAAATAAATATAAATAGCTGTAATAAATTTATATTTCATTTTCACTTTACTATTTGGCAAATCATTTCTATCCATCTTTTAAAAAGTAGCTAGTATAACACTGTTCTCATTTTTCCATATGAAGAAATTGAAGAAATAAAACAAGTATTTTCCTCAAGGAATATAATACTGACAAGACTTTGATAGAAGTCACACTCAGTTTTTCCCTTTATCATACTCATTGCACAGTTACTCCCAAGTCAAAATTTCCTCTGCTCTTTAAAACTTATACTTCACTTATCAATTCCCTACCCCAAAGTACTCTACTTAATGACATATAGTGTCATATTATTCAAAATGCTGTGAATTAATGCCTATTAATTATTGTATTAAATATAAGAAATCAGATGGACTATTGGCTGTCTTTTAAGTTGACTTCTCTAAAACCTTGGAAAAGTCTGGCTTCAGAAAAGGTAGGCTGGATTTGACAATGGGAGATTTCAAATTGAATTCCAGATCATCTTGCTTGCATAGGTGAATCTAAGAAAGTAAATAAAATCTGAGTAATTTTTTTCTCTAAAAAAGAATAAGGTTGGACTAGACAATCTTTAATTTTCCTTCAATATTTAATTCTATAAATGTTTTGCAACTGTTTTTTTTTTCCTCAAATTATGCTTAGATGTCTCTCTCTGTTACCCAATAGCCACAAGAAATAGTCTGTATTTCCATTTAGCACTCTTATGAAGAGATTATATGTTCCACTCTGCTTTCCTTCATATTTTTGTGGGAGCAAATATTCCTTTTATAAACAGGATAAATTTTCTCTTTTTTTGAGTTTTCTGCCCCCTTGTGGATTTTCACTATTGTTAAAATCAATATGCAGAATGAATAGACCCAAGTGAAATGATAACAGATTTTTTGTTTGCAGGCTGTTTTGAGAATACTGAAAATGGAACAATGTGAAAATAAGTTTCAGAGGAACAGGCTTACAAAAAGAAAACAACACAATGCTACTGATCACAGTTTTGTATTCTTTCTGCAATATTTCAAAATTTTACATGGACAAAGAGGTATAGCCAACAAAGGAAATTTATATTCAAAATCATCCCTTTAAGGAGGCAACACAGGTTGATCTCAAATATAAGTTGAGGTTAGCTTGCAATGGAGATGTAGTTGGAGCTTGTCACTGGTGCTAATTTAGAATAAATGAACAGAGGAAGTTATTCTCTTGCTCCCACTGCAAGCATTGGGGTATGCCTGGAGCTTACAATTGAAAAGTTCTGGTAATGTGAAGCGAGCATTCATTTAGATTTCACATTAAAAGGACAATCCAGGGTGAAAGTCAAGCACTAGATATCTTTAACATTGTCACAGTGGAGGGGTCATAGATGAAAGAGATGAAGCAGAGATTCCTCCACCTAATGCTCCTCCCCGTACCATAGGATTCCCTTACCTGTAGTTAGCCTAATTAAACTGGATAGGGGACTGTTCTTAATTGGTTCCCTGCTCTATTAAGTAATGCAGATTTTTTTCCCCTAGTTGTATAAGGTACCTTCTCTATTCAGTCATACTCTGTTCTCTTTAAAAAAGACATTTCCATTTCTACAATCCTATGCTTTTCCTTTTATATGCTTCAGGAATCATACATTCTTTTGGCCATTTATACACCATAAGAAAGAATGTTTCTAAAATCATGGAGACAGAAAAAGAATATGAGAATTTCAATGTACATGATAATCTGATGAAGGAATATATTGAATGGTGGAATTTGCATAAAATACTCTAATTTATTCTTTTAAAAATATTTTATCCACACCTTTAATTTTGATCTTGTCACTTGGAGGAAACTCTTACCACTTCTCTGCTGCCATTTTAAAATCTTCTATACAAGTAAGAACATAATTTAAGCAGAAGCATCAATGATAGTTATTACAACTAACATTGTATGTAATGTTTTTCTCTAGTAGTTCTCTGTTTCTTTTCTAAAAGAAGGAAAGTATTATTCTATATTTTTTTCTTCAGCATCATTACAGTTTTTTGTTTCAATTAGGCATAGTAGGCCTTCCTATTAGTGATATTTTCATTTACACCATTGTACTCTGTATGCTGTTCTTTTGGATTTGCTTATTTAAATCTGTATTATGTGAGGAAATATTCCCATATTTCAATTTTTATGTCTATTATTAAATCTGCAGAAGAATATTCCACTGCATATGTAATTCAGTTTTTCCCCCAACCATTTACTAATCTTTGGGTACTAATTTTGTTTCTTGGTATTTACTATCAAAACAGTGCTGCAATTTTTGCATCTATTTTTGGTCATCTATTTTTATTTTTCACTTCCTTACAGTAACACCAAGTAAAAAGATGACTGTGACAATGGGTATGAAGTGGTTAGGCATTTTTCTAGCTTAATTATAAGTTGATTACTTGAAGGGTTAGCACAATTCAGAGTTTTACCAACACAGTATTTGTTACTTGTTTTTCCTCAGTACATTCTAGCTTGATTCTCACAATTTGTCACCTTTAACAATTTTTAGGCCAAGAGATAAAATTTCAGAATTTCCATTTGCCTTTTTGAAATAAGTAATGATTTTATCATGTTTTTCAATTATCACTTAATGTCAAAATTTCACAAAATTGCAAATTCACTTTGGTCACTTATCTATTGTGGAATAGCTCTTTGTGTTATATATTTAGCTGAATTCCTTATATGTTTCATATATTTGAATTTTATCAGTGAGATGTAATGCAAATATTTCTCTTACTCAACAGTTTGCTTTTTTATTTAACAAATATTAATTTTACTTATGCAAAAATATTTCCTAATTTTATATCATTAAAATAATTTAATTTGTATTTTATCCTTTGTGTGTTAACTTTTTCCTTTATTCCTTGTTTGAGTATGAATTTTCCTTTTAGCCACAGTTCTTAAAATGTCTCTTTTCTCTTCTATACTCACTACTTTCACTTTATGTTTGACTTGCTGATATTTTATGCAATTATGTGCATATACAATTGACAATTATTTCCTTTCTTTTTTTAATCTCTTGTTTGTTTGCTATTCCTTGTGGTGTTCTTCTTCTTTAAAATATAATATAATGGTTCTCTCTGGGAGCAGGTTTCTCGGGGAGGTTTTCTGGAGGCAGCCTTAGTTTCAGTTAAAAGCAATAATCACCCAAATGCAGCCAGGTGCTAAAATCTTTTATTGTGTCCTTCAATATAACCCCGTTAGTTTTCTTAGAGGCCTCTCTCTCTCCTTGTTTCTAAGAGCTCTTGCAGCTTTGCCTTTGCTTCTGCCTCTGCTTTCTTCAGCTTCCAGCCAGCACAAAGGTGGAAGATAGAATGGATCTGACTCCACCTCTGAGAGTGGGCGTGTGGGCTCTCTCCCAGAGTGCTCCTCTCCGACCCCTGGCAATGTTCCGAAGTAACTAACTTGAAGCTCTAAGAGCTTCTATATATATATGATATCCCAAAGGTTGACTCCTCCTTCTCTGGAGGCAGGGATTAAAGGAGGTGTGAATTCACAAAGTTACAAAGTTAACTTTGTGAATCTCCCATACTTGTGAACTCCAATGAGTACTTAAATACTTCTTGATTATATGAGCTCTCTAAAGGTGTGAACACAAGCATTGTATCAATTCCATTGAGTTAACACTAGGATTCTAACATCTCCCTTGAGTTATCTCCTTGTTTCAAGTTGAGTTAACACTAGGATTCCAACAATTCCTTTTGCGTGTTATTTAAAAAAAATTATTCTCCTAGCAAAATGAAAGAAGAATATCTTCTTGTTTTCATGTATTTACACACATGTTTTAGTGGCATTGTTTTTAATAATTGTCAAGAATTCATCTGAAGAATTTTGTGGTTTATTGTATGAAAAGATGTTCTCATATTACTTTTCATTTAACTTTCCAAGAATTTTTGTGCGAATGGGTGAGGGGGAAACTGGAGTCAAGATTATGGAGAGAAACCAGGAAGCTGCCTGAATTGTCCTGTTTTCCTCAGAAACAACATTAAATCAAGCCTCTGATAGATTCTAGAGTAACAGAATCTACAAAAACATGGAGTGAAACAATTTTCCAGCTTAAGATAACTTAGAAAGACTTCAGGAAAGGTCTATCTCACTTGGGTGAAAGGCAAATTGCCAGCCAACTAGGCTAGGCCACTTCAACATAGTGAGCAATTGTCAACATGATAAGAGTGTAATGCCACTGAGCAGATCCCTGACCCCCAACAGAATAAGCTTGAGACAGTGCTCTTTGTACCCTAGAAGTAAATCTCAACTTTAAAAAATAAGAAAATATCCTCTTGAAATAGGTCAAAAGAAGATTTTAAAAATCAAGTAAGGAGGTAGAAAAAAACCTGGAAAAAGAAACCAGAGATACATAGGAAAATTATGAGAAAAGAGAGTCAAAAACTTAGAAAAGAAAACTTTAAAAAATTGACTGAAGAAAACAACTCCTTTAAAATGGAAAAAGAGATTTTTAAAAAGCAAACTGAAGAAAATAATTTCATAAAAAATAGAATTGGACAATTGGACAATTCGAAAAGAGACATCAAGAACTAGTTAAGAAAAATTAAAAGAATGAAAAAAAGTACAATAACTCAATGGAAAATAGATCCAGGAGAGAAAATTTAAAAATGACTATGTTAACTAAAGATCATGATGAAAATAAAGGGAGCTTGGACAGCATTTTGCAAGAAATTATCAAGGAAAATGTTTTGGAATGTATCTCTTTCTCAGCAGTACATGGCACCTTCACAAAAATTGACTGTGTTAGGGAATTAAAAACCTCACAATCAAATGCTTGATTTTCACAACATGATTCAATAAAATTATATTTAATAAAGGGACAGGGAAAGATAAATTGAAAACTAATTGGAAATTAATCTAATTCTAAATAATGAATCAAACACCAAATCACAAAAACAATCCACAATTTCATCTAAGAGACTGACATTACAATAAGACAAATACTAAAACCTATGAGATATGATCAAAGTAGTTCTTAGGAGAAATTTATATCTCTAAATAGTTACATAATTAAAATAGGGAAAGAAGAGATCAGTGAATTGGGCATGAAATTAAAGCAGACAGAAAAAGAACAAATAAAAAACCCCCAATCAAATAGCAAATTAAAGATTCTGAAACTCAAAGGGGACATAAGTGAAATTGAAACTTAGAAAACTATTGAACCAATAAATAAATATGAGTTGGTTTTATGAAAAAAAAGCAACAAAATAAACCTTTTGTTGATTTGATTAGAAAAAGGAAATGGAAAAAAAATTGCCACCAACAAAAATGAAAAGGGTGAATTTACCACCAATCAAAAAGGAATTAAAGCAAAAATTAGGAGCTATTTTATTCAACTATATATAAGGTACAAATGTGATAATCTAACTGAAATGGATGAATATCTACAAAAATAAAAATTGCCCAGATTAACAGAAGAAGAAATAAATTACTTAAATAGTGCTATTTTAGAAAAAGAAATTGGACAAGCCGTCAATGAACTCCAGAAGAAAAAACCTCCAGGGCCAGATGGATTTACAAGTGAATTCTAAGAAACATTTAAAGAATAATAAATTTATTTTGTTTTTTTATTATAGCTTTTTATTGACAGAATATATGCATAGATAATTTTTCAACACTGATCATTGCAATCACTTCTGTTACAACTTTTCCCTTCCTTCCCTCCACCCCCTCCTCTATATAGAAGGCAGTCTCATACATGTTAAACATATTAAAAGTATACCTTAAATACAATATATGTATATTTATACAATTCTTTTGTTGCACAAGAAAAATTGGATTTAAAAAGGTAAAAATAACCTGGGAAAGAAAACCAAAATGCAAGCAGTCCATACTCATTTCCCAGTATTCTTTCTGTGAGTATAGCTAATTCTGTTCATCATTGATCAGCTAGAACTGAATTGGATTCTCTCATTGCTGAAGATAGCCACTTCCATCAGAATTAATCCTCCTATAGTATTGTTGTTGAAGTGTATAATGATCTCCTGGTTCTGCTCATTTCACTTAGCATCAGTTCATGTAAGCCTCTCCAAGCCTCTCTGTATTCATCCTGTTGATCATTTCTTACAGAACAATAATATTTCATAACATTCATATACCACAATTTATCTAGTCATTCTCCAGTTGATGTGCATGCATTCAATTTCCAGTTTCTAACCACTACAAAAAGGGCAGCCACAAATATTTTTGCACATATGGGTCCCTTTTCCTTTTTTAAATATCTCTTTGGGATATAACTCCAGTAGAAACACTGCTGGATCAAAGGGTATGCACAGTTTGATAACTTTTTGAACATAATTCCAAATTGCTCTCCAGAATGGTTGGATCCGTTCACAGTTCTACCAACAATGTATCAGTGTCCCAGTTATCCTGCATCCCTTCCAACATTCGTCATTATCTTTTCCTGTCATCTTAGTCAATCTGACAGGTGTGTAGTTGTTTCTCAGAGTTGTCTTAATTTGCATTTTTCTGATCAATAGTGATTTGGAACATCCTTTCAGATAAGTAGAAATAATTTCAATTTCATCATCTGAAAGTTGTCTGTTCATATCCTTTGATCATTTATCAATTGGAGAATGGCTTGATTTCTTATAAATTAGGGTCAATTCTCTACATATTTTGGAAATGAGGCCTTTATCAGAACCTTTGACTGTAAAAAAAATATTTTCCTTGTTTATTGTTTCCCTTCTAATCTTGTTTGCATTAGTTTTGTTTGTACAAAAGCTTTTCAATTTGATACAATCAAAATTTTCTATTTGTGATCTATAATGATCTCTAGTTCTTCTTTGGTCACAAATTCCTTCCTCCTCCACAAGTCTGAGAGGTAAACTATCCTATGTTTTTCTAATTTATTTATAATCTTGTTCTTTATACCTTAATCGTGAACACATTTTGATCTTATCTTGGTGTAAGATCTAAGTGATCTTAACACTTGGTGTTAAGTGTGGATCCATGCCTAGCTTCTGCCATACTAATTTTCAGTTTTCCCAGAAGTTTTTGTCAAATAATGAATTCTTATACCAAAGGCTGGGATCTTCGGGTTTGTCAAACACTAGATTGCTATAATTATTGACTATTTTGGCCTGTGAATCTAACCTATCCACTGATCAACTAGTCTATTTCTTAGCCAATACCAAATGGTTTTAGTGACCATTGCTTTGTATTATAGTTTTAGATCAGGTACAGCTAGGCCACCTTCATTTGATTTTTTTTTTCATTAGTTCCCCTGAAATTCTTGACCTTTTGTTCTTCCAGATGAATTTTGTTGTTATTTTTTCTAGGTTATTAAAATAGTTTCTTGGGAATCTGATTGGTATAAACACTAAATAAATAGATTCATTTAGGTAATATTGTCATCTTTATTATGACTCAGCCTATCCAAGAGCACTTAATATTTTCCCAATTGTTTAGATCTGACTTTATTTGTGTGGAAAATGTTTTGTAGTTTTGCTCATATAGTTCCTGACTTTCCTTTGGCAGATAGATTCCCAAAGATTTTATACTATTGACAGTTATTTTAAATGGAATTTCTCTTTGTGTCTCTTGCTGTTGGATTTTGTTGGTGAGTAAAAAAAAATGATGAGGATTTACATGGATTTATTTTGTTTCCTGCAACTTTGCTAAAGTTGTGGATTATTTCTAATAGATTTTTAGTAGAATCTCTGGGGTTCTCTAAGTATACCATCATACCATATTTTGACAAAGAGTGATAATTTGGTTTCCTCATTACTTACTCTATTTCCTTTAATCTCTTTCTCAACTCTTATTGCCAAAGCTAGCATTTCTAACAGAACATTGAATAGTAATGGTGATAGTGGGCAACCTTGTTTCATTCTTGATCTTATTGGGAGTGATTCCAGTTTATTCCCATTACATATGATGCTTACTGATGGTTTTAAATAGATGCTCCAACTATTTTAAGGAAAAGTCCATTTATTCCTATACTCTCTAGTGTGTTTAAAAGGAATGGGTGTTGGATTTTATCAAATGCTTTTTCTGCATCTATAGAAATGATTATATGGTTTTTAGTTAATTTGGTTATTGATATAATCAAGTATGTTAATAGTTTTCCTAATATTGAAGCAGCTCTATATTCCTGGTATAAATCCTATTTTTGTCATGGTGTATTATCTTAGAAATGATTTTCTGTAATCTTTTTGCTATTATTTTATTTAAGATTTTTTTCATCAATGTTCATTAGGGAGATTGGTCTCTAATTTTCTGTGTCAGTTTTTGTCCTATCTGGTTTAGGTATCAGTACCATGTCTATATTACAAAAGGAATTTGGTAGAACTCCTTCAATCCCTATTTTTTTTCAAATGGTTTATATAGCATTGGAGTTATTTGTTTTTTAAATGTTTGGTAGAATTCACATGTAAATCCATCTAGTTCTGGGGATTTTTTCTTAGGGAGTTAATTAATAGTGTGTTCTATTTCTTTTTCTGATATGGGACTATTTAAGCAATTTACTTCTTCCTCTGTAAATCTGTGAGGCCTATATTTTTGGAGGTAGTCATCCATTTCACTTAGGTTATCAAATTTATCGGCATAAAGTTGGGCAAAGTAACTCATTATTGCTCTAATTTCCTCTTCATTGGTGGAAAGTCCTCCCTTTTCATTTTTAAGACTAACAATTTGATTTTCTACTTTCCTTTTTCTAATCAGATTTACTAAAGGTTTATCTATTTTGTTGTTTTTTTCATAGAACCAAATCTTAGTTTTATTTATTGCTTCAATATTTTTTACTTTCAATTTTATTAATCTCTCCTTTTATTTTTAGAATTTCAAGTTTAGTGTTTGACTGGGGGTTTTTAGTTTGCTCTTTTTCTAGCTTTTTCAGTTGCAAGCCATTGATTTTCTCTTTCTATATTTTATGCAAGTAGGCTTTCAGAGATATAAAATTTACCCTTATTACAGCTTTGTATGCATCTCACACATTTTGGCTTGCTGTCTCATTATTGTCGTTCTCTTGGATGAAATTATTAATTCTATCTATGATTTGCTGTTTCACCCAATCATTCTTAAGGATGAGAGTATTTAGTTTCCAATTACTTTTTGGTCTATTTTCACCTGAATTTTTATTGAATGTAATTTTTATTGCATCATGATCTGAGAAGGATGCATTTAGTATTTCTGCCTTTCTGCCTTAAATATGAGGTCTTTATGTCCTAATATGTGGTCAGTTTTTGTATAGGTTCCATGAACTGCTGAAAAGAAAGCGTACTCCTTTCTGTCTCCATTTAGTTTTCTATAAAGATCTATCATACCTATTTTTTCTAGTGTTCTATTTACCTCTTTAACTTCTTTCTCATTTATTTTATAGTTTGATTTATTTAGTTCTGAGAGTGCAAGGCTGAGATCGCTCACTGTTTACTGTCTATTTCTTCTTGCAGGTCTCTTAACTTCTCCTTTAGGAATTTAGATATTATACCATTTGGTGCATATATGTTTAGTACTAATATTTCTTCATTATCTATGGTACCCTTTAGCAAGATACAGTGCCCTTCCTTATCTCTTTTAATTAGATCAGTTTTTGTTTTTGCTTGATCTGAGATCAGGATGGCTACCCCTGCTTTTTTGACTTCACCTGAAACATAGATTCTGCTCCAGCTTTTACCTTCACTTTGTATGTATCACCCTGCTTCAAGTGTGTTTCCTGCAAACAACATATTGTAGGATTCTGACTTTTAATCCAGTCTGCTCTCTGCCTCCACTTTATGGGGAAGTTTACTCCATTCATATTTATGATTAAAATGACTAATTCTGTATTTCCTGACATCTTGTGGACCTCAGATTATACTTTTATTTTTTCCTTCCCCCTTATCCCTCTTCCCAGTGTTAAATTTGTGAGCACCACTTGCCTCATGCAGCCCTCCTTCTTTAGGATCACTTCACCCACCTTGGAGTCTCTCTCCTTTTCTTAAAGCTTTCCTTCTCAATGTCTGTATTCTCTTCTATTTAGCTTACTCCTTACTTTTTCACTTTTCCTCTTCCACTTTTCAATGATGTGGGAGAAGTTTCTCTGTAAATCGAATATTTCTATTATTTTCTCTTTAAGCCAATTCTGATGAGAGTAATATTCACACTATGTTCATCCCCCTCCCTTCTTTCTCTCAGATATAATAGATTTTCCTTTGTATCTTTGTGAGATGTAGTACCTCCACTTTTCCATTTTTCTGGTACAATTTCCTTTCCATCTCTAGCTTCTTTTTTCTATTTTAACAATAAAACCAAATTATACATGTATTCATTATCTATACTCATAACAAAAATATCATTCCCAAGATTTCTTTTTACCTTTTTATGTTTCTCTTGAGTCCTATATTTTGAGGTCAAACTTATTCTGGGTTTTTTTTTTTTTGTTTGTTTGTTTGTTTTTGTTTTTGTTTTTTGTTTTTATCAGAAATAGATGGAATTCACTTATTTCATTGAATGTCCATCTTCTTCCCTGGAAGAAAATGATCATTTTGCCTGGGTAAGTTATTCTTGGCTGCATACCAAGTTTCTTATCCTTTTGAAATATCAGATTCCAGGCCTTTCGGTACTTTAATATGGATCTTGCTAGATCCTGAGTAATCTTTTTTGTGGCTCCTCTGTATTTGAATTTTTTAAAATAGCTGCTTGTAGTATTTTTTTTTTCTTGTTCTGATAATTCTGGAATTTAACTACAATATTTCTTGTAGTTTTGATTTTGGAGTCTCTTTCATTAGGTGATCGATGAATTCTTTCAATGTCTATTTTACTGTCTGTTTCTATAACATCTGGGCAGTTCTCTTTGATGATTTCCTGCAAAATGGTTTCTAGGCTCTTTTTTTCATCATGCTTTTCTGGGAGTCCAATAATCCTTAGATTATCTCTCTAGATCTATTTTCCAGGTCTGTTGTTTTCCCAAGTAGGCATTTAACATTTTTCTCTATTTTTTTGGTTTTGCTTGATTGATTCTTGGTGAATCTTGAGCCATTCATTTCCATTTATTCAATTCTAATTTTTAATGAATTATTTTCTTCACTTACTTTTTTTGTTTCTTTTTGTAATTGTCCAATTGAGTTTTTAAATGAGTTATTTTGTTTTGTGGGATTTTTTTTCCATTTCACCAGTTTTATTATTTTTATTTATTTATTTAATTGTTTTGATTTGCGAAGGCAATTGGGGTTAAGTGACTTGCCCACGGTCACACAGCTAAGAAATGTTAGGTGTCTGAGGTCGGATTTGAACTCAGGTCCTCTTGACTTCAGAGCTAGTGCTCTATCCACTCTGCCATCTAGCTGCCCCCAGTTTTATTTTTTAGAGAGCTATTTTCTTTTTCCAATTTACTAATTCTGTTTTTCAGGGAGTTGGTTTCTTTATCCAATGTATCTTTTAAAGAGGAGTAACTTGACTTATCCAGACCCTCTTGCAAAGCTTTCCTTTCCTTTCCTTTCTCCATTTTTTTCCTAGCGCTTTTTAAATAGCCTTTTTACTTTCTTCTATGAGATCCTTGTGTGGTAACATAGAACATATCTCCCTTTGAGGTTTTATCTAGAGACAATCTGTTTTAATTCTCCTCAGAGTTTGAAGTCTGCTTTCTTTCACTATAGAAGTTATCTATAATTAGAGCCTGCTTTACCTTTTTGCTCATGTTGACAAACACTAACAACACCAACAACAATAACAACAAAACAACTGCAGTCTGCTTTTGGAGCAGTGTGGTGTTACCAAGTCTACAGACAACAAAAAATATCAGTGAAGCTGTAGTGGGACAGCAATGGCTGTGCTGGGATGAATGTCTGCACTGGGATCAGTGGTTATGCTGAGATCATGCTGAGTCCTTCCAGGTGCTGGGTCCAGCAAGGTCCAGAAAGACACTAGCATTTTTGGGTTATAATCCTTCCCCCCTCTGTTTACAGCGTCTCTATTGATCTACTGGCTTGCTGCTAAAGAAAAGTAGCTGACACGGTGGTAAAGTTCTCCCTGAAAATTTTTTGCTAGTTGAGACCACACTCCACCCCCTTCCAATCTGCTCAGCATGAGCTGTCTTCCATGCTCTCATCACCAACTTGCCTGATGCTGTGCCTGGCCTAACTGTTCTGGACCTCGAGCAAAAACAGATCTTTTCTGGTGAATTTCAAAATTTTCTTCTGCTCGTAATGTTTTGTACTCCCAATATTTGTGAGTTTTGACAGTCAAACACTAATTCCAAGTCCATTTAATAAAAAAAGTAGCCTGGGGGTAAGGAAGAGCTTAGATAGATGTGTGTGTCCTCTCTGCCATCTTGACTCCATCCCCACAATCAATTTTAATACTATGTAAACTATTTGGAAAAATAAAGAAGGGGTTCTGCCAAATTCCTTTTATGACAAATATGGTACTGACACCTAAATCAGGAAGAGATAAAACAGAGGAAGAATATTAGAGACCAATTTTTCAAATTTATAATAATGCAAAAAATTCAAATAAAATATTAGCAAAGAGATCACAGCACCTTATCAGCAGAAAAACACACTATATCCAAGTGGGATTTATATCTGGAATGAAAAACTGGTTCAATATCAGAAAAATTATTACCATGATTGATATCAATGACAAACCAAAATATATCATATGATCATCTCAATAGATGCAGGAAAAGATTTTGACAAAATATAGCACTCATTTCTATTAAAAACTAGAGAACATAGGGATAAAGGGAATTTTCCTTAAAATAATAATCAGTATCTATTTTAAACTAACATAGCAAATAAGGTCAAAATTAACACATGAATTGGGCATAAAAGGGGATAATATTAGCAAATTAGGAGAGCAAGGTATAATCAGAACTTTGGAGAAGGGAGGAATTTATAACCAAAGAAGAATTAGAAAACATTTTGCATTAAAAAATGGACAATTGATTTTATTAAATTAAAAAGGTTTTGTACAAACAAAATCAACCAAACAAGATGAAAAAGGAAGTATAAAGCTGAAAAAAAATTTATAGCCAGTATTTCTGAAAAAGGTCTAATTTCTAAAAAAATTACAAAGAATTATGTCAAATTTACAAGAATACATGGCACTCCACAACTGAAAAAAGGTCAACAGATATGAAAACAAAATTTTCAGATGATGAAATTAAAGCCATTTATAGTCATATGCTCTATATCACGATTGATTGGAGAAATGCAAATTACTACAATTCTGTGGTATCACTTCACACCTCTCAGATTGGCTAAGATAATAATAAAAGATAATGATAAATGGTATAAGAGATGTGGGAAAACTGGGACATTAATATATTGTTAGTGGAGCTGTGAAATGATGCAACCATTCTGGAGATCAATGTGGAACTATGGCCAAAGTTGTGTATATTCTTTGACCCAGCAGTGCCACTACTGATTCTATATCACAAAGAAATCATAAAGAAGGGGAAAGGACCCATGTGTGCAAAAATGTTTGTAGAAGCCCTTTTTGTGGTAGCAAAAATTTGGAAAAGGAGTGGATGTCCATCAATTGGGGAATGGCTGAATAAATTGTAGTGCGTGAAGGTAATGGAATATTCTATAAAAAAATGATGAAAAAGTTTATTTTAGAAAAGCCTGGAAACATTAACATGAACTGATGCTGAGGAAAACAAGAACCATTATGCATAGTAACAGCAAGATTTTGCCATGATCAACTTTGAAAAACTTGGTTCTTTTCAGTGGTTCAGAGAATGAAGACAATCCCAATAGACTTTGGATAGAAAGTTCCATCTGCATCCAGAAAGAGAAGGATGGAGATTGAATGCAAATCAATACATGGTATACTCAATTCTTTTCTCTGTTTTTTCTTCCTATATTATAGTTTCCCTCTTTTGTTCTGATATTTCTCTTCCAACATGATTCATAAAGCAACGTGCATCAAAAATAAACAAATAAGTAATGGATAAATAAGCAAATAAATAATGAAAAAAAGGAAGAGAAAAAAAGGGGAAAAATCTTATTTTAGAGCTTTCACTGAGTCCTTTTCTTATGTTTTCTCTTCTTGTTTTGTTCTCTAGTTCTGTTGTTTTTCTTATGAAATGTCTCCCATTGTCTTCTTTTTTTTATTTTTTGCATTTTGTTTTATTATTTTTCCACCTCATAACTTTGCTGGTTTCCCCTTACCAATTCTAAGTTTCAAAAGATTTTCTTCCTTAAATTTTTGGACCTTCTTTTCTAGTTGGTTGACTTTGTTTAAATCAACTTCTTTTTTTTTTTTTTTTTTGCTTAAGTTTCTTTTTTTTTTCTAAAGTTTTTCCTCAATTTCTTTTTTTTTTTTTTTTTTTTTTTGAGTTCTATGAATTCCTTTTGGGAAGTGACCATTTAATATTTTCTATGTGGTAGGAGACACCTTTTGTTTTTAATAAAATTAACCAATGATTTAAATTATACCATTTATTTATTTTTTATCAAACCAACTCTTAATATTACTTAATTAGTTAAATGGTTTCCTTTCAATTTCATTGGGTTTGTTATTGATTTTCAAAATTTTAATCTTGATATTTAAAGATGTTATTTTGTTTTTTCCTAGTTTTTCTTTTTTTCTTTTTTAGTTTCATCCCCACTTTGTTAATTTGCCCTTTCTCTATTTTATTGATGTAAGCATATAGAAATCTCTAAGGATTATTTTGAATGCATCTCATAAATTTTATCAGGCATCTCATTGTTGCCATTCTCTTTAGTGAAATTAATGATTCTTTTTATGATTGCTTCTTGGACTCACTCATTCTTTAGGAATAAATTATTTATTTTCCAATTAGTTTTCATTTTATGTTTTTAAGATTCCTTATTGAGTATAATTATAGCTACTTTCCCATACTATTTCTTGACTTTTAATATTTTTCATGTATATTGTTTTTTATATTTTAACAAAACTTTTTATTTTCAAACATATGCATAGATAATTTTCAACATTCATTCCACAAAACCTTGTGTTCCAAAATTTTATTTCTTCCTCCATTCCCCAACCCTCTCCCCTAGATGGCCAAGAATCCAATATATGTTAAATATGTGTAATTGTTCTATACATGTCTTCACAATTATGCTGCACAAGAAAAATCAGATCAAAAAGGGAAAAGAATAAGAAAGAAAACTTTCCCTCTTTTTGCCCTCACTTTTTCCTTTTTCTGATATAATTTCCTTTCCACTGCTAGTTCTTTTTTTTATATCATAGCAGTAAAACCAAATTATACATATACTTTTTATGTATACCCATAAACAGAAATACAATTCTAAAGAGGTTTTATTTTTAAAATACCTTTTTATGCTTCTCTTGAGTCCTATATTTGGAGGTCAAAGTTTTTGTTTAGCTCTATTTTTTTCATCAGGATTAAATAGAATTCACCTATTTCACTGAATGTCCATCTTCTTCCCTAGAAGAAAATTCTCAGTTTGGCTGGGTAGTTTATTCTTGGCAGCATCCCAAATTCTTTTGCCTTTCGGAATGTCAGATTCTAGGCCCTTTAATCCTTTAATGTGGATGCTGCTAGATCCTAAATGATTCTTATTGTGGCTCCTTGGTATTTGAATTTTTTTTTTTCTGGCTGCTTGTAGTATTTTTTCCTTGGTCTGATAGTTCTGGACTTTAACCACAATATTTCTTGGAGTTTTTATTTTGAGACCTCTTTCAGTAGGTGATCAATGAGTTCTTTCAATGTCTATTTTGCCTTCTATTTCTATAACTTCTGGGCAGTTCTCTTTGATGATTTCCTGAAAAATAGTGTCCAGGCTCTTTTTTTTTAATCATGATTTTCAGGGAGTCAAATAATCCCTAGATTATCTCTCCTAGATCTATTTTCCAAGTCTGTTGTTTTTCCAAGTAGGTATTTAACATTTTTTCCTATATTTTTATTTTTTTGGTTTTGCTAGATTGATTTTTGGTGTCTCCTTGACTCCTTCATTTCCCTTTGTTCAAGTCTGATTTTCAATGAATTATTTTCTTTATTTACAGTTATTTTGTTCTATGGAATTTTTTTTTCCATTTTGCCAATTAAAAAAAAATCCAATTCACAAATTCTGTTTTTCCTTGGATTTGTTTACCTTTTCCATTTCTCAAATTCTGTTTTTCAGGGAGTTGATTTCTTTATCCACTCTATCTTTTAATGAGCAACATGACTTATTCTGACCCTCTTGCAATGCTTTCCTTTCCTGTTCCCATTTTTCTTCTAGCTCTCTTTTAAGATACTTTTAAATTTCTTCTATGAGAGCCTTTTGTAATGGGGAACAGATCATATACACTTTAGGATCTGGAGACATACTGTTTTAAGTCTCCTCAGGATTTGAAGTATGCTCTCTTTCTATATAGAAGTTATCAATAGGTAGAGCCCACTTTGCTTTTTTGTTCATTTTGAAAACAAAACAAAACAAAATTACAGTCTGCTTATGGGGGTCAGTGGGATATTTCCAAGCTGCCTCTACAGATAACAGGAAGTGGCAGTGAAAGAGCAGTGGGACAGCACCCACTGGCTGCACTGGGATTAGCAGTTGTGCTGAAATCAGCAGCAGAGGAAAGGCAGTTACTAGGGCTGTGCTGGGATCAATGACTTCAGCTGTACTTGGATCACTCTGAGTCACTCCGGTGTTGGGTGGGTGTGGCCAGGTCATGAGGGAGTCTAGCATTTTGGGATTGTCATCTTTACTCCTTTTCTTTATAACTTCTCTGCTGTTCTACTGGCTTGCTATCAGGACAAAGTAGCTCATACTTTGCTAGAGTTTTTCCCACAGATTACTCCATCCCCCTCCTGTCTGCTCAGTGTGAGCTGTTTCTAGTACTGTCACTGCCTGCCTGAGGTCTGTGCCTGGCCTACCCTCCATCTGTCCCCACACATGAGCAAAAGATACCTTTTCTGGAGAATTTTGAGATTATCTTTGGTTGGTAATGTGTTGTGTTCCAGTATTTGTGGATTTTGACAGTCAAGCACCAATTCTGATATTGAATTTCATTAAAATAGATTTTCAGAGAAAAGGAGAGTTTAGGAAGATGCATGTGTCCTCTCCATCATCTTGGCTCTGCTCCCCTCCCAACTATTTTTTTTTTTAGCAGTATACTTTTATTTATCATTTTAAGGATCACAAAGTACTTTCTTCACAACAGATCTATGAAGTAGACTTCTGAAGCTTGATGACTCATTTGTAAAATGGCAGTAATGCTCAATTTACTCTAAGTCGCAGATTTGGAAAGTGAGATTCAACCTGTGTTCTTTTTATTTTTTTTTTTTTAAATTTTTATTTAATGATTACTTTATATTGACAACATTATCCCTTACACTCGTTTCTTTTCCGATTTTTTTTCCCCTCCCTCCTTCCACCCCCTCCCCTAGATGGCAAGCAGTCCTTTATATGTTGGATATGTTGCAGTATATCCTAGATACAATATATGTTTGCAGAACCGAACACTTCTCTTGTTGCATAGGGAGAATTGGATTCAGAATGTATAAATAACCCGGGAAGAAAAACAAAAATGCAGATAGTTCACATTCGTTTCCCAGTGTTCGTTCTTTGGGTGTAGCTGCTTTTGTCCGTCATTTATCAATTGAAACTCAGTTAGGTCTCTTTGTCAAAGAAATCCACTTCCATAAAAATATGTCCTCATACAATATCGTTGTCGAAGTGTATAATGATCTCCTGGTTCTGCTCATTTCACTTAGTATCAGTTCATGTAAGTCTCGCCAGTCCTCTCTGTATTCATCCTGCTGGTCATTTCTTACAGAACAATAATATTCCATAACATTCATATACCACAATTTACCCAGCCATTCTCCAATTGATGGGCATCCATTCATTTTCCAGTTTCTAGCCACTACAAATAGGGCTGCTACAAACATTTTGGCACATACAGGTCCCTTTCCCTTCTTTAGTATTTCTTTGGGATATAAGCCCAATAGAAACACTGCTGGATCAAAGGGTATGCACAATTTGATAATTTTTGGGGCATAATTCCAGATTGCTCTCCAGAATGGTTGGATTAGTAGAATCTCTGGGGTTCTCTAGGTACACCATCATATCATGTGCAAAGAGTGATAGTTTGGTTTCTTCATTGCCTACTCTAATTCCTTTAATATCTTTCTCGACTCTTATTGCCGAGGCTAGTGTTTCTAATACTATATTAAATAATAATGGTGATAGAGGGCAACCTTGCTTCACTCCAGATCTTACTGGGAAAGGTTCCAGTTTTTCCCCATTGCATATGATGCTTACTGATGGTTTTAAATATATGCTCCTGACTATTTTAAGGAGAAGTCCATTTATTCCTATGGTCTCAAGTGTTTTTATTAGGAATGGATGTTGGATTTTATCAAATGCTTTTTCTGCATCTATTGAGATGATCATATGGTTTTTGTTTGTTTGATTATTGATATAGTCAATTATGCTAATAGTTTTCCTAATATTGAACCAGCCCTGCATTCCTGGTATAAATCCTACTTGGTCATAGTGTATTATCCTGGGGATGATTTTCTGTAATCTTTTTGCTAATATTTTATTTAAGATTTTAGCATCAATATTCATTAGGGAGATTGGTCTATAATTTTCTTTCTCTGTTTTCAGCCTACTTAGTTTAGGTATCAGTACCATGTCTGTGTCATAAAAGGAGTTTGGTAGGACTCCTTCAATCCCTATTTTTTCAAATAGTTTATATAACATTGGAGTTAATTGTTCTTTAAATGTTTGGTAGAATTCACATGTAAATCCATCTGGTCCTGGGGATTTTTTCTTAGGGAGTTGATTGATAGTTTGTTCTATTTCTTTTTCTGAGATGGGACTGTTTAGGATATTTACTTCTTCCTCTGTTAGTTTGGGCAAGCTATATTTTTGGAGGTATTTTTCTATTTCATTTAAGTTGTCGAATTTATTGGCATAAAGTTGAGCAAAGTAACTCCTAATTATTGCTCTAATTTCCTCTTCGTTACTGGTGAGTTCTCCCTTTTCATTTTTAAGACTAACAATTTGATTTTCCTCTTCCCTTTTTTTAATCAGATTGACTAAGGGTTTGTCTATTTTGTTGGTTTTTTCATAGAACCAACTCTTAGTTTTATTAATTAATTCAATAGTTTTTTTATTTTCAATTTTATTGATCTCTCCTTTTATTTTTAGAATTTCAAGTTTAGTGTTTGACTGGGGGTTTTTAATTTGTTCCTTTTCTAGCATTTTTAGTTGCAAACCCAATTCATTGACCTTCTCTTTCTCTATTTTATACAAATAGGCCTCTAGAGATATGAAATTTCCCCTTATTACCGCTTTGGCTGCATCCCATAAATTTTGGTATGATGTCTCATTATTATCGTTTTCTTGGGTGAAGTTATTAATTATGTCTATGATTTGCTGTTCACCCAATCATTCTTTAGTATGAGCTTATTTAGTTTCCAATTATTTTTTGGTCTACTTCCCCCTGGTTTTTTGTTTTTCATTGCATCGTGGTCTGAAAAGGATGCATTTATTATTTCTGCCTTACTGCATTTGAGTTTGAAGTTTTTATGTCCTAATATATGGTCAATTTTTGTATAGGTTCCATGAACTGCTGAAAAGAAAGTGTATTCCTTTCTGTCTCCATTACATTTTCTCCAGAGATCTATCATATCTAATTTTTCTAGTATTCTATTTACCTCTTTGACTTCTTTCTTATTTATTTTGTGGTTTGATTTATCTAATTCTGAGAGTGCAAGGTTAAGATCTCCCACTATTATAGTTTTATTGTCTATTTCTTCTTGCAGCTCTCTTAGTTTCTCTTTTAGGAATTTAGATGCTACCCCACTTGGTGCATATATGTTTAATATAGATAGTGCTTCATTATCCATGCTACCCTTTAGCAAGATATAGTGCCCTTCCTTATCTCTTTTAATTAGGTCAATTTTTGCTTTAGCTTGATCTGAGATCAGGATGGCTACCCCTGCTTTTTTGACTTCACCTGAAGCATAGTAGATTTTGCTCCAACCTTTTACCTTTAACCTGCATGTATCTCCCCGCTTCAGGTGTGTTTCCTGTAAACAACATATTGTAGGATTCTGGCTTTTAATCCATTCTGCTAACCGCTTCCTCTTTATGGGGGAGTTTACCCCGTTCACATTTATGGTTAGAATGACCAATTCTGTATTACTTGCCATCTTGTTAACCCCGGTTTATGCTTTTCTCCCTTCTTTCCCCCTTCCCCCCCTTCCCAGTAGTAAGCTTGTGAGCACCACTTGCTTCTCACAGCTCTCCCTTTTTAGTATCCCTTCCCCTGCCTTAGAGTTCCTCCCCCTATCCCTCCCAGTTTCCGTATTCCCTTCTGCTTAGCTTATTCCTTCCCTTTTCACTTTTCCCTTCTCACTTTTCAATGAGGTGGGAGAAGTTTCACCATAGATTGAATATGTCTTAAGATTTTTCACCTAAAGCCAATTCTGAAGGCAGTAAGATACCCACTATATTCATCCCCCTCCCTTCTTTCTCTCAGATATAATAGGTTTCCTATGCCTCTTCATGAGATGTACTACCCCCACTTTACCCTTTTTCTGGTACAATGTCCTTTCCACATCAATTTCTAGAACAAGGTATACATGTATTCTTTATACATCTATATAGTCAAAATATAGTTCCCAAGATTAATCTTTACCTTTTTAAATTTCTCTTGAGTTCTATATTTGTAGATCAAACTTTTTGTTAAGTTCTGGCTTTTTCATCAGAAATAGATGAAATTTGCTTACTTCATTGAATGTCCATCTTCTTCCCTGGAAAAAGATGCTCATTCTCGCTGGGTAAGGTATTTTTGGTTGCATACCAAGTTCCTTAGCCTTTTGGAATATCATATTCCAAGCCCTTCGATCTTTTAATGTGGATGCTGCCAGATCCTGGGTGATCCTTATTGTGGCTCTTTGATACTTGAATTGGGTTTTTCTAGCCGCTTGCAATATTTTTTCTTTCATTTGAGGGTTCTGGCATTTGGCCACTATATTCCTTGGTGTTTTAATTTTAGGATCCCTTTTCGTGGGTGATTGATGAATCCTTTCAATGTTTATTTTTTCCTCTGTTCCTATGACTTCTGGGCAGTTCTCTTTGATAATTTCCTGGAAAATAGTGTCCAGGCTCTTTTTTTCATCATGTTTTTCTGGAAGTCCAATGATTCTCAGATTGTCTCTCCTGGATCTGTTTTCCAGGTCTGTTGTCTTCCCCAGAAGGTATTTCACATTCTTTTCCATTGTTTGATTTTTTTGGATTTGCTTGACTGATTCTTCTTGTCTCCTCGAGTCATTCAATTCCAATTGTTCAATTCTGATTTTCAGTGAAGTATTTTCTTCACTCACTTTTTAAAAATCTTTTTCTAATTGTCCCATTGAGTTCTTTTGTTCTGTGGAATTTTTTTCCATTTTGCCAATTTTGTTTTCCAGTTCACCAATCCTATTTTTCAAGGATTTTATTTCTTTATCCACTCTCTCTTTAACTGACTTCTCCAGGCTCTTTTGCCAAGCCTCCCTCTCCTTTTCCCATTTTTCTTCTAGCTCCCTTGTGAGAGCCTTTTTAATCACTTCTATGAGGTTCATTTGTGCTGAGGAACAGATGATCTCCTCCTTTGGGGATTCACCTGGGGACTGTCTGTTTTTAGTCTCCTCAGGATTTAGAGTCTGCTCTCTATCTGTATAGAAGCTGTCAAGGGTTAAAGTCCTCTTCAGCTTCTTGCTCATTCTGTCTAATAATCAGAGACAAACTACCAAAGAAAAACAGAAAAAACTGGAGTCTTTCTTTGGGGGAGGGGCTGGGTGTGTTATCGAGCTTTCTCTCCAGACTGTGGGGGGCAGTAGTGAGGCACTAGCAGGACTGTGTTGCACCTGCGCTCTGAGATCCCAGAGTATGCTGAGTCACTGTGGGGGGGGGGGGGAAGGGGGGAGCGGCCAGGTCCCAAGAGACTCCAGCTGTTTGGGGTTGTATTCTTCAGCCCCGGTGTTCTTAGCTTCTCTGCTGGGCTGCTGACTTGCTGCCGGAGCAAAGTATCCAAACCTGTAGCGAAGCTCTCCCCGCAGAGACGGCTGCGATCACTCCCCACCTCCTCTCCCGTCTGCTCCCGTGCTCTCACTGCCACTGCCTGCGCCAGATCTAAAACCATCCCAGCCCTCCAGTAAAGACAGACCTTTCTTGGCGAATCTCAAGGATGGCTTCTCTTGGTAACTATATGTGGGTTTTTTTCAGTCAAGCATTAATTCAGGGCTTGTAATGAAGTGGATAGTGAGAGAAAGAGCGGAGCTTATGCAGCTGTGAGCCTCCTCTCCGCCATCTTAACCGGAAGTCCCCTCCCAACTATTTTTTAAAGATCCTTGTTGAAATCTTCCAAAAAAGCCTTGTGAAATGAGGACCAATCGTTAGGACTTGATCTGGAGTTCATTTACCTTTAGAAACCTCATAGTTTCAGATATTCTCTCTGTTAAAGTTGTCAAAAGTCAGAGTTCTTTTTGCTTTTTTCCTCATTTTTAAAGAGTTAAAATCTGCTCTTAAAGCAAAGGGATAACAGCTGCTTTAATTTTCCCTGGAACTGTTGTTTCTGACTGACTTCCAGTACTGGGTAATAGTGGCTAGGTTCCCAGTTCTTGTGTGGTCTGTGGCTTACAATTTGCTTTTTGTATGTGCTTTTGGGTGTTTTACAAATAATCTGCTAAACCACATCCTTGCAACTAAGACAAAGTAGACTAAGAGCTTTACAGAAATATCCCTAGTGTGTAGATGCTCTGGCTTTCTGCTTCAGCTCCTTGCCCCAGGCTCAGCAGACTGTCCCTCTGCCCAATTGAAAAAGACCTGTTCTGAATTTCTTCCAAAGTATCTTCTGGAAATGTGTTGTACTCCAAATATTTGTGGGTTCTGTCACTCCAGAGAAGGTTAGAGGAGATCACAGAATGCCATATCTTCTCTCCACTATCTTGGATCTCCCCCCCGCCCCCCCCAAATTGTGTCCTGAAAAGCTTTTCTAAGGCATCTCTGTACTTTCTCTAATCCTAGGGTTTTAGTAAAGAACCTTATACTTTACTTTCATGAGTAAATTGGAGCTACTTGCCATGAATCCTCTTCTTCATTTCACTAGAATTTAACATCATCTTTCACTCCCTCTCCATTTCTTTTACTCTATAATAACTAAGTTTTAATTTTCAATTCATCTACTTCTACATGTATGTTTGGTATTCCCCCATTTACACAAACCTAGTGTCACTTTAGTTATTTCATGTCTGTAATTCTCAATTTGTTTTTAAATGAATTGGTTATTTCTGCATTGCTTTAAAGTATGCTGAAGTTTCTTCAACCTCCTCCTGACCCAACCAATTTCTTTAGAATCCACTGTCCACTGGGACTATGTATCTTTTTCCTTTCTCAGACTCAATTTGCCTACATTTATTGAGTCCACATCACCTCCTTTCATTGACTGTTCAATCCTGTACAATATGTCTTTTGACTTTTTCTCTCAAATGAAATTAGCTCTTTTTAAAGTAACCAGTAATACCTTAATTAGTGAATCTTATTATATATTTTTTTCTATTCTTGGGCCTTTTTGATTTCTCTACTTTTTTTTTTAGCATTGTTGAGTATGATCTCTCCTGAATACATCACTGTCATCATCATCATCATTATCATCATCATCATCATCATCATCATCATCATCATCATCTTCTTGTTTTTCTTCTTCTTGTTCTTCTTTCTTTTTTTCTACAGATGATTCATAGATCCTTATATCCTTGTCCTTCTCTCCCTTGCATTTCAATACTACTTTACCAACTGCCTTTTGAACCTTTAAAACTGAATGTTCAGGAGACATAATTTGTCATATACAAAACATAGCTTATCATTGCACCCATCAATTTAAATCCACCACTCCTTAAAAAATTTGTATTTCATTCAAAATAACCACCATGCTTCTAATCTCCCAGTACTGAAATTTTGGTCTTATTTAGACTTGTTATTCACCAGATATCCCATCAGTGATAAATCTTGCTAATTCTACCTCCTCAAAATCTTTTACATTTAACTTCTGCTTTCTATCCATACAACCACTACCTCATTCATGTCATTTTAATCAGTGACCTATATTGTTGCAATGGTTTTTTTTTTTTTTTTTTGACTGAGCTCCTTGACCTAATTCTTACAATCTCCTGCTTTATATTCTGCATAGAGAAGATATAGTGATTTTTCTCAAGCACTAAGTTGACTATATCACTACTATAATCAACAAATTGTAGTGATTCACAATTGCTTCTGAGATGAAAGATAAACATCTATATCTAGTTTTTGTTTTTTTTTACAATCTTATCAAAACTTACTTCTTCAATCTCATTGCATATTACTACCATTTTCTCATTCTCTGGTCCAGGTAAAATTTGTTTCACTCTGTTTATCATACAACATGATCTATCTCCTACTTGCACACCTATGTAATGGAGAGTTTTTGTGCTTGCATGTCCTTCATTTTCATCTTTGCTTCAAAAAAAATCTACCTTTTCCTCCAAGATGAAGCTGTTCAAACATAACCTCATTCTAAATTTCTCAAAGTGCTGATCTCCTCCCTTAATAACTCACCTATATTTAAAATCCAATTCATTCCCTGTGTAATTGCCTTTTTTCAGCTATCCTGTATTTAATTATATTATTTATTATTATTACTTATATTTATTCTTTATGTAATCCTATATGAACTTCTCTTTTTTTAGAATGTAAGGTATTTGAGAATAGAAATTGTTAATTTCTTTGGATTAGTATCTCTAGTTTCTATAATCATATCTGATACACAATAAACATTTAATAAATATTAGTTTATTGGTTGGTCCATCTAGTATTATCTATGGGACTACTTTCCCAACTCATTCATACTAATAGATCCATTTCATAATCAGAAATCTACCTTAGTATCATATTTCCAAAATTTTGTGAGCCCTAACTCAAAAAACTAGAGACCATGAACTTTATGATAAGGTAAACTATAATAGTTAATCAGCAGATTCAATATATCTACTACTCTCACTCATAATCTTTACAAGGCATCCAGGGAAAGACTAAGCACAAACCTGGGGTATGAACACTTATAGTCAGAATGACATGAAGTAAACACATGGGATCAAGGAAATACTTGATTCAGGAAATGAAATAATCCAATTTCTTGTTATAGAATTTTTATAATGTTTTTAGCTGGGCCCAGAATCTTCACTGTTTTTTTTTTTTTTTTTTTTTTTTTCTTTTTTTCCTGGTAGATTCCGGATATATTCTTTTTCATTGTTTAACATTTGATTTCCAGGGCAAGTTCTCTTTTGTGTCTATTTTTGTCTCTATCTTCTGCTATCAGAGGTTTTGCTGTGAAACTGATTTTTGCCAGAAATTCTGCTTCTCTCTATGTTTGTATTGCTATAGAGAGTGGGTGGCTTTGCTTCCTCAAGGTTGGCAAGCTTATTTTTAAGGGATATTTTAGCTGTGGCCAATTTTTATCTAACCAATAGCTAATTCCCCCTTGAATTCAGTGAATGTCTAACAATTAAAAAGAAGCATTTGAGCTATCTTTATACTATGTGTTTGTATGAATAGCCTATTATTTCTACTGTCCATTCATTATTTAATATTATTAGGCCAACTAATTTGGTGGAAGTGGACATAGGAAAAGCAAATATCCACACATTCCCCTTACATTATAAACACACATTTATACAGGTTGATTTTATTTTGTTTTTCATTATACTCCCTTTTCAAATATAATATAGTTACAGTTAAGATCAAACAAGGCTTCAGAATTATCATGATAAAAGAATAAAGGCCTTAGAATGTGATATTCCTTTTCCTCCCCTACCTTCCCCCTTCCTTTCCCCTCCCCTCCCCTTCCCCTCCCTCCTCTCCTTTCCTCCCCTCCCCTCCTCTCTTTCTTCCCCTCCCTCTACTCTTCTCTCCACTTCTCTGCTCTCCTTTCCTTTCTTTTCTTTGGTGAGGCAACTGGGATTAAGTGACTTGCCTAGAGTCACACAGCTAGGAAGTGTTAAGTGTCTGAGGTCAGATTTGAACTCAGGTCCTCCTGACTTCAGGGCTGGTACTCTATCCACTGCACCACCTAACTGCTCCCAAAATGTGATATTGAAAAAGGAAAAATAATATGAATAATCTTTTCAGTAAAACTAAATATAAACCCTCAAAAATAGATATTTAAAGAGATAGAGGAATTTCAAGTATTCCTGATTAAAAGACTAGATCTTATTTTGGAATTATGCATGCACATACAAGATTTAAGAGGAGCATACAAAGTAAATATAAGTAAGAAATCACAATTGATTAAACAAAACTAAAACTTGCACCTGCCTCTATAGGAAGATGATACATGTAACCCTAAAAAAACCCCAAAGTTTTATCATCCCTAGGGCAGTTAGAGGAAGTCTAATTAAGTAAAGGGTACAGTGTGATCTTATTATATTGGGATGATCTTAAAAGAGTGACAAAGAATAATGCAATGGCAGAAGGGAAAAGAAAAAGGAAGAATAGGGAAAATTGTTTCACATATATGAGACAAATAAGGAAGAATTTATACAGTAGAAGAGAAAATGAAGATTGCTCAATGTGTGACTCTCATCTGAAATGCTTCAAGGAGGGAAGAATAAATAAACATACAAATTTGGAGGCAGAAAATTATCTTTGGTAAGAGGGAAGTAGAAGGAAAAGAGGCTAAGAAAGTGAAGCTGATAAGAGGGCTAGCAGATTAAGCAGGGAAATGGTCAGAAACAAAGCACATTCTTAAGTAGGATACAGGGTAAAAAAGAAGAGGACAGATATAAAAGAATGGAATGAAGGGAAATACAAAACTAAGTATTATAAATGTGAATGTTAAAGGGGAAAACTCACCTATAAAATAAAAGAGAAAGCAGAAGAATTGAGAAGAATATCTATAAAATATATATTGATTACAAGATAAATATCTGGAAAAGCAAGATACATATCTACTTAGAATCAGGAGTTGGAGCAGAATTTATTCTTGTTCTGCTAAAGAAATAAAAAAAAAGAACACTTCAATAAGAGTAGCAATAATGATCTCTGGTAAAGTAAAAGCAAAATTATACACAATTAAATGAAAGTATGGGAAATTACATTTTGCTAAAAGGTACAATAGAGAATTAACAACAATACTGAACATAAATGCACTAAACAATATAGCATCTGAATTCTTGAAGGAAAAGTTAAATTAAGTATAAAGGAAATAGATAACACTTTGCTAACTGAGAGACTTCAATTTAGCCATCTGAGACCTAGATAAATTTAGTCACAGAAACAACAAAGAAATGTAAAGTAATGAATAGAATTTTTGAAAATTCTATATTATATTATATTAGATATAATATAAATATATATAGCCCTCCAGAGATATATATCTATATCTATATATAATAGCCCTCCAGAGAATTTTGAATAAAAATAATGAGAAAAATATGTTTTATCAACTATGCGTAACACCTTGACAGAGACAAGTTGTTTTAACAAATAAAAATCATAATTGTCAAACTGCATAAATAGATTAATAAATAATGTGACAAAATACAATACCTATCCCTATTTTAAAAACATCAGAAAGCATAAGAAAAAATTGGAGTTTTCTTAAAATAAGTTTTTATTGTTTATCCTTTGTTTTCAAAGAGGAGAATGGCATCACAGAGGGATGTTTTGATTTGTGCATGTACTGAATTTAAGTGAAGAAGAGTTGCACAAAGTTGTTAGTCTCTCTCTTTCAGAGTCATTGAAGTCCAATGGCAAGATAAAAGTCAGTATGACAGATGATGACATGAAATGTAGTGCATGATGACCTAGGTCAAGACGTCTGACCAAGTTCTAAACTTTCCATGATTCCTTTTTCATCTTCCTAAACACTCTATACATGATAAGTAAAATCTAAGTCAAGAGCATGTAATGCAAATAAACCAGAAGTATTCCTAATAATAAGATTATCAGTGAAGATCACCAGTAACATAAAATATCAACACAAATGCTAACTAACTAAATAAAAGAAATTGAAGGATTAAATAAAATGATAATGCCAATTAATTTATTTATTAAATTTCATAATCTATCACCAGGGTATGATTTTGTAGAGCTAGAAAATGTAATAATAAAATTAATTTGGACAAACAAAATATCAAGAATATCAATGGAATTAATGAAAAAAATATGCAAAGGAAATGTACCTTGCAGTAGCAGATCTCAAACTATACAACAAAACAGTAGTAATGAAAATAATTTGGATAAAAATAAAGTGATTGATTAAGGGAACAGATTAAAAACATAAAATAGAGAAGCAAAAGATCATAGTAACCTACTGTTTGATAGAGCCTCAAATCCTAGTTATTGGTGCAATAACTCTTCGATAAAAACTGATAGAAAACTGGTAAGTAGTCTGGGAAAAAATATCTATAGACCATTATTTCACAACATTTATGAAGATAAGTACAAAATGAAAACAAATTTGTCATAAAAGGAAGAAAACCAAATTAAAAAAATAGAAGAAACTACCTGTCAGATATATTGTTAAGAGTTTTTGTCCAAACAAAAGATAAAATGATTCACTGAAGGCAAAGTAGATAGTTTTTGTAACATAAAATTAAAAAATATTGCAAAAAACCAATACAGCCAAAAGTAGAAGAGCATGAAACTATTTAAAAACATTTACAGCAAGTTTCTTAAACAAAAATCTCATTTCTCAAATATTTAGAAACAGAGCGGAATTTCTAAGAATTATAATAACCCCCCACATAAAAAATCCAAATCACTGATAGTTAGGGAAATGCAAAGTAAAACAATTTTGAGTTATCACCTCATATCCTTAATATTAGTGAAGATCATAGAAAATAAAATGACAAATGTTGAAAGGAATATAAAAAATAGATATATTAATGCATTCCTTGTAGAGTTGTGAACTACTCCAAACAAATAGAGACCAACTTGGAACTATAAACCTTCACCTTTTTATATTAAAAGTATACTTTCTATTTCCTTTAACAACTCACTTTTCTAAACTTATATAGAATTTTCCTCTTAAATATGTTGGTGTATTATCTACTGCAGCTGTTTGTGTACAAATACATTCACACATGCATATATGTACATATGAAAAATACATATACAAATAATTATAATCTTCATGAGGGCAAGAATTATGTCAGCTAAATATTATGTCTTAGTCAGTACCTAGGGTTATATGTCATACAAAGTAACTGTAAAATGAATGTTAAACAAATGGCTGAATAAATGAATGAAGGAAAAATATCACCATGGAAAGGTAGATCAGAATTCAGTTTTTAGCAATTAGAAGGCAGGAATGGCTGTTAAGAAAATGCTGAAATAAGTAAAGAATGTGTATGTTGAAGATCTCTATAACAGTGATGATCATGATTATTACGATTATCATTATAGCAACAGCAGTAGTAACTAAATGTAGTAATATTTTCATGCTGCTCTAAGTCTTGTTAAATTTAATATACTATCTCAATTATTACTGATAATTACTTGAAATATGCTTTAATATTTTTCTTATGTAACTGAGAAAATTGAGTCAAAAAGAGATAATGATTTGCTTGAATCAGGCAAATATTATGTTTGAATAAGGATTTAAATTCATGTCTTTTAGGCTCCAAGTCTAAACCTTTGTGTGTTTATTTATTTATTTATTTTAGTTAAATTACTCTTCACATGTGACCTACAATGTTAAGTAAAAGGTTATAAATCAGCCCTCCTGAGATATCTTTTATATTATCTATTTAGTAGGAAAAAGATTTAGCCAAAAAGTCTTAGTTCATTGTAAAGAAATATGATTTTTGATACATTTGAAAAATGAAACATCCAATGTAGGGAATTTACTTTGCAAATTACTGTTGCCTTTGCTCATATGAACTAGTTAATTCCATTCATAAATCATTCCATTGTTTATACTACCACACAAATATTATCTATATGCTTAAGGGTTGAGGTCTGGAAATTTTTTTTATGATTTTCATCTTTTTAAGAGAATGGCTTGAGAAAATCTACTTTTCTATTGGAAAAGGGAAAATGGAAACTATCACACTGAATAAACAAAACTATATTTAGTATAAAACTCGACAAAAGTGAATTAGTTATAAAGTTCATAGAATAAACCTGTGATAGAGTAGACCTCTGGATTTAAGGACTTGAATCTTGGGCTAAACTGTTCCTTGTAACTAAAAGATCAGTAGCAAATTGGAAAGTTGTTGTGAACAAAAAAAAATAAATTCATATCAAAATCAAATGTCAAATGATTTAGTTTTAAATACTATTTTGATAAATAGGTAAATGGCCAGTAAGGAAGCTTATTCATATGTGAATGTGTTAAGGCCATAATGATTTTGATGGAAATCTGCCCCACTTCTACTTTAAACAGGGTACCACATTTTCAAATGATAGGTGTATTGAAGCTGTCATTTGGACAGGGCATACAAAAACTTCTCTATGTAGGATGCTAGAGTGATCAGATTTGTCAAATATCAATCCAACAGCATCAAGTCTGATTACAGCAAGATGTGTGCCTTTATTCCTCACCTCTCTATGCACTCCCTCCCAGCTGTATAAAGAATCTAACAATGTGATTTTCTCAAACATAAGACCAGTGATCAAGGAATGCAAATAGATACACTTCTTAAAAAAAAAATCTCCAAACAATAAAAAAGGGAAGGCAATTTGTTAAATCCAAACTGACTTCCAAAAACCAGGGATATTATTTTGGAAAATATTTGTATAACAGGATCTCATAGCAGTTACCATTACCAATCTCTCCTGATTCCTAGGCCCTCAGAGTACCTCTAGCCACTGACCTTTGCGGTGTCAATTAATTCTACCAATTCGCCTCCTCTGTGGCCTTCAGGGGTCTCTGGCCACTATTTCTTGAATTGTAGTTTAATAACTGATAGTGTGCTCAAGAATAGACATGTGCAAACTTAAAGCCTTTATTATACCTACTCACATAATGCCATGACTTGTTAACTCCCTAGTGAACACCTGGTTCGAAGACCCACGTGTTCACTATTAACCTCCTTACCTCTCTTGGCTATCCATCCACTCGGCTCGGCTACCCCAGAATAAAGAGAGTGAATTGCTGCCCACAGTGGGCTTATAGACAGTCTGTGAGGTCATACACATACAGCCAACCAGTGAGCCATCTCTATATGGACAGGATCCCATCCAAAGGGTAGTCCTTACCCCCAGAGATTACTTCCAGGACACTCAAATCTCCTGTTGCACTGTGGCTGCCCATTTAAAGGACTCTTACATATTTGAAAAAAATTTTTCTTCTAATAAAGTATTCTATTTCCCAGTACTTGCTTCTCAGGGCTCTCTGTTCTTTCTTACTCTACATATCATATGTGTGGGTGGCAAAATCTTTCCTTTTTTCATCTCTTCTCACTCAAAAGAAGTTACTGAAATAACTACATTCAGGTTTAAGATATTACATTCCAAGCATCCTGCTTATATTAACTGAAATAAATTTCTAATTTGTAATGTCCTTAGTTGGTTTTCTAGAGGTCTTGGAATAGCCTTCATTTTAATCAGAGTAATCACCACAAGAATAACCAGATGTTAAAGTACAGAATTCTTTATTGTCTCCTTCATCTGGTGCTCAGCTAGCTTTCTAGTGGCCTTCAGAAGGGACTTGGTTCCAATGGAGAAAATGCAGGAGGAGAGCCTGCCACCAGTCCTTTATCTTCTCTCTCTCTCACTCTGGTTGAGGCTCCCAGCTTATATGCTCTACACTGAGTATAAATCAATCATTATATCACTAGGAAATCATTAATTGTTATAAGATTAAATCAATCATACTGAACTTAGAGAACTATTAAGCACCATGCTAAACTAGATATTGTCTCATCAATTCTACTGACAACACCTTGTAAGAATTCTTGTTTCAGAGTTCTGTCCCATAACATCTCCCTGATTTCTTTTGTTTTAGAACGTAAAGTGGTCACATTCTCCCTGACTTCTCAAGGAGGTGAGAACCCCCAAAAAGGAGGTGATCATACCTTCCCTGACTCCTCAAAAAAGGGGTGAAAACACCAAAAAAAAATGATCATGCCCTCCCTGACATCTCAGGAAGGAAGATGAAAACACCAAAGGAAATGGGGAATCAAATCAGATTAGTGGGTTTTGAGGGGTCTCACTTGAAACAGGTATACATAAATCAATGAACATGGGCGGTATTTCAAACAAACAACATGAATCAACATAAGGAATTATACATGTCCATAAGTCCTAGAAATAGTCCAAAACCATTCTATTGTCTATTATGTCATATGTCAGGAACAATTACTCCAAATTTTGAAATCCTGCAATAGTCTTGTCAACAATTTTTCATCTCAGGAATCCAATGATTCCTATGGGTTCTGAAGTTCTGTAACAGTCTCGTTATCAGCCATGCTCTTTCAGTGTCAGATGTTTTTTAGGTCTTCTCCTTTGTTTTGCGGTTTTTCTTTTTCTGTCTCTCTCCAAGTGCTCATTGGCACCCATCTGATTCCTTCTCCATCTATAGAAATACAAGCACACCCTTTCTTTCTTTCTTTTTTTTTAAATAACTTTTTATTGATAGAACCCATGCCAGGGTAATTTTTTACAGCATTATCCCTTGCATTCATTTCTGTTCCTATTTTTCCTCTCCCTCCCTCCCTCTCCCCCTTCCCCAGATGGCAAGCAGTCCTTTACATGTTGAATAGGTTACAGTATATCCTAGATACAATATATGTGTGCAGAACTGAACAGTTTTCTTGTTGCACAGGGAGAATTGAATTCAGAAGGTATAAATAACCCGGGAAGAAAAACAAAAATGCAAGCAGTTTATATTCATTTCCCAGTGTCCTTTCTTTGGGTGTAGCTGTTTCTGTCCATCTTTGATCAATTGAAACTGAATTAGCTCTCTTTATCGAAGAGATCCACTTCCATCAGAATACATCCTCAAACAGTATCATTGTTGAGGTATATAATGATCTCCTGGTTCCGCTCATTTCACTTAGCATTAGTTCATGTAAGTCTCACCAGTCCTCTCTGTATTCATCCCGTTGGTCATTCCTTACAGAACAATAATATTCCATAATGTTCATGTACTACAATTTACTCAACCATTCTCCAATTGATGGGCATCCTTTCATTTTCCAGCTTCTAGCTACTACAAACAGGGCTGCCACAAACATTTTGGCACATATAGGTCCCTTTACCTTCTTTAGTATCTCTTTGGGGTATAAGCCCAGTAGAAACACAAGCACACCCCTTCTTCCAAGCAGTTAACCTTTCTAATCCCTTCTACTTATCACTTTCTAAATCTCTCCTCATCACCTGGCAATTACATTAGAGCTGCTAGCACTGGACATTGCCCTTCTGTTGGGTTAAAAAGCCTGTATTCTCTCCAATTGAAATCTCTCTCTGGCATTTGATTCCTTTTCTGCTGATTGATCATATTAGAGTCCTGAACTTCGTAGGGGTCCTCAAACTTTTAAAATAGGGGCCAGTTTACTGTCCCTCAGACTGTTGGAGGGCCAAATGATAGTAAAAACAAAAACTTTGTTTTGTGGGTCTTTAAATAAAGAAACTTCATAGCCCTGGGTGAGGGGGATAAACGTCCCCAGCTGCCACATCTGGCCCGCGGGCCATAGTTTGAGGACCTCTGTAAGACTCTCTGGGTGTAACCTCTGCTGCTATCATGCCCCACCTGTTTTTTGTTTGATATCTTAAAGCTGGATCCCACCTCTCATTTTCCTTGGTCAAGCTACATTCTGACGCCCAGCAAAAGCCCTTGTTGCACAGGATTTTGGGCCTTGTTCTTCCATCCTGTCCTCTCTATTTCTTTGCCTCCATTGAGCTTTCAGATGCTCTATTTTACCACACTGAAAGCATTGATGATTCTCTCTGGAAGTCCCTTGCCAAGTGGGACCCTGTCTTCCCATGTTCTGCATTATAGCCTGGATAATAAAAGACATTTGTGCCCACTGTGGCACAGCATCTTATGATCTCTTCTAAAGGAGCATCTTTGTGTAGTCCCCATATAATTCTTCTACAAACTTCATTAGCATTTTCCTTAGCCAATTGTCTTATCATAGTTCCTATAGCTGCATTTTCTCCAATGGTTCTTGTAACAGCTGTCTTCAGACCCTCCACAAAATCAGCAAAGGGTTCATTTGGACCTTGCTCTATTTTTATGAAGTCTTCCCTCCATCTTTTCCTGGGAGGGAGTCCTATGCTTTGATTGCAGCAGCAGTAATTTGCTTATATGCTATTAAAGGGTAATTAATCTGTGCTAAAGCAGCTGCATACTGACCTTTATGTGCTAGTTAATCAAAGGTGACTGCTATTTTAACTCCAGTTTGCCTATTTTGTTGGGCTTGTATTCTACATAATTTCACTATACTCCAAAAGCCACAACTAGTTTTGTCCAGGTTCTAAACATGTCCTTGATATAGATTTCCAATCACTAGGGGTTAAAATTTCATAAACAAATTCTCTAATACCATCTTAACCTAAGATGATGTAATTCCATAAAGAGTGTAACCCGTTTTCAAATCCTTAATTTTTTCCAGATCAAAAAGAATGTATCTTCTCCTTTCTTGACCTGAAGAATCAAATTATTCAATCACAGGGTATGAATTTATCAAATCAGATATATCAGATATATCCTGTTCTTTTTAAGCTTTAACTAGTGCCTTTTGTAATCTTGTCATAGGTTGCTTCATAGGTGGAGCTGATTGTGTCATGCCCCTCCCCCTTCTCCTTCTTCCTCCACTCATGAAGGGTTAATTGAGGGGGGGTAAATTAGTGGTTGGGGAATACCCTAATGGCTACTGCTGTGAAGCACCACATTCCATCAGAATTGTACTTAACTCCATTCTTGTCTAATTTTTCATCCTTTTAACCTAATTTATTAGTATCCTCTTCCTCCTGTCCTTTCTTTTTTTTTTTTCATATTCTAATGCTTATATAATTTACTAAAGCCAGTTGTATTGTCATATGTATAAAGTGTTTCTTTAGGAATTGAGTCAGAGCCATTCTCATTGTACTATTCACATAATTGCTCTCCTACTAATTTCCTCTCGTTTGGATCTAATTCTTTTTCATTTGAGAACCAAGATGATGTGTATTATAATGTTTCTAAAAGTTCAATGATCTGCTCCCAAGTTACAATCAAACCTTGGCTTTTAACGAGTTTAACCATGCTCTCTACACATTTTCCTTGAGGTGGAAAAGAAGTCTCCTTTCTAAACATTTGTCCCATTTCAGCTGGAATACTACTTTAGCCCTTAACAAAGTTTCCTTCTTGTATGTTTTTGCACTCATCCTAATTTCTGGGTCACAGATGTAGGTTCTTAGTTCCATGTTCAGGCTCTAAAATGTAGTGTTCTCTTTTGGTTTTCTAGAGGTCTCTGGACAGTTTTCGTTTCAGTAATCACCACAAACATAGCCAAGTATTTCTTTATTGTCTTCTTTGCCTGTTGCTCAGCTAGCTTTTTCATGGCCTTCAGAGGGGACTTGGTTCCAGTGGAGAAAATGAAGGAGAAGAACCTGCTACCAATTTTTTGTCTTCTCTCTCTCTCTTACTCTGCCTGAGGCTCCCAGCTTATATGCTCTACACTGAGTATAAACCAATCATTATATCACTAGGAAACCATTATTTGTTGTAAGATTAAATCAATTATACTGAACTTAGAGAACTATTAAGCACCATGCTAACTAGATAACCATTGCCTCATCAATTCTACTGACTTAACACCTTGTAAGAATCCTTGTTTCAGAGTTCTTGCCCATAACACCAATTGAAGTAAAATTTGCAGATATCATATCTGCATTGGCACATGTGGAAAGAGTGTCATAGTTAAGGCAAGATCAGAATGGTGAGAATAGGACTAAAGTGGGAGGAGATCAGGTGAAGTTGTTTCCAGTTATTCAAAGTTCAGTGAAATGAATGATCCTTTTGTATCCCTTCTCTCTCTCTCTCTCTCTCTCTCTCTCTCTCTCTCTCTCTTTCTCTTCCCCCCCATTCTTGTTTGAGATTGATATTTCTGTAGAATTGCTAATTATACCCAATAATAATTTTTATGAATTGCTAAATGTGCAAATGGACTGATTTTTAACACCAGCATAAAATCAAAACATGCCATTTTGAAATGATTACTCATCTGTCCTAAGAAATCTTCCTTATACTCATTAGCATTTGTTTAATTTTTAATATTGCTTTGTTAGCAGTCCAATTTTATTTGGTACTTTAAGAATGCAAAATGGAGGTAGAGGATAAAATAAAGAAGGAAGGGAGCCTTAATAGCTAAAGAGGTACACACTGAAAATAAATAAAAAATGGAAAATCAGGCCTCCAAGGTACTATCAAAGAACCATTTGCTGAATAACTAATTTAGTAGCCCTTGTGTCTTATGAATTATTGTCATGATTTACACAATCATACTGACTAACAAACTCAAACTGTTTAATACACTAATTATTATGTTTATAACATAAGGAGAAAGCACTTTCTCCTTAGTCCTTTATTAGGGAGACAAGTACTTCCGTTTTCTCTACTGTATAGGGGCCAAGATGCATACTTACAGAATCATGGAATTATGTGTTACTTACATGTGTAATTAAGTAAGCGTAGAACATTGCCTAAAAGCTACAGAATTATTATAATTGATGTTAGTAAAAAGTGTAACCATAAGTTTCTTTTCATATTCCTTTATGTTTTTTATTAATATTTTGAATGAGCATTTGCCATTAAATACTTAACATACTTAGTATAAAATATTCATCTTACTTCCGTAGTGGTATTTTTGATAGAGATAGATTGTTGGGCCTGTATTTCTTTGGCAAAGTTCTGTGATAATCATATAGTTTTCATTTTTTTATTTTAGTATTCAATCTTGTGAAGTTTTGATCAATATAAGCAGTTCAATTCAATTCTACAAATATTCATTGAGTTTCTTTTAGGCCCAAGGTGCTGAGAAAGATTAAAAGAGAAATAAATAGGGTTCTGTTTAAATAAAGCTTGGGTGGAAGACAGTAATATAAGTATACACAAAAGTATAGTACAAAGCAAAAGGTAATAGAATGAGATAAATACAAATAAAGTAATAGAGCATTGCAGAAAAAAAAAAAAAGATTACTTGGGTGTGGAACCAAGAAAGCAGGGATGAACCATCTTTTATTTGAGCTTTTCCTGACTTCCCTCAGATCAACACAAAATCAAATCTCTGAACTGGTTTTGGAGTGACAGAAACCATAAATATTTGGAGTGTAATGAATTTTCAGCAGAAGATATTTTGGAAAAAAACTTCAGGAAAAGGTCTTTTTCAATTGATCAAGGGTAGAAGGAGGCTTTTAGCACAGGCGTATTTCAGAGACCCAGGGCAGCAGGAAATTTGCTCAGGGCTCTTAACCAAAATATATCAGTGTCAGTTACTCTGTTTTAGTTACAAGACAGTGGATCAGCAGATTAGTTGTGAGACATCCAACACAAATACAAAAGAGAAATAGTGAGCTTCTAAACCCCAGCAACAGAAGTCAGCAGCACTGACCTAGTGCAATCACTGTCAACTGTAGAGGAAGTTTGGGACAGTCTTCCCTTTGTTCTAAGAGCAGACCTCAACCTTTAAAAATTATCAAAAAAAGCAAAAAGAACTCTGACCATGATTGAGTTAGTTTTCATTTCACAAGTCTCTCTTACAAGAATTCAAAAAGGATCTTAAAGAGAGCTAGAAGAAAAATAGGGAGATGAAATGAGAATACTGCAGGAGAAGCTGAAAAAGTAAATAGAAATTATCTTAAGAAAACTCCTTACAAAATAGATTTAGTTAAGTGGAAAAAAGTATTTATCTGCTTACAAAAAAGTTTTGACATAATGGAAAAAGAAATCAATTTGAAAAACAGAATTTGTGATGTGGAAAAAAATCCATTGAACAAAGGAACTCATTTAAAAATTCAGTTGGCCAAATACAAAAGGAGATTAAAAAGGTATTCCCTAAATTTACTAAAATAATTCATTAAAAATAGAATAGAACAAAAGGAAATAGATGACAGAGACATCAAAAATCAATTAAATAACAAAAAATGAAAAAATAGAAGAAAATATAAAATAGCCCACTGGAAAAAAACTGATTTGGAAAATTAGTCCAGGAGAGACAAGCTAAGAATTATTGGACTTCCTGAAAACCATGATTTAAAAAAAAGCCTACATATCATCAATCAGGAAATCATCAAAGAAAACTTCCCTGATGTCTTAGAACCAATGGGTAAAATAACTATTGAAAGAATTCACCAATCATCTCCTAAAAGAGACCCCAAAATGAAAACTCCAAGAAATTTCATAGCTGAATTTCAGAATTATTGGATCAAGGAGAACATATTGTAAATAGGCAGAAAGAAATAATTCAAAAATCAAGGAGCCACAGTCAGGATTTCCTGGGAAATAGCTTCCACTTTAAAAGATAGAAGGGTCTGGAATCTAATATTTCTAAAGGCAAAGGAATGTGGATTACAGCCAAGAGTCAACTATCCAGTTAAATTGAGCATTATTTTTTCAAGAAAGACTATAGACATTCAATGATACAGGAGAATTTCATTTACTTCTTGTGAAAAGATCAGAGCTGAACAGACGCTCTGATCTTCAAATACAGAACTCAAGAAAAGCATAAAAAGGTAAAAAGGAAAGTACTGTTGAGACCTGTATCTCTGTTGTGGGGATATTTAGAGGATGCGGGTGTAATTTGATTTTATTGTGATAATATTAAAAAAATAGAGGTGGTAAGTGGATTGTACTGGAAGAAGAGGAAAATGAAGATAAAATGAGATAAATTATGTCTCATGAAAAGGCAAAAAAGACCTATTATAACTGAGAGAAAGAAGGGATAGAAATGTGATATCATATTTGGCTCAAAGAGAGAATATCAGACACATACACTTTTACAGAGAAATTTGTCTCACCCTGTATGGATGTAGGAAAAAAAGGGAAAATAAAGAGGGAGGCTAATAGAAGGGAAAACAGAAGTAGTAGGAAAAGGTAAAAGAGAGGGAAGGGCTATAAAAGGGGAAGGTTGTTTGAGGGAGTTGGTGGTCAGGAAAAATACTGGGGAGAAGGGATAGCAGGGAAAGGAAAGAGAAAAATATCACTTGGAGAAAATAAAATGGTGGGTAATACAGAATTAGTTATTTGAATTGTGAATGTGAATGGGATGAACTCTCCCATAAAATGAAAGCAATTTGCAGACTGTATTAAAGGCCAAGATCCCAAAATATGTTCTTTACAAAAAAAAAAAAACACAAATATTTAAAGCTGAATAATACATTCTGAGTAAAGGTAAAAGACTGGAGCAGACTTTATTATGTTTCAGCTGAAGTAAAAACAAAAAAGCAGGAGTAGCAATCTTTATCTCAGGTCAAGCAAAAGCAAAAATAGATCCAATTAAAAGAGAGAAAGAAGGAAGCTATATATTGCTAAGGGATGCCATACATAATGAAGTAATATCAATACTAAACATATGCACCAAGGATTATAGCACCCAAATTCCTAGAGGACAATTTAACAGAGCTGCAAGAAAAATAGTTAGCAAAACTATACTAGTGGGAGATTTTAACCTTTCTCTCTCAGAAGTAGATTAACCAAAACACAAAACAAATAAGAAAGTTAAGGAAGTAAATAGACTTTTATAAAAGTTAGGTATGATAGACCTTCAGAGAAAATTGAATAGAGATAGAAAGGAGAATATTTCTTTTCTTGATGGTTCATGGAAACTACACATAAATTGACTATGTATAAATATGTGTAAAAACTTCAAAATCAAATGTGGAAAGTCAGAAATATTAAATGCATCTTTTTTTAGGTCATTATGCAATAAAAATTACATGTAATAAAGGGCCAGAGAATAATAGACCAAAAATTAATTGAAAACTAAATAATCTGATCCTAAAGAATGAGTGACACAAATCAATTACACAATTAATAATTTCATCCAAGAGAATGACCATAATGAGACAACATGTCAAAATTTATGACATGCAGACAAACTAGTTCTTAGGAGAAGTTTTATATTTTGAGATGCTTACTGCAATAAAATAGAGAAAGAGAAGATCAATGAATTGGGCATATGACTAAAAAGACTAGAAAAGGAACAAATTTAAAATCCTCAATTAAGTACCATTGAAAATCTGAAAAAATGGGAGATTAATAAAATTGAAAGTAAAAAAAAAAACTTTTGAACTAAAAAACAAAACAAAATTTTTTTTTACAAAAACCTCCAACAAAATAAACTGTTAATATGATTAGAAAAAAAAAGACAAAAAGAAAATCAAATTATTGGCATCAAAAATGAAAAGGGTGAAATTTCCACCAATGAACAGGAAACTAGAGCAATAATTAGGAGCTATTTTACCCAACTGTATGCCAAGAAATATGATAATCTAAGTGAAATAGATGAATACTTACAAAAATATAGATTGTACAGATTATACGAGGAGGAAAAAAACTTAAATAATCTCATTTTAGAAAAAGAAATTAAACAATCTATATAATCAACTCCCTAAAAAAAAATCTCTAGAGTCAGATGGATTTATATTTTAATTCTACTAAACATTTAAAGGAGAATTAATTACTACATTATGCAGTCTGTTTGCTAAAATAGGGAAGGCTTATAGGCAAATTGGACAATGGGAAGAATTTAAAGTGGAAGCATCCTAATGCAAGTTCAGATTCTGTTCCTTATTATCAGTATGATATTTCTAATATCATAACCTTTTAGGTCTCACTTTTCTTATCTCTAAAATGAAGGTGTTGTGCTACAAAAGAGGTGCCAGATACATGTTCCATAAGCATCACTGCAGCCTTAAAATAATCCTTGCCAATAACATTCCTAAGCAGAATCAAATTAAGATATAATTGAGAAATATTTTAAAAGAAAATAAAAAATATAGTAAATTAATACAGTTTTTCCCTGATAATAAGACACAGTCTTATTATTTTTTTGGACAGAAAAACACCAGAGGGCTTATTTTCAGGGGAGGGCTTATTTTAATGAACATTGACAGCAATTTTAATAAACAGGTAAATGTGAACAAAAAAAAGTACCTTTATTCAATAATGATCATGTCATCTTCTTCAACAACATCGTCATAAGTGTCCATACCCTGAATTCCATCCTGGATGTCTTGTGCCTCTATTTCCTTCAGAAGAAGTGACCCAATCTGTCATGTCCAGCAATATAGCTCTCTTTAAATGAACATGTCTTGTCCAGATAACCTGCTCGTAGTGCCTTGGCGACACAGCTGTCAGTAATTTTATCCAGTGACTTCTTCACCCAAGTCACGACTTCTTGCAGACAGGGCTTCACAAAGTTTCCTTGCTGATTTCTTTCCATTCTATATTCAATGTAGTCATTGACTTCCATGCGCAAATGGTCCTTGAATGGCTTGTTTATTGCAATATCAAGGGTCTGGAGATAGGGAGTCCTTCCTGCAGGAATCATTACTTGATCTATTGTTCTCTCTGCAAGGAAGTTCTTCATTTCTTTAGCATGGTGAGTGCTGGCTGAATTCTTCTTTTATCCTCCATCATGCCCCTTTTATCCTCCATCATGCCCCCTCACTCCCGCTTACATACCGGGTTTTTATGTTGTCCTACCTCAGCTCTCCTCCGCGGCACTGCTCTCAATGGCGCCAGCAAGCAAATCACTGGGGAAGAACAGAATGACGCGCTCACTGCTGCAGCTCTGATTGGATGCAGCTCAGAGTGTGGCATGCATTTCACCCGGGGGTGGGGGTGGGGAACAGTGTATACAGAGGGTACCGTAATGTAGCGTGTAGCACAGGGGATCATTTTCACTACAGTAGCAATCTCAATAGGGCTTGTTTTTGGGGGAGGGCTTATTTTAGAGGAATCTTACACAGTAAGGGGAGGGCTTATTTTCGAGATAGGTCTTATTATTGGGGAAACACTGTATGTAATATATATACACATCCTAATGGACAATTATTATAAATTATTATAATTATATAATTATAATAAATATATAAATTTAATTTTAAATATAATTATAATAATATAATAATAAATTATTATAATAATGCAAAAAATTCAAATAAAATATTAGCAAAGAGATCACAGCAACTTATCAGCAGAAAAACACACTATATCCAAGTGGGATTTATATCTGGAATGAAAAACTGGTTCAATATCAGAAAAATTATTACCATGATTGATATCAATGACAAACCAAAATATATCATATGATCATCTCAATAGATGCAGGAAAAGATTTTGACAAAATATAGCACTCATTTCTATTAAAAACTAGAGAACATAGGGATAAAGGGAATTTTCCTTAAAATAATAATCAGTATCTATTTTAAACTAACATAGCAAATAAGGTCAAAATTAACACATGAATTGGGCATAAAAGGTGATAATATCAGCAAATTAGGAGAGCAAGGTATAATCAGAACTTTGGAGAAGGGAGGAATTTATAACCAAAGAAGAATTAGAAAACATTTTGCATTAAAAAATGGACAATTGATTTTATTAAATTAAAAAGGTTTTGTACAAACAAAACCAACCAAACAAGATGAAAAAGGAAGTATAAAGCTGAAAAAAAATTTATAGCCAGTATTTCTGAAAAAGGTCTAATTTTTGAAACCTGGAAAATATGCAGTAAATTTAAGGAATGAAATTCAAACAATTTTTCAGCTTTTAAAAATCCTAATAACTAATCTTCATACTCTTATTAGAATTCAGTTCTTTAAACTAGTAAGGAAATTTAATTTCCTTGAGAAGTAGTGATTGTAAGATAAGATATTTAAATAAGTTCTGTTGCTATTCTTTGGATTGTGCTGGCAAAAGGTCAACAAAATGATTTCCCCCACCTTCCAAAAAACTCAGAAAAACTCTCACAATATTTATTGTGTCTTTAGTTAATTGTATGAGCTATCTTCTTTTATATAATCTAAGCTCCTTGAGGTTAGGAACTATTTTATGTATGGCTTTCTATTGCCAGCATGAAACAATCCCTACAAGATAATAGTAATTTTAGAATTGCTTTTTGATTAATTAATCTATTGATTCTATTTAATACATCCCTCATTATCCATATAATGAAATTGTAATAATCATTTTGGTTTTCTTCAGTGTTTTTTTATGTGTTTATAATTTAGCATTTTATTTATTTAAAGGAAGAAATAGCTCAGCTATTTTAAAGTTATATGATCTTGGTCATAAATTCCTTCCTCTTCTACAGGTCTGAGAGGTAAACCATGCTATGTTCTTCTAATTTATTTATAATCTCATTCTTTATGCCTAGATCCTGAACCCATTTTGATCTTATCTTGTTGTACAGTGTTAGGTATGAATCAATGCCTAGTTTCTGCCATACTAATTTCCAATTTCCCCAGCAGTTTTTGTCAAACAGTTAGTTCTTATCCCAAAAGCTGGGGTCTTTGGATTTGTCAAACACTAGATTTTTAAAGTTATTGACTGTTTTGTCCTTGCACCTAGCCTATTCCATTGATCAACTAGTCTATTTCTTAGCCAATACCAGATGGTTTTAGTAACCACTGTTTTATAATATAATTTTAGATCTGGTACAGCTAGGCCACCTTCATTTGATTTTTTTTTCATTAGTTCCCTTGAAATTCTTGACCTTTTGTTTTTTCCATATATTTTTCTAGGTCATTAAAATAGTTTTTTGGGAGTCTGATTGGTATAATAGTAAATAAATAGATTAGTTTAGGTAGTATTGTCATCTCTGTTATATTTGCTCTCCCTAAGCAAGAGTATTTAAGAGAGTATTTAAGTTTTTTCCAATTGGTTAGATCTGACTTTATTTGTGTGGAAAGTGTTTTATAGTTTTGCTCATATAATTCCTGATTTTCCCTTGGCCAATAGATTCCTAAATATTTTATACTATCAGTAGTTACTTCAAATGGAAGTTCTCTTTGTAACTCTAACTGTTGGATTTTGTTAGTGATATATAAGAATGCTGATGACTTATGTGGGTTTATTTTGTATCTTGCAACTTTGTTAAAGATGTGGATTAGTACTAATAGCTTTTTAGTAGAATCTCTGGGGTTCTCTAAGTATACCATCATATCATCAGCAAAGAGTGATAATTTGGTTTCCTCAGTACCTACTCTAATTCTTTTAATCTCCTTCTCAACTCGTATTGCAAAAGCTAACATTTCTAATACAATATGGAATAATAATGGTGATAGTGGGCAACTCCTGATCTTATTGGGAATGGTTCCAGTTTATCCCCATTACATGTGATACTTTCTGATGCTTTTAAATAGATGCTATTGATTATTTTAAGAAAAAGTCCATTTATTGCTATACTCTCAAGTGTTTTTAATAGGAATGGATGTTGGATATTATCAAATGCTTTTTCTGCATCTATTTAGATGATTATATGGTTTTTGTTAATTTGGTTATTAATATGGTCAATGATACTAATAGTTTTCTAATATTGAACCAGCCCTGCATTCCTGGTATAAATCCTACTTGATCTTGGTGAATTATCCTGGGGATGATTTTCTATAGTATTTTAAATCTTATTTAAGATTTTAGCATCAATATTCATTAGGGATATTGGTCTATAATTTTCTTTCTCTGTTTTCAACCTCCCCGGTTTAGGTATCAGTACTATGTCTGTGTCATAAAAGGAATTTGGTAGGACTCCTTCAATCCCTATTTTTTCAAATAGTTTATATAGCATTGGGGCTAATTGTTCTTTAACTATTTGGTAGAATTCACATGTAAATCCATCTGGTCCTGGGGATTTTTCTTAGGGAGTTGATTAATAGCTTGTTCTATTTCTTTTTCTGAAATGGGACTATTTGAGCAATTTACTTCCTTCTCTGTTAATTTGGGAAGCCTATATTTTTGGAGATAGTCATCCATTTCACTTAGGTTATCAAATTTATTGGCATAAAGTTGGGCAAAATAACTCCTTATTATTGCTCTAATTTCCTCTTCATTGATGGAAAGTTCTCCCTTTTCATTTTTAAGACTAACAAGTTGATTTTCCACTTTCCTTTTTTTCTAATCAGATTTGCTAAAGATTTATCCATTTTATTGTTTTTTCCTAAAACCAACTCTTAGTTTTATTTATTAATTCAATAGTTTTTTTTTTTTACTTTCAATATTATTAATTTCTTCTTTTAATTATAGAATTTCAAGTTTAGTATTTGATTGGGGGTTTTTAATTTGGTCTTTTTCTAGCTTTTTAAGTTGCAAGCCCAGTTTGTTGATCTGCTCTTTCTCTATCTTATTCAAGTAAACCTCTAAAGATATAAAATTTACCCTTATTACTGCTTTGGCTGCATCCTACAAATTTTGGTATGATGTCTCATCGTTTTCATTATCTTCAGTGAAATTATTAATTGTGTTTCTAATTTGTTGTTTCACCCAATCATTTTTTAATATAAGATTATTTAGTTTCCAATTGCTTTTTGGTCTATTTACCCCTAATTTTTTGTTAAATGTAGTTTTTATTGCATCATGATGTGAAAAGAAAACATTTACTATTTCTGCCTTCCTGCATTTAATTTTGAAGTCTTTATGTCCTAATATATGGTCAATTTTTATATAGGTTTCATGAACTGCTGAGAAGAAAGTATACTCCTTACTGTCACCATTCAGTTTTCTCCAAAGATCTATCATACCTAATTTTTCTAATATTCTATTTACCTCTTTAATTTCTTTCTTATTTGTTTTGTGGTTTGATTTATCTAATTCTGAGAGTGCGAGGCTGAGGTCTCCCATTATTATAGTTTTGCTGTCTTTCTTCTTGAAACTCTCTTAACGTCTCCTTTAGGAAGTTAGATGCTATACCACTTGGTGCGTATATGTTTAGTATTGATATTGCTTCATTATCTATGCTATCCTTTAGCAAGATATATTTTCCTTCCTTATCTTTTTTAATTAGATCAATTTTTGCTTTTGCTTGATCTGAGATAAGTATAGGTATCCCTGCTTTTTGGACTTCATCTAAAGCATAATAGATTCTGCTGCAAGCTTTTACCTTTACTCTGTATGTATCTCCCTGCTTTAAATGTGTTTCCTGTAAATAACATATTGTAGGATTCTGATTTTTGATCAAGTCTGCTATCTGCCTCTGCTTTATGGGAGAGTTCATCCCATCCACATTTATGGTTAAAATTACAAATTCTGTATTTCCTGCCATCTTATTATCCCCAGATTATGCTTTTCTTTTTCTTGCCCCCCACCCTTACCTCTTTTCCCAATATTAAACTTATGGGTACCACTTGCATCACACAGCTCTCCCTCTTTAAGATCCTTCCCAACTCCTGTGCATACAGGAGATCATTATATACTTCAACAACAATACTACATGATAATCAATTCTGATGGATGTGGCTGTCTTCAACAATGAGATGAATGAAATCAGTTCCAATAGAGCGGTAATTAATTGAACCAGCTACATCTAGTGATAGAACTCTGGGAGATGACTATGAACCACTATATAGAATTCCCAATCCCTCTATTTTTGTCTACCTGCATTTTTGACTTCCTTCACTGGTTAATTGTACACTATTTCAAAGTCCGATTTTTTTGTTACAGAAAAATAACTGCATGAACATGTATACATATATTGTATTTAACTTATATTTTAACATATTTACCGTGTATTGGTCAACCTGCCATCTGGGGTGGGGGGTGGGGGGAAAGAAGGGAAAAATTGGAACAAAAGGTTTTGCAGTTGTCAATGCTGAAAAATTACCCATGCATATATCTTGTGAATAAAAAAGCTATAATAAAAAAAGAAAACCTTTTGTAACACTTCTTAATTTCAGTGATTTCCCTCTTTAAATTATTTCTGATTTATTCTATTTATCTATCCATATATAAATGTATTTATTTGTATGTTATCTCATTTCTATGAAGAACTATCTTTTTCCTCTTTTTCTTTATATGTACCATAGAGCCATTAGCTTCGATTTGCCTGGTTCTAGTTCTTAATTTTTTTTTTTGTTTAGATGTTATATCTCTTTTTCCATTTTATTAATTCTAATTTTCAAGGTAGTGTTTCTTAGCAGTACTTAGCACAGTACCAGGCACATAGTAGGTACTTAACTGTTTATTGAGTTGAATTTAAGTAATATCTCTATAAACTGGGAAGAGTTTTGCCATAACTTAAAGTTTTCTTTTGTATTAACTATTCAAATGTTTGTAGAAAAGAAGCAAAGTTTGTGATCAGGTATATAGAAATACATTTTTAAAAAGGAGAAAATACAAAAAGGTAATAGGGGAGAAAAAGATATAGGACAGATTTACAGAAGGAATATCCATGAGCAATACAAACTTAAATCCAGATGGACAGTTGTTAAGAAGGGGGCCTTAAAAGGAAAGAAAAGTAAGAATTTATGATTGGGTTCTGTGCATAAGGAGAAGATGGGAAGATAACTTGAAATTGAATCAAGCATTCAGTCTGGCCAATCTTTTGCTCCATATACTTCTTCCAGATAAAGAAGTTCTAGGAGCTGAGAGGGAAAAGAGTTTAGTATAACACAATGGAACAAAATGTAAAATTAACTCCTAACTGTTAGTGAGATCAAGTCACATACAAATAGAAGAGTAGAAAAAAAAAGGACTAGAAAGCAGAATTCAACGATATATTATTAATAAAAAAATTGAAACACAAAGATAAACTCAGCTAAATAGCAGATGGAGCAAAATCTATTATGTTTCCTCTAAACACACACACACACACACACACACACACACACACACCACACACACACACGTAGCAATTCCCATCTCAGAGAAAGCAATAGTAAAACCAAGTTACATTCAAAGAGGTAAAGAAGGAAGCTACATTTTGCTAAAAATATGTTGCCATAGAGAATGCTATAGAGAATCTAAGTACTTAACAATGCACATAACAAATTGAATAGCATCTAAATATTTGAAGAAAAGTTAATTGAGTTATAAAGGAAAACAGGGAGCAAAGTATAATAGTATAATAGTGGAGACACTTCAATTTACTCCTTTCTAACCTAGACAAATCTGAGTAAAATAAAAAAGATTGAAGTCAGGAACATGAATGTCTGATATTTAGAAAAGTAAAATATTATTTATATCTTGTGATTAGTGAATTAGAATATAAAATACACATACACATACTCACACATGTTTCTCTGTGTGCCAAACTTTTGGGGACATAATCAAACACGAAATGTACAAAAAAAGAGTTATACAAGTACACTATAACAAGGATTAGGAATAGAATTCATTAGGGAAAAAAGGTAGGATTGATCACAGTAGCAATCAGCAACAAAGTCAAACTTAAAGATTCAGTAAAGAGAGAAATTTACATAATATGTCAGCCACATTAATATTGTTTTAGCTGCATGTCTATATATATGCATGTGTCTATATCTCTCTATATATATCTATATATGTGTGTATATAAATAAATACATTTGTTCTTAACTATAGCTTGCTTAGGGGAGATGAGGGGATGAAAGGGGAAAAGAAGAAAGTAAAAAGTTCATAGCAGCAAACAAAAGAATAATCTGCAAGGAAGAAAAGAAAGGATAAACAGTCATGTCTTCTATTGTTATATATGCTTTCTTAAAATGGAAATTTATTATTACATATTTTAAATTCTCCCTGATGTTCTGCTGGGCACATGAAAATATTTGGTTTTTTTTCCTTTTTCTGTCTTTATTTCTTTTTTCTATTTTGTTTTTTCCTTATTTTATCTTTGTTTTAAATCCATAAATAAAAAGAATGAAATTAGAATGCAATAAACTTTGTTCCAATGTTAAAAAAAATCAAGATCAAAATTAATTTATTATCTTTTTTTTTAAACTCTTCCCTCTTCTAAATTTCCCTCTCACTATTAAGGGACCACCATCCTCCTAGTCACTCAGGCTTATAATACAAATTTTAATTTTTACTCCTCACTCTCTCTCAATCCTCCCTCCAATTTCTTGTCAAGGTCTATGATTTCACCTTTGCAACATGTCTGTCATATGCTATTTTCTCTCTTCTGATATTGACATCATCTTGGTGTAAGTCTTCATATTTTCTAACCTGAATTTTTACAATAGCTTGTTGATTGGTCTGCACCCCACAAATCCTCTACCCCTCCAGTTTATCCCTCATTCAATTATCAAAGTGATTTTCCTAAAATGCTGGTCCAATTATGTCATCTCCCTACTTGTCAAACTCTCATCATTCCTGTTGCTTCCAGAATGAAATGCAAAATCATCTGCTTGACATTCAAGGCATTCATAACCAGTCCCATCCTTACCTTTCAGTGTTTTGGTATTAAAACTCTTTATCCTACTTAATCTTCAATTCAACAACACTGGTCCTTCTTACAGTTTTGAAAATAAGACATTATTTTCTCAGATCTAGGCATTTTCTCTTCTTGTGCCCTATATCTGTAAACCAATCTATCCTCTTCTGTGCTTACTGGTTTCCTTCAATTTTCTCAACCTTCTGTAGTAAAACTTTCCCAAATCTTCTTAATTCTAAGGTCCTGTCTCTGTTCATTATTTCTTATATAACTTGTATATATCTTGTTTCTACAAGTTTATTTTTATCTTGTCTCTTCCATTAGATTTTGAATTCCCGGAGGGCAAGAACTAGTCTTGGTTGTATTGCTTTTTCTTTGTTTAAATCCATATCACTTAGCACATTGCCAAAGACATTTAAGAAAGAAGAAAACTCCCTATATGTAGGAAAAATGCACATAGCAGCTTTTTTTTTTTTTTTTTGCATGTTGTCTATATTGTAATAGACTGAGCTGCTTAGAGGATGGACTGTTTTTTTCCCCTTTGTAACCTCAGTTCTTCTCATTTGTAAGGGCTTAATTTTTTTTTACTTAACTTAAAATGAGAAAAATAAGAACAGTTAATTTTAATGAGATCATCATTGCTAAAACAAACAATTTGGAAAGATTTTAGAATTTTCATCAAATCAATGAACTACTATGATTTAAAAACACTACTGATGAAGAATGCTACCCATTTCTTGACAGAAATGATGGAGTCAAAATGTAAAATGAAAAACATTCATTTCCAGAGGAGTAGAAAAAAATGAGAGAAAGAAAAAAATAAATGTTTAATTATTTAAAATTATGTAATTACCAAAAATATTAAATAATATTTGTATTCTACCTTCTTTATCATTTGGATCTTTAGTCTGATATATTTGTTCTACTAGTCTTTTTTTCCAATGTATCAACTTCATTAGGATTATCAATTATCAAGTTTTCAAGTGGATTAGCTCTACTCTTCCTTGTTGTTGTCATGAAGTCATACAGTAATGTCTGACTTGATCCTATGGACTATATCACACTAGACCCTTTTATTTTCCACTGTCTCTTAAGTTCATGCCTTAACATTAGTGTTTTTTCCCAATGAATCCCATTTTCTCATAAGCTGCATCTTCAATATTTGACTTTGCAATGAATTATTTGAATTAAGTTATTTAAGAATTGATTTATTTAACCTTCTTGTTATTCAAGAAACTCTCAAAAATCTTCTTTAGCACCACAGTTCAAGAGCATGGATTCTGCATTGTTCAGCTTTCCTTACAGTATAACTCTCATGGTCATTGATTCCTACTGGAAAAATCTTTGCTTTTACTATAAACATCTTTGTAGGAAAGATGATATCTTTGTTTTTACTATGCTATCCAGATTTGATATAGCCTTCCTTTCAAGGAGCAAGAAATCACTATCTGCAGTGACCTTTTATCCAGATAGCATAAATTCTACATTATTTCATTTTTTTTCTGGAAAGAATGGGATTGTTTGTCAAGAACTTAAAGTTTGTTATTCGTTTCTATGTTAAGCTCCAAGCCAACTTTTATACTCTCTTCTTTTATCCTCACCAAGAGACTTCTTAATTACTCTTTACTTTTTTCTACCAGTGTTATCGGCATAGTTGAAATTAAAGATATTTTTCCTGGCAACCTTAATTCTAGCTTTTGAGTAAACAGTCTGACATTTCCTACAATATACTCTGCCTATACATTAAGGTGACAATAGCAGCCTTGCTATACTTCTTTCTCAATCTTAAATAAGTTGTGCTAGGTTTTGTTATAACTGTGCCTTCTTGTCCCACATACAGAATGCTCAGAAGGCAACAAAGATGATCTTGTATATGTATCTCTTTGAGCATTTGACACATTGTGCTCATTCTTTTCATCATCTCTCCAATTAGGTCTTCCCAACTTGTATCCACTTTTAGATTAGGTCCATTCGCATCCTGATAACAGTTTTGACCATAGGAGGAAGCATTTTAGGATCTCTAGGTTCAGATAATCTCAAACTACTTTCATACTGTCCATATCCCATTCCTCATGCTTGTCTGTACCCTTAGACTTCATTCTAATATCCTGTTACACAGCATCTACTTGGTATTCTAATGCCTCATGTCTGATCCCACAGACTTCTCACTGTTGCCTGATTCTGTCCCCAAAACTCATCAGATTCATTGGCTTTTTGGTCTACAAATAGTCCTGAACTTTTATTTCTTGTATCACAATTTTGGATATACATTTCAGATTATTCCTTAGTCCTACTTATCCAAATCTGCTCTACTCATCACTTTATAAGCCTAAACTATTCCCCCCCCCCTTTTAATTACAGTCCTCTCTTGCTTTGCTTCAGTTCTGTGGGTTACAACATATTGTCCCAAATCTGTATCACATGAAGATGCTATTGGTCCTAAGAAAGAGTAGTAAAACACATTCCCACCTACCAGTACTCAATCACCAATACTTCTTACTCCAAAATTATTTAGATATTCATGTCTAAGAAATAGGACAATAAAGTACTATCTGAATAACAAACAGGAAAGGAGCAAACTCTCCATCTCTTTGAAATCCTTGAATTTCAAGGTTTAGATCAAGTTGCACATTCTAGAAGGCCTTTCCTGATATTTCAATTGGCAGTGTTTTTTCCCCTGCAAAATTCACATTACCTTTTATGCTTACTTATCAATATATATGCTGTATCCAATCCACATGAATCTAAGCTCTGTGAGAAAGGAAATAGATAATTGTTTATCTATTTCAAACACAATATTATTATATATGTATATATGTATGTATATAGCACTTATTTTTAGAAATTACAGTTAAGTAGATACTTTCCAAGGGAAAATTATATATACATATACAAGTATACATATTCCCTCTGTTAATACAGATCAATACTTGCTCTATAGTATAATCTTAGAGGTTTGCCTGAGGCTATTGAGGAGTTAAGTGATTTACTCATAGTTATAGAATCATTATTTGTTATAGGTATTCTTGAACCCAGATTATTCTGTTTCTGAAGATAGTTATTTATCCATTCTAAACTGCTTCTTTATCTAGTTTAGCATATGATAGGAAGATGATACTTTTTAACATATTGAATTGAATTGGATCAGATTGGATTAAATTGAGTCGGGAGGAAGAGGCAAAAGAATACAAGTATAATTTCAAAATCATTTGGTAAGTATTCATTAAGTATTATTAGATGTCAGGCATTGTGTTTAGAGGTGAAAGAGATTAGCTATGGATAGTCAGGAAAAAGGGAATGATTATTTATTAGACTTATAGAAGGTATTTGGATGAAAATATATGCAGAAGACCATACATATAAGAAGTGTCCTTTCAAAAGGTGCCAGCAGTGTTTGAGGAGCTTGCCATGGAAAATACTATCAGCCAAAATTTATTGGCAACAATTAAATAAAACGTTACCAATATTTTAGCCAACTTAGCTAATATTTTACATCTGTATCTTTGAAAGTAATATGGTCAAATATATCACAGAATTAACAAATATCATGCATTGTTCATAAGAAGCTATGAAAGATAATTATGGAGATTATTTTAATTTCAATAGTATCACACACACCATCCTCTAGAATTATTGGTGCTTCATATTCTTTTCATGATTTGTACATATAAGCTTATAGATTGGTTTTTAATGGCTTCATCATAAATGAAAACTAAAATTATTCCAATTAAAATAATAGGAAGAAAAATAAAATTCTTATTAAGATTAAAGTTAATAGAAAACAAATTTAGCTAAATCTCCTCATTTTATAGACACATTTTACTAAATTGCATGATATTAAACCACAAACATTTTTATTTTGCTGTAACAAAAATATATTCACATTTATCCTTTCTATTTTCCTCAACTATAAAACTTTAAAAGATAGCATGGTTTACTTTAATGAAAACAGTAAAATATTTGGAGTTAGGGAAGATGTGGAATCAAATATTGATTCTGACACAGGCCACATAATTCTGGACAAATCATTTAATTTCTTAACACCCTTAGTAATTTTAATAACATTCTGAATTACTGGCAAGTTTATCTACATCAAGAGAGGGAATTTTCACCACAGGGGTTTTCTATACAATGAAATCACATCCAAAACCAAACATAAGAAGTGATATTCTTATGTAAAGAATTCTGCATTCTATAGAATAGCATTTCCCTTTGCAAAAACATGGCTTGCAATAGTAGTTAATACACTTATCATAAGAATTTCTGTATTCAGTCAGTATCTGTGGCTCATTTAATATGAATTTATGAAGCATTTACTTTGTGCCAAACACAATGCTTAAGTGGAGATAAAAAGAAAAGCAAAAATATGATTTTTCTCTTCAGATTGCTCATATTATAATGGTAGTCTATATAATATACTACAATATAGTCTAATGGTATACTATAATGTAGTCTGTAGACACATGATCATATAAAAATATACTCAGATTTGAGGTAATGATATTAAGACTTCATATGAACATAACTACAAAGCCACTTCTAGATTCTTTTATAGTTAATTAGAGTTTTATGTAGTGTTTATATATGCTAAAATTAGCCAAAATATCAAATGTTTTTATAAGGTATGGATCATGACAATAAATAGTGATAAATTATTTAAAAAATAATTTGATTAGGTAGTATTGTACTTCAAGATCTACCTTTAGTTGTATTGAAAACTTTTTTTCATTAAATCCCAATCTAATTCTTCAGCAAAAGAGATGTTGAAATTCCCTCTTAGAATAGATGATCAGATGGCTTCCAAGGATAGCTTTTGGACTCTGTTGGTGTTCTATTTCTAGATGAGTGCATATTAGAATAGAACTGGACACACTATATAGGTGCTACAGATTAAAAATATTTACTGCATATGAATACCTTCCTAGTGACTGTGAAGAAAGTTTTAATTCCCACCACATAATGGTCCATTTGCCTCGAGTGTTTCAGAATGGTTCAATAATCACTAGCCATGTGTGCAGTTTGTTGAATTATTTAAGCTTATTTCCAGGGGGAAAAAAGACAGGGAGGAAGGCAACTGATTCAATGCAAATGAAAAGCTTTTGAAGCTCCCTATGGTGAAGATGTGATTACAGTCAGACAGTTAATAACCTAGACTTAGAAAAATCTGAAGGTTTTAAAACTGTCTGGCCAGTCAGTAAATGAGGTTTTTCCACACTATTGACCAACTGCCATGTGCTTGTAATGGTTTCAGATCTGTTTGGAGTTTGAGTGGACCCACAAATGAAACAAGAATACCTCCTCCTTGCACTTTCCATGATTAAGAAAGGAAAAGATATACAAAATCTCAAAGGTTTTTTTTTTTTTTTTGCTCATTCAGTAGTATATATTGTTATGTCTTGCAAATTAGCATCTGGTTATAGTTGGATGGGAAGCTATTATGCATCTTTTTATTGAAAATTAGCAAATTATAGTTGCTTTGGGGTCATAATCTACACCTATTTTGGCTGCCATCAACTCCTTTCTGGGGCATTAAAGCCATCCTTGAAGGTCTGTACAAAACACACTACTAATACTTGGACAGAAAGACATTTCTTAAAGGTTGAGTAAAGGAAGAGAAACACTTGAGTACCTCAGTGCTCAGGGATCATACTATAAACCTAAACTAGAAACTCAATATCAATTCTCTTTTTGCATGCTATTCTAAACACACACATATACATACATACATACACACATATAATTATAATTTTATTTTATATTCTGATATCTCAGGAAGTTCTCAATGTAGTATGCCAATGGAGTTTTGTCTTTGTTAGGTTATATTAATTAGGATATGTTTTGTAGTACAGATTTGTTTATGGACTCCATCTAAGTTCCAGCAAGTTAAATCTGGAGTGACTAATCATCAGAAGGTTTAATCTCTTTTAATTTAAGTGTGGCAAATTAATTCAGAAGAGACAACCTAGTATCATGGACAGTCTTGCTTGGCTCAAACTAAAGAAAATCTGGATCCAAACCCTGCCTTTGACATTAGCATACGACTGAGCAAATCACATATTTCTATCAAAAAATCTGTCAAAGACAAAAAAAAATTTTTTTTTCTTAATGGGAAATTCCATGAAATTTATCTATTGGTTTATGAAAGATAAAAGCAAAACAAGCCCTGTTCTCAATGTTCTTATATTCTCTAGGAATATTTTTATTGATTAATATATTCCTTTAGAATGTAGATTTTTTTTTTTGAGAACAGGAATAATTTCATCTTTTCCCTTTTATTCCAAAACCTAGCTATACTAACAGACACATAGAAAGTACTTCTAAAAGTTTGGTGATTGAGTGATTAACTTACTTGATTTGCCTCTTCTGGGCATTTCCCTGGAGATTACTGGAAAATGTAGTTTGTCTGTCTGTGGCACTCACCCCACCTGGGAAATATTGAGTTACAAATAGTGACAGATCTCATGATAAAATAGAAACGTTGATATTTGAATCAGAAATATTGACATTTTATACATATATTTCACAGCTTTTTATAAGGATAAGGAAAGTGTATCTATGCACATTGTTTTCTAAATTATGTCTTAATATGATTTTGAAAATTAATGAATCTCAAGCATTGTTCACATTGTGGTCAATGAGAAAACTGACTCATCCTTTGGAGAAAAAACACCATAACTGAGATGCCTTTTGTTTTGTTTCGTTTATTTTAACAATGTCAAGCTAATCTTAACTACATAACTGTTTGGACTAAAAATACTGGTTAACTTAAAAACCAATATAAATGATGTTTGCCACATTTTAATGGTAGCCTATTTTTTTTATGGAACATTAAAGATACTTCATTTACATCTCAAAGCCACCCTAAGAATAGTTCTTTAAAAGTAGAAGCAACTTCAGATATAATTTAGTCCACTTCTCTCATTCACAGATAAAGAAAATGAAACCCTGAATAGTTAAATATTTTATATAATATTATATAGTGGCAAGGTTAGGATTTAAATTGAAGTCATCTGACTTCAAATCCAGCATTCTTCCAGCCAATCCCTCAATTCACTATATAAATTTTAGTAATTTGAGGAACACTATGTCCTGGAATAAGGGAAAATAATGAAGATTAAAGAGGAAATAGAGTCTGAGAGAAAATAATTCATATAGTTATAGATTTAGATTTTAGGGACCTTAGGGACACTGAAGACTCTTCCACTGAAAGTATGCATGTTTTTAGAATTCAGGTATATGTTGACTTAATAAGATTATTAGAGATAATTGGAGATTGCTATAATGATGATAATAGTGCAAAGCAAACTTTTTTTTTTCTTTGCTTGGATATGATATGCCTCTTCTCAAACAATGATTATTTAGAACAGACTTTATGTTTTTAGAATTCAGGTATATGTTGATTTAATAAGCTTATTAGAGATAATTGGAGATTGCTATAATGATGATAATAGTGCAAAGCAAACTTTTTTTTTTACTTTGCTTGGATATGATATGCCTCTTCTCAAACAATGATTATTTAGAACAGACTTTGTTTAATTAAAAAAAAAATCCCCAGACTAGGAGTATACTGAGAGTAGAACAATTCTAACGCCTGCTATGATATCCATTTTATTTTTATGTTTAATTTGATATTTATCAAATTGATATTTAATTTAAATATCATGACTTTTCCATGCCCCTGAAATACTCATCATCTTTTTTGATATTTGAATAATCAGGAATATGATAAAAATGTTCCATCATATAGAGGGAAAATAGAGGCAGAGAGGAATTTTAATTATTCTAAGATGTCAGTAGTGAGCTATTTCAGATTTTAAGTGATGAAATCTCTACTGAATTGTCAATGATGTCAGGTTGTGGCAATTTTATATTCCTCTTCAGAGAAGAATTTTATTATTCACTCCTCTTTTAAACATGTATAATCCCATAAATCATGCAAAGAAAATCTTTAAAGGGAGAGACATGAATTATATTGAAAATACAGTATCTTTTAAGTAGTTGATCTCATTCTCTCTAACCAAATTATTAAAATGCTTGTATCGAAAAAAGAGATGTCTTACCTTTAAAAAAAATTCCTATAGCCAAAGTGTTGATTCTTTATCCCCCCACCAGATTTAATTAGGGGTTTTGACAAAAGGGCATCATCCATCAAGTATATAAACAGTTAAGAAAGAAGTCATGTAATAAGAGTGAGATACACAATGTGGAAAACCTCAGTGCTTGATTGGTACTCCTGGGGTTATTCAATAGGACTATCCTAAAGAAAGTCCTATAGGGAATTTATGGAAAGACATGGACAAGATTGGAAAAGCATAAGAAAGCATAGATAGAATCAGGGGATTGTAAAATTAATAGAACATCATAGCTAAAGAGAATTTTATCCATCATTGATCAAAGTAAGCTTTGTTCATGCTACACTCCAAATGGATTATGCCAACCTCTCATGGTAAATAAATACAAATGTCATAGTAAGAAAGCAATTCCTCTTATAAATGAGTTTTACCAAAACATTTAGAGAACAAAACAATAAAAACAAAACTAACAAAAACAAAGTACTCATATGAGGAAGAAAATGAGGCTAAATTAATTTTCACCTCCAAAATTTTATATCTGCACATTTATTTAAACATAAGTAAGAAAAGAATAAGCTTTCATCCACATTGTTGTTTTGCCATGTACTATAGTATGTTTCCCTGAATTTAGACCATGGATAATTGTAATAGGCATAAATTCTTTTTTGCCTTTTCAGATGATTGTGAATAATGGGAGTATTCTCCATTGTATCTTTGTACATTGTATTAATGTATCTCCAATACATTAATAGTATTCTCCAAAGTTTATTTTCAGTTTGCAACCATTAAGTGCTATATAACAATTCAGATGTTTTTAACCCATCATATCAGCTCAAAGTATTCAATTTGTATTTTGCCCAGAATGAAAATTGTCTATGATGCTTATGCAATAACCTTTTTTTTTTCTGTAAGGATTCATACAGGTTGTTTCTTCAAAAGCAAAGTAAAATAGAGTGTGGAAGTGACATGGTATGTCAGACAATATGTGGACTCATCAAATCATCAAAGTCTGGATGAGTCATCAGGGAAAGAATGATGAAATCTGCCCAGATGAAGTGACATTCCTATCATCTGGAAGCAAACACAACTTCAGAATACAAAGCCTTTGTCTTTAATGAAGCATTGAGATAAAGCATTAAGTTTTCTGTACTTATCTATCTGCTTACTACTACTATCTTAAGTAATTTTCTTCTGCTTTGAACTCTGATAGCCCAACAAATCATTCCTCAGTTTTTAGCTATCACTAACACTAACAGATTTCTGACAACAGTATACTCTGCCATGGTGTGACTTCTTTCTATCATTTCTCCCCAGGAATGTACTTATTTATTGGGTCCTGTCTGGAGTGGTAGAAAGGAAATGCAGGACAAGGAGTCATGGCAGAAGAATGTGAGACTAGAGGGGGAATATATGGGCTCAAACTTATTGTGATCACTTCACCAACCATTAACTGTCTGGTCTGAAGAAAATTAATACCTGAATGACACTTTTCCTTATTTTTAAGATATGGGTAATTCTTTTTTTTTTTTTTTAACTTCATTGGAATTAAATGAATTTTTGAAGGTTACATGGTAAGTGTCTGAGGCTGGATTTGAACTCAGATCCTCCTAACTGCAAAGTCAGTGCTCTATCTACTGAGCTACCTAGCTACACTAAAGTACAAGTTCTTAATGTTATTTATATCAAGTACCTCTTTGACAGTCTGATGAAGCTTCAAGACCCATTCTTGAGAATGTTTTTAAATGAATAAAATAAAACATATAGAATTACAAAAGAAAATATTATATCATAAATGCACACAAACATATAGGTATACACACAGATTATATATATATATATAAATATCTCTCTCTCTGTCTCTCTGTCTCTCTCTCTCTCTCTCTTTCTCTCTCTCTCTCTCTCTCCCTCTATATATATATATATACACACACACATACACACACACATAGGTATAGGCAGATAGAAGCAATTGATGTCATGTGAAGCACCTCTCTTAAAAAAAGGTCAAATTAAAAAAAAACTATAAAAGTACTGAGTTTAAAAATACTAATTGTTATATAAACAAATATAAAGCATTATCATTATCAATATTTACTTGTCTCACACTTATATATGACAAATTCTTCTGAGTATCATTGTCTCTTTCCTGAAAAAATAATCACCATGATGTTGAGAGTCATTGAGTGGTGGTAATAGATGGAGGACCAACATCAGAGTCAGGAATTACCAGATTCAAAACTGGCCTCTGGTATAAACCAATTGCAGTGGGCTAGGTAAATTACAAATTACCAATGCTCTTAGACAATTATCAGTTGTGGAAGAGTATTCAAAACTAATCATTGGAGAGAGTTTCCACATTTCCTTCAATGAAAAATTCATAGATCCATACCATTTGCTTTTTAATTATTTAATTATTAAATAAATACACTTCCAGAAATCAGAGGATTATATTAGTAGAAATTATCAGATATTAATTCAAATTTCCATTTTAATTTGACTTACAAACATTGTGAGATTGTAGCCAAAAAGGCCTACATTTTGGAAAACCCTGAATTCAGGGAGATTTTTTTGGTTTCTCTCATTTTTATTTTCCTTTGACTCTATCCAAAAGAGACATAGTTAAATGTATATTTTTCCTGTGGCCAAATATTTTATTTTTAAATAGAGATAACAAAAAAGTCATATTATTAAAATTATATAGGATGAATTTTGCTACAATTATAATAAATCTTCAAGTAACTTTACATAATTTAGCAGTCTATCTCAAAAGAAAAAAAGTAAAGTTTTGGGTAAAAAAATAAAAAAGCAGAGGTGACACCATGCTAATTAAAATGATCATTACTTTTTCTGAATGAGAGACAGCAAATTAAGATACAGGACACAAAGTACATGAAATATAAATTACATACTCATTTCTTACCAATATATTGCCATGAAACAAATGCAAAACTCTTTGCTACAAGTTAGCATACTCAATTCTGTGAAGCTGTTGTTCCACAATTTTAGATCAGGATGGTACAAAATGGATGCTGTTATAACATTTGAGTCAAGCTGTATACTACAAAATAAAAACATCATGGATAAGAATAAACTCCATCAATGGCTCACAGGTTACATTCTTGTAGCCTGAAATCTCCAACTATTCAATATGTGCATGTACACCATGAATATAGCTTCTTATATACAATTCAGCCTTTTAATCATGAATATACCTAATGTGTAAATAGAATCGGACAAGTAAAACTGTGACTTCCTCCTGTTTTCCTATCCCTGTTCAGTTGTGAAAGCAATGGGAAAATATCTCATACCTAAATGGCAAGCAAACCTATCATTTGGCAATGAGAAGCATGTGTACATTACATTTTCCCCTGGGTTTTTAAGGTTGTGATTGAAGAAGAAATTTCCCTGTCAGAGACATTACTCTGTACAGACGGTCTGCTGCTGACAAATGTCAGTTTCAACACTGAGAGAAACTGCATGTTGTAAAAACATTCAACCAAGCAGGCAAATGCATTCTTCCCATGTACATCATTTTATCCATTTGCTGAGTTGGAGGGAGATGAGTAGTGAGAGTCACTCTTGGAAGAAAGTCTGGCAATAGAGAAAGTTGAAAAGGTCAATATGGGCAATAATTAGGAATTTGTATGGTTTAAAAATAAAGTGAAGTGCCATGATTTTAGGTAATGATTATCACCACTATCTTTTACAAAGTAGACATTGCTATGCTTAAAGTTCAAGAAAATGCTGAAAATCTCAGAAATAGATTTTCGAAAACACTAACAAAATGGATAATTTCACATTGAATATTTGAGCAACATCTCCTCCCCCACCCCTATAACAGGTGTGGCAATATTGTGAGGCATTAAAAGCCTAGATTGTTCATTAATAAAGAAAGAAGCAAGTCCGTAAATCAACAAGGGACTCCTAGGGAGTTTTATATTAGGCAGTAATTAAATAATAGTTCATGTTGCTTTCTTTCACTGGGAATTACATCCTTTTCACCTCTCCTCTGCTGAAGCAGAGACATCCATTACGAGGAGTAGCTACAACACTTGTCAGATCTAATCATCTCCAAACAGCTGAAGGCCAACTGACGTGTACTCTCTTAAAGCATGGCTTCTTCTCCCCCAAAAGCCCACTGTCCTTTCACGTGCATGTAGCAGTCAAAAGAGATCACATCACAACAATGAAGAAAAACAGAAACATATGGTATAGAGAGGCCTCAGCAGGAGATGGCTAAAATGCCATGGTTCTCCCATAAACAAAATATATGCAAAAATGTGTGTTTATAGAGGATGTCAGCCACAGTGATGGGAAATAATAAGCCTGCAAAGGAAGATAGAGTTTTACTGTGGCTACAGTTACCTAGGAGTCTGTATTTTTAGTTTAATTTTTTATTACTCTATAAAGTGGTGCACCAGAGTAAGCTAGTCCCAGGTAGTTAATTATGCATAAGCAGTTGCAAAGTTCGATTTTGCCGTATAATATTGAGCCACATAATATTCTTCACCATGCATTTTGCTCTTGCCTACTGCAAGCTTCCCCATGACAGCTGAATTGCAAACTGTAAGTGACTTCACTCTCTTATTTTTTCCTGAATCTCAGCACTAGAAAACTGTAGATGTAAAAAAGTAGGGGTCTATAAATTTGTTGCATTTTAGCTCAAAAGCAAGTATCCATTTTTGTAGAGGTATATTAACTCCAGAAAATATGCTAGACATTCCTAGATGAGAGTGTCTTAATGTGTCTTACAAATATGGATCTATATAAAGGTAATTGTGTTAACTGGACTTTTTTCCCCTTGAACTTCCCCTTTAGTTCATCCATGTTTTTAGTTTTAATTGCCCTGCTGTGAGAAATTCTAGAATTTGTTCCTGAACACACAACGTTCCTTCTCTTTTGACACAATCCTTTTGTGTTTGGGTCAGCTGTGACGTTGTCAAACTGTACAACCTACTGCTTGCAGAAAGCACTCTGATGGTAAGTTAACTGTCACCTTCGAAATTCATTTCCCTTTGCTTTATTTAATACAATGCAATTAGAGATGTTTCAAGGCAGGCAAAAATACTCCTTGGTTCCTCAATATTTCTAACTAATCTAGTTATGTTAAGTAAGCTAAATCATTATTAAATCTCTAAAGAGAAATATTCTGTCCTTGGAGATAACTAAAACTGTTGAAAAAACCAGTATAGAACCAAAAAAGAGAGATAATTTCTTTAGTCAGGTGAAATGATTTCACAATTTTAAGTTTAAGGTATTTAAAGAAAATCCTCTTTTTTTAATTAAAACGATCATATATTATTCTATTGGAACTTTTTTTCTTAACAGAATCTTTGAAATTCTCTTTCTTACCCCTCACCATCTGTGTTCATTGGCATAGTTTTAACCGACATTTGAACAGTAAGGTAGAAAATTTGTTTATAATTTGAAGAGGAAATTCTGTCAGGGCATCTCATTTTAACTTCAATTGAAGGATCCCTGACTGAAAAGGTGACTAAGATTAGCATACAGCCTCCACAATTTAGCATTTGTCTAAAAACTTTGGAAATCTATTTATTTTTCCAGTGTATTGGCAAGCAACTACTGTAAAAATAAAACTGGCTCTCATTCAGCTTCAGATGCTTCAAACCCATTTCTTGCTTCATTGCCACAGTAAAAATCAGCTATTGAAGTTCATGAGGAGTTCAAAAGATTCTATTAGTTCTAACCCTTTAATGGTTTTCTTGAATCCAACTCCCTCCTCTCTATTCCTATCACCATGATCTCTCCAATCCATCCTTCCATACTGATGCTAGAATTTTTTTTTCATCTCCAAGGGTTGGTTTATGTTTCTTTTGTATCCAAAAATTTTCAATGGCTCTTTCTTGTTCACTGAACAACAACATCCAGTTATAATCTATGGTGTTCTTTTCATACATTCCACAATCTGGTGAAATCCTCCCTTTCCACCCTAATGTCATACTACTCCCCAGAGCAGTTACCATCATGTATTGCACTTAGACTCAGGAACAACAGCATGGTATGCCCCCTCAAATATCACTGGCAAAAGAAGCTTGAAGAGATTGAGGAGTATTAGAAATAGTCAGTGATACATTAATATACCAGCAGGTAGCTTCCCATTTTTACTGATTATTTTTCGCTATGTTCTAGATTAAAATATTTCTACACTGTTAAATGGCTTCAAATGCTGTCACAATTTTCTAAAATTTTGTTCACCAAACCTAAGCTCCAGTTGCCTTGTCCTATTTGTAATTCTGTGACTTTTCTGTCTCTCAAATTGAAACTTAATCTTATGCCTTTTGTGTGATCCAATGAATTCCTATACATCTTTTGAAGCAACTACATGGTATATTGGATTGAGCACATAATCTGGCCCATGTTCAAATCTGGATTTATGGATTTACTAAATATGTTACTCTAAAGAAGTCACCTAATCTCTGTCTGCCTCAATTTCTTCAAGTGTAAAATGGGGATAAAATTCAACTTCCTCCTACTGTTGTTGTGAGGATATTTGCAAAGTTCATAACATCAATTCAGGACATATTGCATACAGTTAATAAATGCATATTTTCTTCCTTACTTTAAGCCAAAATCAACTGCTATTTTCTCTAGGAAGATTTCAGTCATCTTCATATGATAAGAAACTTTATAAGTTCTCAGCTAATATCTTATTATACTCCTTTAATTTTATACGCAGTTTGTAATATTTTGTAATATGTATATTGCTCTCTTATCCTTTTACAGAAGATAAAGATATTGAATCTTAGCCATATTTTCTTGTTTTCTACCTAATATAGTCCCTGATATATGATAGAAAATTGATATATAGGTGCAACTTCATATGTTTTCTGGGCATATTTTGTTCCATTGGTTAGGTGTGAGAATCATCTTTATTAAATTAAAAAATAAGATTATCAGAAAGTATTATATTTTTGGAAATGACACTTTAAAATCAGATATCCATATTAGTGGCAGTTGAATAAAATAACCCCTTAACTTGAAATTACTTGATTTTTATTTTTTTTTCAACCTAAGGGTTCAACCTAAGAAATATTAGTTAAATTTAATTAATAACATGGGATAATGGAAAGAAATTTGGGTTTGTTTTAGAAAGTCCTATATACAATTCTCAACTTTTACCATCTGTGCGAAATGGATACATCTCTTAATTTCCCTGACAATTGGTTTCTATGTATATAAAATAAAGGCATTGAACAAGATGACTTCTAATGTTGTTTCTAGCTATAAATCTATCCTCCTATGAATCTTTATGGAGTTCAAGCATAAATCAGATAACTAAGAAAGCTCAGGTCTCTCTCTAACTTCCTCACACTTTTAAAAAAAGTATGTATAACATAAATTATTTAATTAACTTATTTCCAGTAGCCAAAACTTGAAAGTTCTGAGCTTAATGAAATTAGAATCTCCAAATAAAGTACCCATCAGCAGTCTTTTGAGTGATTTTAAACAATTAAAAAGTAAATATTTATTTAATAATATTCAGATCAATATTTTAGCTCTCTTATAGAATAGTCCAGATATTCTAAGTTTATTTATTAATTGGAGAATTCTGTGAATATATCTAATATAGAAAAGGGTTCAAAAGTCTCTTCAAATAGTTTATATTGCAGAAAATATTCTTCAGGGATATCCCAAAGAATAGTATTTGGTGCAATGATATTCCATATCCTTTTAATTTTTATTTTTGAGAGACTTCATTCCATGGAATGGAAAACCAGAAAGATCAACTTTAGGTAAAACATTGGCTTCTTATGAAATGCCTTTGATTCTAGCACTAAAGGTGCCCACAGCATTCTGTTATGCCTCTGATTTATCTTGAAATGCTTAGTGTACTCACAAAATCCTAGCCATGAAGTACCTTTTTTTTTTTTCTGGAAGCATAGCTTTTCATAGACTTCTGGCAATTTTGCCACAGAATGTAGAACTAAGAGGCCAAGTTGACAGTGCCAAACCAAAGGAAAATACAGAGCTGCACAATTACTGGAATCCTGGAATAATGCAGGTAAAAGCAGGTTTTGCCTGCACTGACCAGTAATTGTATAGCCTTCTATGCAGTAAAGATTGACTTGGAATGAGTTGAGTAGACAACTATTTTTCAGCAGCCAACAAAGATGATTTAATTGGAAAAAAAAGTCCTGGATCTATAACCAAATTTCCACCATTTTAGTGAAGTAGACTTTGCATATTTAGTGGATAAAAACTAGGATAATCCAGTCCTGATAATTCAGCCAAAAATATTTCAAACCCAAATACTCAAATGAAAATAAAACAAACCAAATGAAAGGCCTGGCATATTCTCCCTATCATTTATGCATATATAAGTTTTGATTATATTTTCTTTAGCTTCCCATGTCCTCTTAGATATTTAGAGCATTAAAAACAGTATGTTAATTATTGTTAACCCTGAATTTAAAACTTCTAAACCTCCTGTCACTAAAAAAGAATGTTTTGGGAATTTTGGAAGTTTGTTAAACACCCATACAAACACACACACACACACACACACATACACACACACACACACACACATATACAGAGTAGATGGCATAGATGGCACTGAGCATGGGAAAAAAAATTACAAAGATTCCACAAGTAATAAAATGCCTTTTAAAAAACTATTGCAATTATTAATTGGGAAAATAATATTCCTGGAATAAAGCATTAATACCTTTTAAAAAGTATTTTAGATTCATGGGAAAAATTAAAAATATTTTCAAGAAATTTGTCTTGTTAAGGAACAAATCCATTTTCTTGGCTTCATCAAACTTAATGTGAATGCAAATTAAGTCCATCTTTTTATTTTTATATAACACTTGTGCAATAGCCTATGGAATATGGAAATACTGAATAATTTCATATCTTATTTGATCTCCTGAAAATGAAAAGACTATGGAAATCTCACTAAATGCAAGTGGCAGAATCTTGCTGAGTGTGTTTCATAGATTTCATGAAATTAGAGACTTTTCTATTGCTGAGCCATGATGTCACATCTATAGCTGTGTGCATAATTGTATTCTCTTCTCAAAGATGCTGCTTTACTAAAGTCAGCACTGAATGTGCCATTCTTGGCAAGACACACTACTTAGAATAGAGAAAGACAAACTAAACTACTTGAACACATATTGTTGTAAAATGAAATCATTCAATTTTTGTTATTCTTGAACACAAGGATTTGAGACGAGTATTTAGTGGGTAATAATAAAATTCCTAAAATTGGCATTAATTGTTTTATTTCCAGCTAAATACAAGTGGTAAGACAGAAGCAAGGGAATGGTATAGTTAGTCTATGTCCAGGATAGCTTTATGCAAATGGGAAAGGTAAATAACATGAAAATTACAGTGAGTAGGGAAGATCAAGGGAGATAAAACATTTTGACAAAATTAGATCACACCTAATAGTCCCACCCTTTCAAAGGATAGGATTTATCTAATTATTCTTAACAATTTAAGTGAAATTAATTGGTTTTTAATAATATATTTCCTGTTCTTGTTTGATTTTTCAAATGGAGACTGTTCTCAAAGTTATAAGTAGTCCTTTCCCCCCCTACTGTTTTCTCTATCTCATTATAATCCCCATCCTGTTTCCAAATAAAGATTCCTTTAGCCTCTTGTAGTACATGACTATAAAGAAAGCAAATGTGCTAGAAACTTTTTTTCTCTCCATGAAAAGTTTGCACACAAATTTGCATGTCTAAATAATAAAAAATATCCAAAAAAAATCATAGCTGATTAAGAAAAAAGGTTGGTAAATAAACAGGAACAGTATGGCTCCAGCAAAGCCTTCTTATCTACAGTTAAGATAATCCATTACAAAGGTTCATGTATAAATATTTCTGTTCAGGAAACTCTGAGTGTTTTAGTCTGAAGGGACATAAGGAAAAGCCTGCATTTTGATTGGAAGAATTATTCAACATATTCACATATAGAAATGCTCAGAGTAGAACTTATTTAGTATTTACCAGCAAAAAAAAATGAGAAAACAGAATCTTAGGTTGAGAGAATATGATTTTTACATTTTACTAAATTCAATACATGTGCATAAAATCCCTTATCCTATAAGCCACAAAATAATTGCTGACTTACAAATAACAGATTCATAAGAAAAACAGTTTTTGTGCTGTAAATACACACACACACATATATATTAACTTGATTAAATATACTTCAATGAGCAGAGTTGCAGTTAAATAGTGCATTCACAAAAAAGGATATGTGTGACACCTCTTTTTAAAACTACTATAGTATTTAAAAAATAAACTAAACAATATAGGAGATCACCAATAAATTTGAGTATAATAAAAATGAATAGATCTATTCTAATTAATTTTTGTATAGGACTTGTAGTTTCACACACCCTACTGTTTTCATTTGACAGGTAAATGGTTGAAGACAGAAGACTTATTATAGATTTTACATCCAGCCCAGGAGGATTTGGACTGATTCCATTGAGCAGGTTCAGGTCAGCTAAGTCCTTTCCTTCAAAGCATCATGGGTGTCTCTGAGCATCATTGCAAGCTTGTTCTGGCGGTAAGCCAGGCTTCAAAAGCCTTTCACTCTGCAGTCACTGACTCACTAATGGGCAACTGCAGGCTTTCTGATTTTCCTTTCGTTTCATGTGTTCATTTGACATAAATTTAATTAAACCAAATCTGGTGTTAAAGCAAGAAAAGATAAAAGTGATATGTCTCAAATTAAAGAACTGTGAAAGATACAGGAAACAGGACTTTTTCTTCCTTGTTTCTATAAAATATTGTCAATTTTAGTAAGCTCACTACTTAAAGTCTGCAAAAACTATACCAGTATGCATTATTAAGAATAATGTGTATCCAGGGTTAGATGAAGGTCCTGGCCCCATATTCTCTGTAGTAAAACCTTTCAGAGAATGCTTCTGCTTTCTTTCATACTCACACTTCAGGTAGTCACCTCTTCACGGGATATAAGACAAGTTTGCCCTTCTGCTGGGTACATATCTATAGTTGTTAGACAGCTCAAAAGCATACAACAGCAGAAACATGAAAAGATCACATATTAAATATAAAAATCATCATTTTTCAAAGGTCTCTTTTAGTTTTTACTTAAGGCTAAAGAGGAAATTGTGAGAGTGAAAAAGACCATGCTGTTTAAAAGGTTCAATTTAATTGCTTTGAATGCTGCTTTAGGAAATATCCAAGTTTCTGATTTTAAAAAAAATCCTCTTTTTCCCATGAAAAGAAATATCAGGATGGAAATATACCAATATGAACTGAAAGCAGTTTAGCAATCTAGCTAGAGATAATCTGAACCAATGATGTTTATGTTCTTGTAGGTGTACAAAAATCAAATATGTAGGAACAGAATTTAGGATATGAGTTATAAAATATTCCATTGATAAATATAATAATAACAATTATGGCAATTACCATTCATGTCATACAGCAAAGTCTATATAGTTTTATCCTCATGCCAATTCTGTGATGTGAGTCTTAACAAATATTATCATCCCCATTTAGTCCATAAGAAAACATAACTTCTGGCCAATATCCAATAAACAGAACAGATAGACAAAATCAGTAGGACTACAATCAGAGAATTTGCATTCTAATCCTCATACTTTTATTTGCTATCAGTATGACCTTGGAGCAAAACACTTAGTCTTTTTTGAGCTGCATATCCTCAGCCATAAAATGATGGATTAGAATTTTAAAAGCAATCCGAGCTCCAAATCTCATTATCATATGTATTGCTAATAAGGTAGATAGAATTTTATGTAAGCTTATCTGTTAATAGCACTTATTTTATAATGAAAGGTTTTTGTGATGAAGGAAGATAGTAAATATATATATATATATATATATATTTGTATGTGCAGAAGTGTACTTGTGAATATATCTATCTATCTATCTATGTGTATATACATACATGTATATATATATAAATATATATACACATAGACATATATATTCACAATTATACACACATACACACATATATATATATTCACAAGTATACTTCTGCACATACATATATGTATAAACATATACACACATGAAAAACTTAATGCAACACAAAATATTTTCTTTTAATACACAGAAGTGAGATTCCCAGATAAGCTGCATAAAATTACCTCATCAGTAATTTATAATATAATAATTCAAATATCATCCATGATTATTTAGGACTTTGATCTTCCAAAGTACATCACCTTGTAAAATTGATATCTAGATGACTGACAGGCCTTTGTACTCAGAAAAAAAAATCCTGAAGCTATTTAGGTCAAATGTTAACTGGAACTCAAAACACTTTCTTAATTTTGATGGCATGGGATTGATATTCTGTTCTACTTGTCTATTTGTATACATATTATTTTCTTTCAGTAGAATTTAAGGTCTTTGAAGGATCAAGGATTTTTAAAAAAATTACTGTTGCTTTTATATATCTAGTACCTGGCAGAGAGATTACTATTTCCAGACATAGTGATCTATTCATTGTAACACTACCTACCTAGTAAAAAGCATATTATTATGGGGAAATAGTCATAGAGTTAATCAACAAATATTTTTATTGACATTAACCAATTTTATTTTTTGCTGATATTATAAAATAACCTTATAAGCCAATCAGAAGCTGTTGCATTTTCCCATAAAAAACAAATAGATTTAAAATTCACTGGGACTCTTCATCTGGAAAATTCTTAAATAGGTTAGAAAATGCTATTTTCAAGATATTTAACAATATGGAGAAGACAGTTAAAATTAATAACTGACACAGACTGTTTTCAACCATAAGAGTTGTCAACCAGCATTATTTAAAGGTTTTCTATTTTCTAGGGATTATACTAACCTTTACATTACAGATACAAACAAAATAAAGATAATCTCTCTTCTTCCAGAAACTTACTTTCCTTTTTCCCCACTAATATTTTATTTTTCCAATACATATAAAGACAGTTTTCAACATTTATTTTTTGTAAAACTTTCTGTAACAAATTTTTCTCCCTTCTTTCTCCACAAGAAAGCAAATAATCTGATATAGGTTAAATATGTGTAATTTTTTTGAACATATTTCCATATTTGTCATATTGTGGAAAAAATCAGTTTAAAAGGAAGAAAAATCTAAAGAAAGAAAAAAAAAAACAGTAACAAGCAAACAACAACAACAACAATAACAACAAAGTTGAAAACAGTATGCCCTGATCCACATTTAGTTTCCATAGTTCTCTCTATGGATGAAGATGACATTTTCCATCCCAGAAATTTATATTCTAATTCTAATTCAGGAATCCAAAATATAAAAAAAAAGCTGAAAAAGAACCAGAGGAGTTGCCTGTAGAGGAATAAAGTATGGCTAGTCTGGGAAAACCTTCAAAATAGAGGTTCCAATAATATCTTTTCAATGGGATTATCTTATAGGATGTGTGAGAAAGGTTAGAAAGGAGCTGAGATGTGTGATAAAGTCAGTAGAATTGAAAGGGAAGTTGGAAAAGGGTCAAAGATAGTTGACCTGGACACTTCCTCAAAAAGGAGATTTTTGAGAGTAAGGAAATATAAAAATAGAAAACTGTTCCTGGTTGAGAAACAAGTAAAACATGGTAACAAAGTTTAAAGAGTCAGGATGGAGTTAGGAAAGAATCGAAGAGAGTTTAACAATATCTTGTTAATAGCAACACTTTCAAGCTACCATAAACTAAAATGATAGCACACATTTTACATAAAAATAAATTTCATAATTTAATTACAGCTGATATAAATGCATAATTCAATAGATATATTCTTTGCCAAGAAAACCCTATTGACACCATGGTTTACATAATCACTAAGTGTCATTTGCTGTTTGTCCTTTGTGCTCCAGGAAGACATCATGACATCATGAAGGTGAAGCCATGGTTTTTAAAACATTTAATTGGATTTAAGAGAGGCAGTTAGAATACTGCTTCATTTTCTTCTCTGGAGTCATCTGAGTCCAAAGATAAAATATAAATCAGGACAACTGGATTATCTCTAGGATAATAGGAGACATTGACCTTTTTAAACTATAGTCTTTAACAAGTCACAGTTTGTCTGAGCTAATACCCAATTAATGATTAAGGCTAGGTAAGAAAGGAGGCAAAAAATGATTTCTTTTACCTAGTCAAAAATGTCAATCTGGTAGGGGAAAACCCTCAGGGCTTTTGAGTAAAACAGAAACAATTGCTATTTACATTCACTCTGAGACATGTGTCCAAAAGATGACCAAATGAGGCTGGAGCTGTGACCTATTATTGGCTAATCAGTGAGAACTAGAGTGATTTGGATTTAAGGAATAGTCCTCAAGAAAGAAATCTAGCCAATAAATCCCCAAGTATCTTGTGAGGTTTCAGTGATTTCAGTTCCCAGAATCCCAGATTGTTGTTGTTCTTTTTGACTAAGTAAATGAGGCTATTCTTTGCCTCATTTTTTACTTAGTCTTAATCATTACTTGGTCATTATGTCAGTCAAATTGAAACCTGTGAAAGACCTTAATTTAAAAAGGCTAAAGTATCCCAGTATCATAGTAAAGAAAGGCTGTTGAAAGGCTCCTTGTTCATATTTAAAAACGCTTAAGCCTTTGGATTTTTGTTACTCTTATCACATTAATCTCCTATATAATAGAATTCTTCGGAAGCTTGCTTTTGCTTTTTATTGGTATCTTAGAATTATTCTAGCACATATATGAAGTCCATTCAAAGCTTATCAATATTGTATCTCATCATCCTAAATACTCACTGTAGGATTTATTCCACATCCAGGGGTATTAATCACCTAGGGAACTACACAAATTGATGTCCACTAACATTCTTATTCCAATAGGGACATCATCCCTAAAACCTTAGTTACTATAAGGTGATGCACACTATCTTCAGGGATTCACTAAACTTTGTTTGCCTCTGTTTCCTTATCTATAAAGTGAGCTAAAGAAGGAAATGGCAAACCATTCTAGTATCTTGGCCAAGAAAACTCTAAATAAGGATTTTTATGAAGTACTGAACAACATGACCTGGTTGCATTCACCAAAGCCACTTCAGCCCTCAGCTGCAATCTCTAGAGTAGAGACACTATAAAGTACCTTGAGAATTGCTTCCACAAAGGTACTAATGTCTTCCCTAGGAGCTTAATTTATAAAGCAAAAATAAACAACTCTTCAGAGTTGTGAATCTCAAGCCAAGGAAAAGCTAACTTCATCAGACTTTCTTCAATGGTGATGATTTCTCAGAAGGTAATTTAATGTAGTCAGATTTCCAGCTCCTTGAACTACAAAGAAATATAGGTGTAAAAATGGAATTCAAATGTGAATGAACATATTCCATTGGAGCAGTACTAATAGAGTGTCCTGAATGGGAAAAAAATGAACATGAACAGAGGAAGGACAAAAAAAGGATGACCAAGAGGCCTCCATTCCTGAAACTATTATTCTAAGAAAGAACATTATGTGCAGCATGGTTATATGAGAGTCATGCTTTACTCCAGAAACAAGTGTTTTGCTTTCCCAATCCTCAAAAAATGTATTAATTATTTTAGCAGTCAACAAACATTTTAAACTTCGATGTACCTGCCAATATTATAAGTATTGGGATGCAAGGGAAAAAAAAAAAGATTCTCCCATCAATGATAGCATCCCCATAATGAGGGGAAAAATTAAAAAAAAAACTATTCACTTACAACCTATGAATCATTCAAATGGTAGACAGGTACTAGAAGATACTATAAGTGGGAGAGACTAGAAAAAGACCTCCTGCAGAAGATGGGGATTTGACTTGAGTCTTTTTTTCCTCCAGGTATGAGATATTTTTATTTCCCCCATAAAAAAACTACATAAGATGTAAAGGATTCAAAAGCACACATGAACAAACATAGGGAGAAAACAAGAAAACATAAATACTCATTAGAGGGCTGCAACTAGGGAGAAGACTCCTTGTGAAATTGCTGAATAGGAATTTTGCATTCAAATCAGATCTGCACTATATGAGCAACTCACAGCAATTACTTTGAATTCCAGATTCTCTCCCTTCACTCTCTACCCTCCTCCACATTGAGAAGACACATGTGCAGTTAGGTAAGACATTTCTATAAAAGTCATATTGTGAAAACAATATTCCCTGCCCCCTTCAAGAAAAATAAAGTGAAGAAAGTTTCAATCTGTATTCAGACACAATCAGTTCTTTCTTTTGGTATGGAAAGCTTTTTTCATGATAAATCCTTCAGAGTTGTCTTGGATCATTGCATTGCTAAGTACAGTAAAGTCATTCATAGCTGATTATCCTATATATTATATTGCTCTTATTTTGTACACAGTATATTTCACTTTACATAAGCTCATGGAACTCTTTCCAGGTTTTTCTGAGTGCATCCTGCTCATCATTACTTATAGCACAATAATATTCCATCATAATCACATAGCATTATTTATTTAATCATACCTCAATTGATGGGAATTCTCTAAATTTTTAGTTCTTTGTTATCAGAAAAGAACTGCTATAAATAAGTTTGAATATCTAAAAAAATTTCCTTTTTAGTTTTAAAAAAATTTCTTTTGAAATACATGTCTAATTATGGTATTATTAGATAAAAACATGTACATGATTTTTATAACCTTTTGGGCATAATTCCAAATTGTGCCATAGAATAATTGAATAAGTTCCCAATTCCACTAACAATGCATTTAGGTCTCATTTTTTCCCACTTTTCCTCCAACATTTACCATTTCCCTTTTTTGGCCTATTAGTCAATCTTAAAGATATGAGGTAGTACCTCGAAATGATTTTAATTTGCGTTTCTCCAGTCAATAATGAATTTTTTTTCATATAGCTAATAAATAGCTTGATTACTTCTTCTGAAAATTTGTTCATATCTTTGATCATTTATCAATTAGAGAATGATTCTCATTTCTTTAATAAATTTGAGTCAGTTCCCTATATTTTTGAGAAATTAGTTCATCAGAGAAATTTGCTTCAAAATTCTTTTTATAATTACTATAACTAGTTCTATATTTCCCCTCCATTTATTTTGTTCTCTCTCTCCTTTCACCCTGTCTCCTCTTAAAAGTGTTTTTTTCTTCTGACAACCTTTTCCCCAAAGATTCCTCTTTTCTATCTCCCTTTTCCTTCTTACTTTTCTCTAGAGTAAAATAGATCTCTATACCCAATTGAGTGTATATGATATTTTTTTCTTGCAGCCAGTTTGAAGAGAGTAATGGTTAGTGACACTACCTCCCTTTCCTCTATTTCTCTCCATTGTAAGCTTTTTTGCCTCTTTTGTGACAGATATTTTGGCACTTCTCCCTTATCCTTTGCACCAGTACATTCCTCTCTCACTCCTTAATTTTATTTTATTTTTCAGATAGCATCCTTTTATCTTTAACTCACATCTATGCTCTCTGTCTATATGTACTCCTTTGAACTGTTGTTATAATTAAAAAGTTCTTATGAGTTACAAATATCTCATTCCCCAATTGATAAATGGTCAAAGGACATGAACAGACAATTTTCAGATGATAAAATTAAAGCTAAGTATAGTTATATGAAAAAAATACTCTAAATCTCTATTGATTAGAGAAATGCAAATTAAAACAACTCTAAGGTACCACCTCATACCTTTCAGATTGGCTAAGATAATAGGAAAATATTATGGTGAATGTTGGAGGGATGTGGGAAAACTGCGACATTGATATATTGTTGGTGGTGTGAAATGATCCAACCATTGTGGAGAGCAATCAGGAATTATGCCCAAAGGGCTCTAAAACCTTGCAATATTCTTTGATCCAGCAGTGCCATTCCTGGGTCTGTATCCCAAGGAAATATAAAAGAGGAAAAAGAACTCCCATGTGCAAAAATATTTGTAGCAGCTCTTTTTTGTTACCACAAGCTAGGGATTGGAAAAGGAATGGGTACCCATCTGTTGGGGAATGACTGAACAAGTTGTGGTACATTAAGATACTGGAATATTATTGTTCATAAAAATGATGAACAAGGTGATGATAGAAAAGCCTGGAAAGATTTACATGAATTGATGGTAAGTGAAGCAAGCAGAACCTGGAACACATTTTACATAATAACACTAAGAATGTTTGATGATGATCTATTATGAAAGATTTGATTCTTTTCAATAGATCAGTGATTCAACCCAACCCAAATAGATTTTAGACTGAAAATGCTATCTGCATTCAGAAAAAGAACCTGAGTCTGAGTGTAAATCAACACATGTTATGTTCACTTCTTTATTTCTGTTTATTATCTACTCCATATTTTTCCTCTTTTGCCCTGAGTTTTTTCTCCCAACTTAATTCATAAAGCAATATGTATTAAAATAAACTTCTTATAATAAAAAAGAAACAGTAAAAATAAGTTATTAATATTATCCTCCTATGTAGGAATGTTAATAGACTTATGTCCCTTAAGATTTTCCTTTCCTGATTATTCTTTTATGCTTCTCCTGAATC